>NW_016805992.1:405906-431548 GCF_001698545.2 Rhinopithecus bieti | reverse complement strand
TGGGGAGTTATACATGATATAAATGATGAACTGATGGGTGCTGACGAGTTGATGGGTGCAGCACACCAACATGGCATAAGTATACATATGTAACAAACCTGCACGTTATGCACATGTACCCTAGAACTTAAAGTATAATAAAAAAAATAAATAAATAAAAAATAAAATAAATGGAAGAAATAAGAAGATTCCTCCCCACCCTCAATAAAATAACCCAACCCCTCTCAACCTCTCATAATAGATTATCTGGGTTCAACAAAATAAATAGCTTGAAATGAAGCAAAACACCTGGAAAATTTATTTTGTAGCTAATCAAAATAGAAATTCACTAAATACTGGTGAAGAGATTTCACTTGAAGCAAGATTAAGATTAAGCTCCATTGCTAGTAAGAGGCCTACGGTGGTCACACCTAGGGCTGTGAGCTTCAGGTGGAGTGGTATAGTTGTTTGGGGGGATGATATTTCTGTGGAAAGTAGCAGCTTAGGATTTGCTTGACCGCATGAGCTACAGAAATGAATTGTTGCTTGCCCAACTATTTCTGCAGAAAGCAACATAAGGGGCTTTTTTCGTCTCCCACTTCCGATGGGTTCCTCTCACTGGAAGAGCGGACATCAGTGATGTATCTTCAAAGATCGGTGTTTTCATGCAGTGTGTTCAGTAACTCCAGAATTAAGGGATACTGAAGACCAGGAGAGTAGGCTTGACTTTTTACATTGCAAGTGTGTGTGTTTGTGTGTGTGTGTGTGTGTGTGTGTGTGTGTGTGTGTGTTTAGTTTGCTGACTTTTTTAAAAATTTATTTTTATTGACATATAATTTACATATCATAAAATCCACTACTTTAAGTGTGTAAGTCAGCATCTTTTAGTAGAATCACAGAGTTATGCAAGCATCACCTTTATCTAATTCTGGAACACTTACTGGTTTACTTTTTTTCTACAAGCCTTTTCAATTTATTTGGTATTAAGAGGTGGAGGAGAATTATAAAGAAAATAGAGTGGAAGAAAGGTGCAGTGTTAGGTATTCATGAATTCAAAGTATTTTGCACATCTATCTCACTTGATCATGTCTTCCAACAAGGGTGATAGCTGTTACTGTCCCACTTGACATATGACAAGAATCCAGGTGTCAGAGGTGTTTTGTGACGTACCCAAGGACACTAGCTCGTAAAGGCCAGAATCCAATCCAGGGTTTGTCTGACTGCAGAGTCAAAGCTTTGTTCACCATGAGGATCTTTCTTTTTTTTCCCTTTCAAAAATATCATGATCCCTTAGGACGTGGCATGGACAATGTAGTCTCATTTATATCCTGGAATTTGTCAGTCAAAAGTGGCTCTGGAGATGATCTTGCCCAGAGGTCTTCCTTTCCACCTCCATGATCTTGGAACTCATTAGCAATGGGTGAGTGGGTGGAAGGTAGAGAGAAGAGAGGAAGTGGGAATAAAAAGGAAGGGCTTTGGGCCCCCAATCCAGTTTCAACCACATCAAAATAATGGCTCTCCAAATATGGCATGTCCTAATCCCATGAATCTGTGAATGTTGTGTAACAGGGCGAAAGGAACTCTGCAAAAATGAGTAGGTTGAGTCTTGAGATGGAAGAGTTATCTTGGATTATCCAGGTTAACCCAATATAATCACAAGCGTCTTTAAAAGAGGAAAGTGGATGGCAGGTAGGTCAAATACACAGGTGATGTGATTACAGAAGGAAAGAGAGAAACACAAAGAGAAATTGGATGACGGAGGAAGGGGCTATCAGCCAAAGAATGCAGGTGGCCCTTGAAAACTGGAAAATACATTTTCTCTTAGAACAAGGGTCCCCAGATCTCGTATCATGGACTGGTACTTGTGCATGGCCTGTTAGAAACCGAGCCACACAGCAGGAGGTGAGTGGTGAGAAGGTGAGTGAAGCTTCATCTGTATTTACAGCTGCTCCCCATTGCTCATATTACTATTGCCTGAGCTCTGCCTTCTGTAAGATCAGCTGTAGCATTAGTTTCTTATGGGGGACAAACCCTACTGTGAACTGCATGTGGAAGGGATCTAGGGTGCATGCTCTTTATGAGAATCTAAAGTTTGATGATCTGTCACTGTTTCCCATCACTGCCAGATAGGACCATCTAGTTACAGGAAAACAAGCTCAGAGATCCCACTAATTTCGCATTATGGCAAGTTGTATAATTATTTCATTATATATTACAATGTAATGATAACAGAAGCAAAGTGCACAATAAAGGTAATGCACTTGAATCATCCCAAAACCACCCACAGCTCCCTGTCCATGGAAAAATTGTCTTCCACGAAACCAGTCCCTGGTGCAAAAAAGGTTGAGGACCACTGCCCTAGAACCTCCAGATGGGGCGCAGCTCTGTGTTCCATTTTGGACTTCTGACTTCCAGAACTATTCAATAATAAGCATGTATTGTTTTAAGCCACTGGGTTTGTGGTAATTTGTTACCATAGCAATAAGAAAATACATTGCAGCATATATGTAATATTTATTTTAAGGAAAAAATACGCTTCAAAATATGACTTTATGTCCAACATTCTTTTCAGTAGTAATGATAATTATAGACAACTGTGGCGGCTAGCGCTGTGTTAAGGCTACTAAGAAACTTCACATGCTTTGTCTGATTCACTTGACATTTCTGGAATGCCCACCACATGCTGCGGGCACAGCAGTCACCAGCACAGGGTGCTACCTACCCTCTAGGCATTTCCTTTCCGTGCTTTCTGTTATAACTTCACTGGACTATGTATGCCCTGAATCAGAGCTGAGGTAAATGTGCATCAGGGTGACTTCAAGAGTGGGAGAATGACAAAGAAAATTCTTGCAACTGACATTATGCCACCATCTGCCTGCCTGAACTTTTTTTTTTTTTTTTTTTTAAGAAGATGTCTCGCTCTGTCACCCAGGCTGGAGTGCAGTGGCATGATCTCGGCTCACTGCAACCTCTGCCTCCCAGGTTTAAGTGATTCTCCTGTCTCAGCCTCCTGAGTTGCTGGGACTACAGGCATGAGCCACCACACCCAGCTAATTTTGCATTTTTAGTAGAGATGGGCTTTCACCATGTTGATCAGGCTGGTCTCGAACTCCTGACTTCGGGTGATCTACTGGCCTCAGCCTCCCAAAGTACTGGGATTACAGGCATGAGCCACTGAGCCTTGCCGCCTGAACTCTTCAAGAAAAGTAAAGGAATGGAGAGATGAAGATTTATTACTGAACAATAGGAGGGAAAGACTTCAGCGGAAATATACTGCCCACCACCCTGCTCCTGGATTTGATGTGCAAATGGGCCAGCATGGCAGGAAGGGTGGCATCTGGCCCTCTCCTCATGGCTCAGCCACCTCAGCTGGGTGCAGCAGCTTCTCTTCGTATTGTCTGTCTTTTGTTCCCAGGCTGAAATCATCTTATGGAGGCAGGACACTGGGCCAAGCCTAGGTCCTTATCCCTGAAGGAGGAGCTGGTTCTTCCAGTGTGCTTAGCACCCTGCCTGCATCCTCCTAAAAGTGCACTCAACAAATCCTGATATTGAAGCTATTTTATCAGTTTCTGAAGATTATTTATATGGCTAGGAAATCAGCAAAGAACAATGAGGGAAAGGAGAAATAATATCCTTGCCATTTAAAATAGAAAAACCAAAACAAGTTTACTTACGTAATAAGCCAAATAAGAACTTTCAAGGAGGTCTCATAAATGTTAAGGGCTATGTAGAAACTTAAGAAAACTCTAAGTTTCTGGCATTTCAGGAAAGGTCTAACTTATCACCACCCTTGACCTCCATCCGTCAGAAAAATGGAGCAAAAACTAAAGTTATTCATCACAAACACCTTAATGATGCACTGAGAAACTCAAATATCTTTTACACTTTGATCTAATAATTCTAATTCTAGGATGTGTAAATATATAAAGATATTCACTGTAGCATTATTTATAATAGAAATAAATCCGGGGAGAATTATGTGTACACAAGAGGTAAATGGTTAAATTATAATGTGTTAACATGATGGTGTCTTACAGACCATTAAAATTATTTCATGAAGACTGTTTAATACATATGTATAATATAATTTTAATTGATGAAAAAGTAATATGCAGAACTTTATACACCAAGCATGGCAAATCAATTTCATTCTTCATGCCATCACCAATTGCTTGGTAACAGCTGCTCAGAATTCTGTGCTGAAAAGCATTTCTCAGGTCTTGTGTGCACCCAGCAGAAATGATTAGCAAGGTCTTTGTGGGCATAAGAAGGAGAACCATCACACCTGTGCTAGTAACTTGCCATGCCAGGTGTATTCAGAATCATTTCTACTATGACACATACAATATGCATTTATACACTTGAGTATTATAATGAAGCGGAGAGGGGAAACAAAAGAACTAAGCAAAACGCAAAGCTCTGTTCCAGCCAGGTGCAGTGGCTTATGCCTGTAATTCTAGCATTTTGGGAGGCCAAGGCGGGCGGATCGCCTGAGGTCAGGGGTTCAAGACCAACCTGGCCAACACGGCGAAACTCTGCCTCTACTAAAAATACAAAAATTAACTGGGTGTGGTGTCACATGCCTGTGATTCCAGTTACTCAGGAGGCTCAGGCAGGAAGATCACTTGAACACAGGAGGCAGAGGTTGCAGTGAGCCAAGATCGCGCCACTACACTCCAGGCTGGGAGACAGAGTGAGACCCATCGCAAAAAACAAAGAAACAAAAAACAACTCTGTTGCTACTATAAGCAAAAAAGCATGACTTGTTTACTTATGACTAAGGATTTCCGAGGCTTCCATCTAAATGGATTCCTTGGATTAAATGAGGTCACTTAAAGACACATATAGATTTCACACCCACTAGAACAGCTATAATCCATAAGACTGACAATAACAAGTATTGGCGAGAAGGTGGAGAAACAGGAACCATCATACATTGCTGGTGGGAACATAAAATAATTTAGCCACTTTGCAAAACAGTTTGATAATTTCCTAACAAGGTAAACATCAATGTATCTGACGACTCAGCAATTCCTAGGTATTTACTCTGGTGTATTTTAATCTAGAGAAATGAAAACACGTGTCTGCACAAAGACTAACACATGAATAATCTCAGCAGCATAATTCATAACTCAAAATTGGAAATAACCCTGATGTCCATCAGTGGATCAACTAATAAGCAAAATATGGTACTGCCATACAATGGATTATTATTCAGCCATGAAAGGGAAGTAAGTTCTGGTACACAAACCCTAGTAACATTGTGCAAAGTAACCCAGACACAAAAGACGACTACTGTATTGTACCATTTATATAAAATTCCTCATAAAAGACAATCAGAAATAGAAAATAGAGGAGTGGTTACCTGAAGCTAGAATGGAAGTGGGGATTAACAGAAGGATCTTACTGGGGTGATGAAAATGCTCTGAAACAGAATTATGGTGATGATTGCAAAATTCACTAAATTTTCTAAAAACTATTGGGCTAGACAGCTTAAAAAGGTTATTTAATGGTATATAAGTATACCTCGATAAAGTTGTCAAAATATCTAAATGGGCCAGCTATGGTGGCTCACACCTGTAACCTCAGCACCTTGGGAGGCCGAGGTTAGGAGTTCAAGACCAGCCTGCTTAACATGGTGAAACCCCCTCTACTAAAATACAAAAATCAGCCAAGTGTGATCTTGCATGCCTGTAATCCCAGCTACTTGGGAGGCTGAGGCAGGAGCATCCCTTGAACCCAGGAGGTGGAAGTTTCAGTGAGCTGAAATCATGAGTGAGATCATGTCATTGTACTCCAGCCTGGGCAGCAGAACAAGACTACAACTCAAAAAAACGAACAAACAACAAATATATATATATATATATATATACACACATACATATGTGTGTGTGTGTGTGTGTGTGTGTGTGTATGGAGGGAGAAAGTGACAGAGAGAGAACACAACAGAATGTTGTCAATGCCAGTCAGTGACTGTTTCTTGGTGGTAGACTAGTGAGATGGGATTATAGAAGATCATTTCTTCTTTGTTTTCCTTGTTTCTATTTGAACATACTTTTTTTTAACTTTAAGTCCAGGGACACATGTGTAGGTTTGTTATACAAGTAAACTTGTGTCACAAGGATTTGTTGTACAGATTTATTTCAGCACCCAGGTATTAAACCTGGTACCCTTTAGTTATTTCTCCTGATCCTCTCCCTCCTCCCACCTCTCATCCTCCGAAAGACCCCAGGGTATGTTGTTCCCTCTCTATGTATCCGTGTGTTCTCATCATTTAACTCCCATTTATAAGTGAGAACATGCGGTATTTGGTTTTCTTGAATGCACTCTTTTTTTTTTAAATAATCAGAGGGAAAACTGCCATCATCATCTATATCCCATCAAACCTCTGTTAGAATCAGCAAATCTCTGTGATAGAGAATAATAACTTCCTACCCTCATCTTCATTCCCAAAGGGTGATACAATTAGACCAACCAGCCAAGGACACTTTGGTGGATGCCCTCAGTACATGCAAGTGAAGTTGAAGGTCCTATTCCTTGCATGTATCTCTCGCGACTCCCGTAATAATCAGATGAAGCGTTTCACCTTTTGAATGCTTATTTTCCAAGCTTCCAATTTTCTAAGGCCATGGCCTCCAGGTCTTATACGAAGCGTGTAGTCATGCTTCATGCTTGAGAAAAATTGTGCTGTTGCTATGTAAGGTCAAGACTGTGCACCTGTTCGAATCCTCTAGAGCCCCCAGAGAAATAGCCCTGCCAAGGTTTTCTCGACATCTCAGACTTCATGTGTTAGAATTGCTCGTAGTGTCTGGCACAATATTTTCAAGCTGTTCTGCAGGTGAAGGCCCTTACTTAGAAAGAGGCCATTTTTCTACTTGCATTGGAAAAATGTCACACAATACACTAGTTTCTCATCTTATTACATTTTCTGGAAACTGTAGAGAGGAGTTACATATCAATGAGGTGGGTAAAACTTAGGCCGTTGAATAATAAAGCAAATAATAATAAGTGTTATCACTGAGTGCTTACTGCATGTCAGGCACTGTGTTAAATGTTTTACATACTGTATCTTACTTCATCTAACCCTCATTATAATTCATTATTAAGGAAATGGGCTCAGTCAGAAGAAATGACTCGGTGAGTAAAGTGCAGAGATGCCAAGTTTAGCATCTAGATCTCTTATCCTAAAGTCAGTGCTTTTGTTTTTATTTTAACTCTGCACTGCCATTATTATTTGCACTTAGACACATAGGCAGGGACTCACCTAAGCTAGAAATCAGATAAAATCAAGATAAGTAATAATCAACACAAAAATGTTAATTTAAATTCCTTTTGAGAAAATGACTGAAGGGATTATCTGCAAATGTGTGGTTAGCAGGAATTGAGAATGTTCTCATCCTAAGTGATCAGGTTTGCAAGACTTCCCTAGTAGAAAGCTTTTCATCAGAGTAAAACATCAACACTACATCCTGGTATGAAGGGTGGTCAAGGCCAGCAAGAGAAGGTCTATAAGGATATTGATGCTCTGGTATGAAAAAACCTAGAAGATTCTGGAATTCATGTATAGGTGTGATTGTCCAGTGGTCACATGGTGAAATCTTTTGTTTCCTGAAATTAATGTTTGTTCCATGGTTTTGATACCCTTTGTTTACAGTAGACCAGATCTCCACTCCTGAGGAGAGAATGGTTACCAAGAAAAAAATATTTGGGGATTTCATTGTACGCTTTGCAAAAGGAAAAGAAATCTTGGACCTCTAAAATCACTAAGGCAAAGGGAAGTCAAGCAGGGAACTGAGTCAAGCAAACCTGCCTCCATTTTATTGCTAAATAAGATAGCCACAAAGCTATATACCTCCCTCACAATTTGCCCACAATGAAATTCCGTGTGGACAAAAGACAGACAGAACTCAAAGTCATCCCTCTGCTCACCTGAAACAAATGCACATCTGATTGCTTCCTCTGCCATGTTTTTTCACTAACCCAGACTAAGGCATAAGTGACTACTCCTCTACCTTCCTCTCACATTTAAATTGTGTATTTAGTAAAAGGTTCATCAGAGACTCAAAGGAATGCAACCATTTATCCCTTATTACCTATGACCTGGAAACCCCTTCCCTGCCTCAAGTTGTCCCGCCCTTCCGGACCCAACTAATGGACATCATATATTGATTGATGTCTCATGTCTCCCTAAAATGTCTAAATCCAAGCTGTGACCCAACCACCTGTGCCTCAACCCAGACAGAAGAGGGGATTTGTTACAGGAAAGGGGTCCCGATCCAGACACCAAGTGAGAGTTCTTGGATATTGCCCAAGAAAGAACTCAGGGTGAGTCCATAAAGTGAAAGCAAGCTTATTAGGAAAGTAAAGGAATAAGATAATGGCAACTCCATAGACAGAGCAGCCCTGAGGGCTGCTGGTTGCCCATTTTTACAGTTATTTCTTGATGATATGCTAAAAAAGGGGTGGATTATTCATGCCTCCCCTTTTGGACCATATAGGTCCAAATGTTGCCATGGCATCTTCCTAATGTTGCCATGGCATCTGTAAAGTGTCACGGTGCTGGTGGGAGTGTAGCGGTGAGGACAACCAGAGGTCATTCTTGTGGCCGTCTTGGTTTTGGTGGGTTCAGGCCAGCTTCTTTATTGCAACCTGTTTTGTCAGCAAGGCCTTTATGACCTGTATCTTGTGCTGACCTCCTATCTCAGCCCGTGCCTTAAAATGCTTTAACTGTCTGGGAATGCAGCCCAGTAGGTCTCAGCCTCATTTTACTCAGCCTCATTCAAGAAGTTGTTCTGGTTCACATGTCTCTGACAGATTCAAGGGCAGAGACCACCTGGGGATTATTTCCTCGGTGAAACTGGGGGAGGCAGCTGGCCTCACACAGAGGTTCATATCATGTCCTCCTTTGACATCAGGAGAGGAGGAAATACACCAGAAAGGCTAAGAGAAGCCTACTGAGCTTGCTGTGGTCCCAAGAGAAGAGCAGAAAGAGCTGGGAGACAGATGCTCTAAGAGGCAGCAACTTTGGGACAGTCAAGGCACAAAGTAACCTGAAGCCTATGGACCAGATGGAAAATATCTACAGCGCAATTTCCAATTAAGGTCAATGCATACAGGTGGCACTGGTAGGAGATGCATACAGTTGGTCAGTAGTAGTAACAATCATCCCAGCAAATTCTAGAGTGGATAGACAATGATAAATGCAGAAGAAAAGTTATCTTTCCTAAGCAGTGTTAAAAATACCCTTTGCGATATGTATGAAACTCTATCAAGAACACATAGGAGCAACCCTGAGTGAGTCTGAAAAAAAAATTGATTTAACTGAGGTTATCTTAAAGTGATTTACTTACTTGTTTATTTATTATTTATTTTTCAAGACAGGGTCTCACTCTGTCATCCAATCCTAGCTCACGGCAGTCTTAACCTCCTGGGCTCAAGCGATCCTACCATCTCAGCCTCCTGAGTAGATGGGACTACGAATGCCCACCACCTTGCCCAGCTAATTAAAACAAATTTCTTCTGTATAGACGAAGCCTCTTTACGTTGCTCAGTCTGGTCTCAAACTCCCGGGCTCAAGCAATCCTCCTGTCTTGGCTTCCCAAAGTGTTGGGCTTACGGGGTGAGCCACCACGCCCAGCTATCTTAAAGTGATTCAGATTAAGATTCTGCTGCAAGGCAATTTGGAGACTTTTGACAAAAATTAATTTCCATTATTAGAAAAATTGAGATGTATATATTTCCTGCAAATGAATGTGCACTGACAGTATTTAATTGTTAAACCTGTGAGATGATTTTCTTTCCGGTAAAAGACTCTCCTTGGATGAACTTCCAGACAAGTGACCACAATGAATGGGGTTTCTAGGAGGAAGGCAGCTCTTGCAGGGATCCTGGGGAAATGGGGTTTCAAAATTGGGGTGAGAATGAAGGCCCGATTTTGAGTTGTGGCCATTTTTCTGAGACCTTATCTCCACCCCCTATACATTCCGGGAAGGAAGGCGGTAAGAAACCAGCTCTCTCTTACATTTGCTGTCATGTCTCTCCCTTTGCAACACCAGACAAATGGACCAAGACTGCATTTGAGACATTAGAAGGATTTTTCTCTTTGGATTTCTGCTTTGCTGTCTTGTATACAAGAAGGATAAATAATGTTGGAACATAATAAAAATGCTTTCAGTCCCCTGAAGCTAAGAAAGCATTTTAATGTAGTGAGTGATGTTGCAAAACCTTCTTTATCAAGAAACATGAAGAAAAAGCTTTTCAGATCTGGCTGCATACCGGATCTCTGTGTTAGAGACACCTCCCCAGAGACGGCCGGGGAGAGGCTTGATTGGAAGGTACTGCTCTCATGCCATTTAGCAGCTGAGAGCTCAGGACACAGAGGCACCTGGCTTTTCATGAGCTGCTCCCATTCCCTCTTAAGCCTCATCTCTTGCCACAAATTTACCAGGCCTTCCCACCCCCTGCCCACCCAGGCTAATAAAATTTCTGGTCCCCAAACACACTGTGCTTCTAATCACCTCTGTATGTTGTCCATTTGGCTTTCTCTGCCTGATATTCCTTTCTCTTTCTTTTCCATTTCTGATTTATATGTATGCTTCAAGACTCCTTTTAGATGTTGTCTTCCAGAGAAGCAATTCTCTGAACCCACAGTCTCAGAGTATGCCCCCTTTGTGTGTGTGTGATGGGAGTTTTGCTCTTGTCGCCCAGGCTGGAGTGCAATGGCATGATCTCGGCTCACTGCAACCTCCACCTCCTGGGTTCAAGCGATTCTCCTGCCTCAGCCTCCTGAGTAGTTGGGATTACAGACATGTGCCACTTTACCCCTGGCTAATTTTTGTATTTTTAGTAGAGACGGGGTTTCACCATGTTGGCCAAGATGGCCTGGAACTCCTGACCTCAAGTGATCTGCCCGCCTCAGCCTCCCGAAGTGCTGGGATTACAGGCGTGAGGCACCACGCCTGGAGCCCTCTTCTGATATGTGCCCATAAGAACCTTGCTGAAAAAATACCATATATTCCTTTTTAAAGAACTCTCTTTATACTTCTGGCCTTTTCCCTGGGTAAGACCAGGAGCAATCCATATAAACTAAGATAAGGTGGAGAAGTTTTACCGAAAATTATACCTTAATGAGAAAAGATACAGATATAAGTTGGATCACCCAAGCCAAGAAGTTTTCAGAAAATTCAAGCTGATTCTGATACGGCTCCAATCAGTGGAGCAACACCAGGGTCCTTAGTCTCCCGCGGAAATGGATAAGATGACACGTGGACGCATGTGGAGTGGTTTTAAGGAGCAGAGAGTTTAATAGGCAAGAAAGGAGGAAGCAGCTCCCCTGTACAGAGACAGAGGGAGGGGTGCTCCAAAGCCAGAGAGGAAACCCCGTGTGAGGCAGAAAAGTGTTTGCTTGTATAAGGAGGCTGGAGGAGGTGGTGTCTGATTTGCATAGGGCTCAGGGGATTGGTTTGACCGTATGCCATTCACGTAGCCTGCGAAAAAACTGGCCCTCCCACCCTAGCCTTTTAATATGCAAATGCAGGGTGCCAGGATGTTCCACACACGTGGGGAGACGTGGGGGCGGCCATGTTGCTAGACACATGTTGGGGCAAGGGAAAGTAGAGGAGGGTGGGAATTGCCATGTTTGGGTGGACCCAGTTTCTAATGGCCAGTATTTACTTATCAAAGCTTGCTGCCAGGCTCCAAGTGCGGGGCTTTCCTGCTAGACAAGAAACGTTTCTGGAGCTGCTTTAAAAGCAAGAAAAACTTCCCAAGGACCCCTTTTCCTCTCTATCTATCTAAAATAATTTCTTAATAACCCCTATAACAATTCCAGCCCAAGCTTCTGATTTCAGAAACCAGGTCTAGCATTCCAGAAGTCAGGTGATCACAGTGGAGCTCTAGATGCTGGATGCCTTTACCTCTACTGGTGATAGGAATGACATGTCCTGGAAGCCCCAGTTATGTGGGGATGTCATTTTGCTCTTCTTTCATGTTTAATGAAAATAACGTATAACTTCCCATTCAGTGTAAGTTAGAAAACAGCACCCAATATTTCTCGGAATTCAGAGACTGGGTGTTGCAAACTTTTCTTAAAAGTTTCTCATGTAAGCCCCATTTTTCCAATTAAGTATCAAGCTTAACTACTGTCAATTCTCTTTTCATGGCTGTTGTCAGGAGGTCAAATAGTAACACGAAAAGAGAATGGTTTTTTGTAGTCAAAGTACTGAATC
Source organism: Rhinopithecus bieti (assembly GCF_001698545.2). Classification (NCBI taxonomy): domain Eukaryota; kingdom Metazoa; phylum Chordata; class Mammalia; order Primates; family Cercopithecidae; genus Rhinopithecus; species Rhinopithecus bieti. The sequence goes on along the minus strand of NW_016805992.1, from coordinate 419,342 downwards.
CAAGGCCGGGCAAATTAGGTAGTATGTTGGCTCTCCAAACTGAATGAGAAGTCAAGAAACAAAATGAAAAAGGAGCAAAATGATCATGGAATTGTACCTGTCCTCTAATGTGGTTATGAAGATTAAATGAATTATATACATGAAGTATTTAGAGCTGTGCTTGGGCATAGCATGCATTTCATATATATTATCTATGGTCACTATAGCTCCGTGCCAAGTGTGCGGCTGCGCACAGGAGAACTCATGGAAAAAACATTATTAGAATATTGGGGATAATGGAGTTATATTTACTATTCCAGTATTTAAAGATCAGCCCAAAGTACTATTGATGAAGTGACTCCCACGTAATAAGAATAATAAATACTAAAAAGAAAATGAGTTCAGAACATTCCTCTAAAAGAAAGCCAATTGCTTATTCAATTACTTTTAATTGCTTATTCAGTTTCTATAGATTATGAATGAAGTCTACTTTTCCAAGCACAGTGCTATTCTTGTGTTTGCACACGTACATAAGTATATGCATTTGTATTTTATTTTTCTTTTAACTGAAGGCAATGGCAGGGATAGTAATGTTCATTGAATTAAGACTCTATTTCTTGATTAAGTGAAGAAAACTTCATGACTTGAAATACAGTCGAAGTAGACACCTACCACCACAGAAAAACAGAAACAAGGATGACTTTTAACAGGTAGGATGACCTACCACCACAAATAACAGTAACAGGGTGAGTAAAGTCAGTGACTAGAGTCATTGTATTAGTTGACTTTCACACTGCTATAAAGATACTACCAGAGACTGGGTAATTTATAAAGAAAAGAGGTTTAATTGACTCATAGTTCCACATGGCTGGGGAGTCCTCAGGAAACTTACAATCATGGTGGAAGGCAAAGAGGAAGCAAGGCACATCTTACATTGCAGGAGAGAGACAGAGAGAGAGAGAGAGAGAATGAGAGAGAGAGAGAACAGGGGAAACTGCCAAACACTTTTAAAGCATCAGGTCTCAGTGAGAACTCGCTCACTATCATGAGAACACAATGGTGGAAATCACCCCCATGATGCAATCACCTCCTACCAGGTCCCTCCCTCAACATATGGGGATCTCAATTCAGGTTACAGTTCAAGATGAGATTTGGGTGGGGGACACGGAGCCAAACCATATCAGTCATCCAAGTCCTAAACTGAGTATAACCTGGCACTTAAAGTTATCTGTTAATATAAAAAGTAATGACAATGACATAATTACATTTGGTGAAAGTTGAGAAATTCTATTATTATTTCAAATTACGAAAACAACACCATTTTAATCAAATGCATAAAATAAAATAAGAAAGATTTTAAAAGAAAGAAATTTTTCCAAATCCTGTCGCCCATGCAAAATAAGTTTTAATATTTTGTTCTGGATTATTTCTTTTCAGTTCTAACTTTAATTGTGTGTTTATGTGTGTGTGTGTTTGTGCATGTGTGTAGTTATAGGTGTGTTTACTATGCGTGAGATCAAATTTTGTATTATTTCAAATTCTGCTTCACTATGGACTGCTGACTCATCGTTCTGCATATCATTTTTATTCTTTGAGATGGAATTTACATGCATAAAATGCACCCATCTTAAGCTTACATTTCATGAGTTTTGCCAAATACATGCATGCATGTAACCACTACAATCTGTATCAAGACATTTTCATAAGCACAAAAATTCCATTGTGACTTTGCTCAGTAAACTCCCCCATTCCCACTCTCTGTCTCAGGCAACCAATGATCTCCATGAGAAGAGATTGTTTGTTTTGGAGTTTCCTATAAATGGATTCATATAGTTGTAGTCTTTTGTGTCTTGATTGTTTCATTCAGCATAATATTTCTTTGTGTGCCAACAGCTCATTTCATTTTTATAGATGTGTAGTATTCCATTCCATGATATATCACTATTTATGTATCCATATACTTGTTGCTAGATCCTTGGGTTATTTCTAGTTTTAAGGTGTTATGATGAAGGTGTTACAAACATTCACATGCACAAGTCTTTTCATTTTTTCCTTTATCTCTCATTTCTTTTGAATGATTTTCCAGGAGTGGAGTTATTGAGTCATATGACAAGTTTATGTTTAATTTTATAAAAAACCTCAAAAATGTTTTCCAAATGTACCATTTTACATTATCTGGGAGTTCCAGTTGCTCCACATCCTTGCCAAAAGTTGGTGTTGTCCATCTTCTTAATTTTAGCCATTCTAACTGGTATGTAATGGTATTTTATTGTGGTTTGATTTTTTATTTCCCTAATAACTAATGATCTTGAACATTTTTCATGTGCTTATTGGTAATTCTTACATCTTCTTCAGTGAAGTGTCAAATCTTACTAATATCTGTATATGTATTCTCTCTCTTTACACACACACACATATATCTGTGTAGCTTATGACTATGTACTATACATGTTAGATGTATATATTTACATGTTAGATGTATATATTTCAAATATTTTTCTCAGTTTGTAACTTGCCTTTTTATTCTGTTAACATTGTCTATTAAAGAGCAGAATATTTTAATTTTATTGTCTGATTTGTCATTGTTTTGCATTTATAGTTCATGCTTTTTGTGTCCTAAAAAATTCTGTCTACCCTAAAACTTTAAAATATTTTACCACTGAGTATAATGCTAGCTGTATTTGTTGATGGTCTTTATATGGTTATAGAAATCTTCTATTCCTAGTGTGTTAATAGTTCTTTTATTATGAATAAATGTAAAACTTTACCAGATGCTTTTATGAATCTACCAAGATGATTGTATAGGTTGATTATACTGATTAAATTCTGAATGCTCCTTCTAACCTGTGTCTTAGGATGAGACATACTTGGTCATGATGAATTACACTTTTATATAGCGCTGCATTTGATTTTCTGAAATTTTGTTAAGGTTTTTGCATTTATGTTCATGATGAATATTGATAATCTATGGTTTTCTTTCCTTGTTTTATATAAGAGTAATGTTCAGCTCCTAGAATGAGTTGGAAAGTGTTTCATTCGCCTCCATTTTCAGAGGGAAAAAAGTGCAAGGTCAGTATTATTTCTTTCCTTAAGTATTTTGTATTATTCACCAGTAAAAGTTTTAAATTATGAATCCAACATTTTATTAGAGATAGTACTATTAATATTATCTGTTTATTCTTGAATCTGTTTTGATGATTTATGTCTTTCAAACACAGTGCATTTCATCTGAGTGGTGAAATTTATAAATTGTTCATAATATATTCCTTTATTATAGTACTACTATAGTAATATAGTAGGATATTTAGTATATCCCTTTTTTCCCATCTTGATGTTAGCAATTTGTTCCTTATCTATTTTTTTCTTGATTAGTCTAGCTAAATGTTTAATCAGTTTTAGTGCTTTTTTTCCCAAAGAACCAGATTTTGGTTTCACTATTTCTCTTTATTATATGCCTTGTTTGCAGTTTCATTAATTTCTGCTCTTATTTTTGATATCCTCCTCAAGTCTTTCACTTACTGTGGGATTAATTTGTTCTTCTTTCCCTTTTTAAGATGAAAGCTAAGACATTTTTTCTTTCATAATATAAGCCCATAAAATTACATATTTTCCTCTAAACACTAATTTAACTGCATCCTACAATATATGATAAGCTTTGTTTTTATGACTCATAGATTATTTCAAAGTATGTTGTTTAATTTCGAAATATTTGGGCATTTTCCAAATATCTTTCTGTTATTGATTTATAACCTAATTCCTTTATGGTTAGGAAACATTTTCTATATAATGGAAATCCCTTTAAATGTGTTGAGACTTGTTTTATCATTTAGCTTTTCTTGGGCAAATCTTGGAAAATCTTAACGTCAGAGATACTTCAGCTTTATTCCTAAGTCATGAGCATTTCAGAATTTCCACTGAATGCCCCCAGATCATCCCCAAAGATTCTCAGTATTCTCTGACCACAGCTGAAGCACCTTCCCACCCTATATTATATCTGAAAATTGTTTTGCTTACAATTAGCCTGGTATTCTTCAGCTCATCTTGAGGGCTTTCTCCTCTGCATAGGAGGTCTTATGCTCAGCAAAGACCCAAAGGGATCCCTATGAAGATTTGTGACTTTCTTTTCCAGTATAGCTCCTTTCTTTCCAAACATGTCCTTTACAACCTCTAGGTTCATCAGCCTCCCCAGATATTTGATGATCTCCATCTGCTCTGCTGGGGTATTTCCGGTTTTTCTCTCTCATGCACCTGATCTAGATATTTCTTCCCTGGAGAAAGCTAGAACTCAATCATATTTTGCCCTTCCGTCAAAAATCCCAGATCTGTATAACCTGTTGTTTGACATCTGAACATGCTTGTGATGTGTTCACACACATACACACACACATGCACACGCACACACACACAATCATATTATAGTTTTCTTGTTGCTCCCAGTACAGTGGGAGGTTAAAGCTAGTTCTTATTATATTCTCCTGTTCATAAAAGTAGAAGACGGTTTATTTTTACCATGTGATACGATATTTAGGTTTATGCAGTCTGGGGCTAATATAACATATCCCCAATGTCATCAGGAGTAAGGCTACCTCTGCATTTCTCTTGTGCTTCCTTAGACTGTGGCTTTCCTCCTCTTGGTCATGATACAACTGCTCTACCTCAAAGCATTCCAGCAGCATTGCAGAAAGGAAGAAATATGGTCCATATCACAAATATTGTTAAAAGCTCTAGAAGAGCTATGGAGTAAACTATGGAATATGTGTACCTTATTTTCATACATTTAGATAGGTCCCAATATTTTGTTATTTGTGAATTTCTTAAAACTCTGATCCTTAAAACATCTTTTCTAAATAGAATTCTTGCTATATCCCTCCTCCAAATAGATTATTTTTCCATCGAAGGGATAAGGGCATCCCCAAGAAGTCATCAAGAAATGTAAATTACAACTTCTGAAAGGAGAACTTGACCTAGTTAACAAATATTATTTTGTTTACATATTTTTTTATTTTTTTATTTTATTGCAGTAGTTTTGGGGGAACAAGTGGTTTTTTGTTTCATGGATAAGTTCTTTAGTGGGGATTTCTGAGATTTTGGTGCACCCATCACCTGAGCAGTGTACACTGTACCCAGTAAGTGTGTAGTCTTTTATCCCTCACCCGCCTCCCATCCTTCCCCCATAAAAAGGAACAAATACTATCTTAATGCAAGTAAATGTTCCTTAGAGTTTCTGTTTAAAAGAAGACTCAAGGGATTCTTTCTCTTCCCCTCTTTTTCTGCTCAATTTGTTTTCTCTTTCAATTTTTTACTCTGTTATTTTCCTTTTAAAATTCTTCTTTTCTTTCCGTCTTCTAGCTCCTCCTGAGTTTTTCTTTCTCCTTCTTCTTCCCTTTACTCTCTTTCTTTCCTCTTTTTCATCTTTCTCTTTTACCCCATATCCATTTTTTCTTTACTGTACAACAGCATTATATGACATTACTAGATGGTCATAGTCCTTAAACTGAAAACAACATTAAAAAATTTTTAAATTTCATTTACCCTTTAATTTTGACTTTGGTTAAATGAAAATATTAAGGCCTTTAAACATATAATGTCTTTTTAAAAAACCCCAAAATATGTTTTCATAAATGTATCTTCTGATTTTCAAAATATGTATTATGTTCATAAGAATGTAGCTGTTAAGACTACCTTGTGATTTTAATTTGGTATTGATCTGTATAATGTCAAAACTCAAAATAGATGACAGCGCTATTGATATACCATTTCAAAAGGAAGGTGTGTCTGTATATTACAGCACACCCAGGTGTTCTTTGCAAGGTCCCCTGGGGGATTAATAATTTCGTAAAACAAGTTCTCTTTTGGAGCCTGGCTTTCTTAAAATTTTACCGTTATTCTTTTGTCAAGAGAAGAAGATAGATTTTCATTATGATAGCATGGAATCATTCATAACAAAGGGGTGGGGGGGAAATCCAGGAGATATAAATTAGTGAAAGGTGACCAATCAACCAGGTTTGCCCAGGACTATCGTAGTTTGAGTTATGAACATCCCAAATCTGGAGATACTCCCTAGTCTTGGGCAAACTGGGATGGTTTGCCCAAGGTTGTTTGTTATCACTACATGTCCATGCCCCTGGAACGTCTCCATCTTAGACCAGCTAGGACAGCTGGTCACTCTAATACAGTGGTCCCCAACCCTTTTGGCACCAGGGACCCGTATCATGGAAGACAGTTTTTCCACCCATGGGGGCTGGGGGATGGTTTGAGGATGATTTAAATGCATTACATTTATTATGTATTTTATTTCTAGTATTATTACATTGTAATATGTAACGGAATTATTATGCAACTCACCATAATATAGAATCAGTGGGAGCCCTGAGTTTGTTTTCCTGCAGCCAGACAGTCCCATCTGGGGGTGATGGGAGACAGTGGCAGATCGTCAGGCATTAGATTCTCATAAGGAGCACGCAGCCTAGACCTTTTGCAGGCACGGTTCACAATAGGGTTCACGCTCCTATGAGAATTGAATGCTGCCACTGATGTGACAGGAGGTGGAGCTCAGGTGGTAATGTAAGTGATGGGGAGCGGCTGTAAATACAGATGAAGCTTGACTCGCTCACCCGCCACTCACCTCCTGCTGCGCAGCTGGGCTTCTAACAGGCCATGGACAGTACCAGTCCATGGCCCAGGGGTTGGGGACCCCTGTTTAATGAGTGGGAAAAAGAGATCTAGTAGGCCGGGCGCGGTGGCTCACGCCTGTAATCCCAGCACTTTGGGAGTCTGAGGTGGGCGGATCACAAGGTCAGGAGATCAATACCATCCTGGCTAACATGGTGAAACCCCATCTCTATTAAAAATACAAAAACTAGCTGGGCGAGGTGGCGGGCGCCTGTAGTCCCAGCTACTCGGGAGGCTGAGGCAGGAGAATGGCGTGAACCCGGGAGGCGGAGCTTGTAGTGAGCAGAGATGGCACCACTGCACTCCAGCCCCGGCAACAGAGCAAAACTCCATCTCAAAACAATAAAAGAGGTCTAGCAGGCCCAAAATGTACGGAAAGTGTGTTAGAGCTGGGTTGTTTCAGCATAGGTAAAATTTCGTGTTGAGTATTTCACAGCTTTTTATGTCATTTAATCATCACAGTTATCTTACATTCTTCTTCTTCTCCTTTATAGTATTCATTCTTAGCCCCACAATAAATGCTCAAAAAAGAGCACATTTACCCAAGCAGGGTTCACCCTCCCTGGTTCACCCTCACCAAACCTTCCTGGGAACACATCTGATGCTTTTAGAAGAAAGAAGCTTTTTCTCTTCTTGGTGCCCCAAAGCTCTGATATTATAAGCCTGGACCTCTCTTCAGCTCTTTGTAGAAGCCCTTTTAAAGCACAAGAAAGGAAAGACAGGACTGAGTGAGACACTCACCTGGGTAGAGGACAGGAAAGGACTAGAGTAGATGGGAAAAGAAGGAAGGAAACAGGAGAAAAGATACTGATGAGACTGAATCTCTGAACTCCCTGAAGTCAGCGACATGTCTGGAATTCCAGTCACTCTCCCAGTTAATGTTGTCATTATTTCTTCCAGTTAGATTGAGGTTTTTTTTTTTTTTTTTTTTTGTTTTATCTTAGAGATAAATATTTCCCAAACAATTCACTATCTTTTTTGGGAGGAGATACGACGTCTGCATCCCAAATCTCTCGTGTCTCATAAGTAGAATTTAAAGATATTGGAAACACTCTGGCACATATGTGTGCATGTGCTTAACATTTCCATTCTGTTTAATCTATAATGATAATAATAACTCAGTATGGACATTAGAGGTGGCTGCTGTTAAGGTCTGTGATAAGCTTAGCAAGAGATTTGGCTTTCAAAACTTCACCCCAGCCCTTCTTCAGGTTCGAGCCAAGCAGGCATGGTCTTTCCCTCGGATCTTTCTGTTTGAGTGGAGTTTTGGCAGAAGTGCCTCCAATTTGTTTGTTTTTGAGATTTGTTGTCTTGCCTGAGTAAGCCTTAAACAGAAGGAAACCTCTCTCTCAAGGTGAAAAAGTACTTTTAAATTTTCCACTTAGGAAAGCGCGTCTCGGCGCTTCCGCTGGAGAATAGCATGAAGGCTAACCTCCGGGCCTCTGTACCAAGCTAAGACAGCTTTGGGTTGGGCCTGTCTGCAGAAAGACATCTCCCTTGTGTTTCTGCTACCTCTCCAACTTACCTCGTTTTTATCTCCCCTGCCCCCCACCCCACCGCCCCCTTGAAGGTCTAAATGACTTTGAAAGCCTTGGGATAAACAGATATCCACTGCGATGCCAATTTGCACGGTTCTTTCCTATTGATTTAGCTTGTAATTTATTTCTTTATTTCTGACACATTTCACTTACATTCCCAGGTAAGGGCGAAGTGCGGAAGCTGGAGAACGGTAATTAAATGATTGGGTGTCTGGCAGGCCCAGGGAGGCTGCGAAGCTGCCATTTGTTTCCCTCTTCCTGCGCGGGTTATCCCTAAGAAGACAGAGATGGGAGTGGCAAGAGATGGGGAGGTAAAGTACTTCTCTTAGAGGCATGGGCAGGCTTTATTTCTGTAAATAATAATCAAAGCAGCTTTTCTTGCTGAATTATGGCAGTTCCCTCAAAGTGCCATGAAATGGTCTATTATTACTCCTTGCATGAGCGCTTCCCTCAGCTGGGAGCTGGGGAGAAACAGGCCCACTGTGTCATCCATAGCAAAGTCTTTAATGAGATGATGGGACATGCAAACTGCACACTGCGCAATATTTTTCTTCCCGACTCAATCTATATTAAGTCGATGGCCCGCTGGAACCCGAGGTTTGGTGCATTTTTTCAATTTAGTTGCTGTTGATGTCTCTGAAAGTGCTGATTCCATCAAACCACCCCTCTCCCACACAGATTTCAATAACTGGAGAAAGAGAAATTCCATTAGCAGGCGATGGCGCTTTAAACAAACAGCATGGCTTCCCTTTTCATCCACTTTACCTCTGATCAGTCTGTCTGCTCGTCAGGAATTATAACAATATGTGAAGCCACCTTCCCAAGGAAAACTGTGAGAGGGCCTTTATGCACTCATGAAACAGTGGGTGGAATAATTGATGGCAGCGGTTATTCATGAAGCAGATAAGCTGTGTTGTAAAAACAAAATACAAAAATATCCCCTAACGGACAAATAACAACGACAAAAAAAAAACAAAAACAAAAAAAACAAAAAACAATGACAGAAGAGTGGGTTGCCTTGGGTAACACCAAGTCAGGGGTCCTAAAACTTCTCCCATAAAGGGCCATATAGCAAAGATTTTTTGCATGCAGGATCAATTACATGTTTGTTACATAGTCTTTTCTGTTGTTTTTGTTGTTATTCGTGCTGTTATTTTACAACCCCTTAAACACATAAAAAACAAAGCATTCTTAGCTCAAGGACCATTAAAAAAAAAAAAATGGCTGTGACTCTGTTTGTCCTTCTCCAAATGACATTTGGTTGGACTTGAGCCTTGCCATTAAGTTTCAGGGCGGTGTAAAAAGTGGTTGTGTGTCATTGAGAAATCCCCAGGTTTAAAGGTAGTCTGCTCTGAGCTCAAATTCAACTCTGAGTGTTGCTGGTAGGATCATCTTGGATTCGTTTTTGACTTCTCTGAACTATATTTTTCTCATCTAAAATATGCAAATAACACCACGTTAGTGGATGGCAATTAGTCTTAAAGGCAGTAATCTTGTGTGTGTGTGTGTGTGTTTTAGTTCAAAGCTACAATCTTAATGCTCACACCACTAGACATTCAATAAATGCTTAAGAAATAAGATGGATGTGAGCCGGGAGCGGTGGCTCAAGCCTGTAATCCCAGCACTTGGGGAGGCCAAGGCGGGCGAATCACGAGGTCAGGAGATCGAGACCATCCTGGCTAACATGGTGAAACCCCGTCCCTACTTAAAATACAAAAAACTAGCTGGGCGAGGTGGCGGGTGCCTGTAGTCCCAGCTACTTGGGAGGCTGAGGCAGGAGAATGGCGTAAACCCAGGAGGCAGAGCTTGCAGTGAGCCGAGATCGCACCACTGCACTCCAGCCTGGGTGACAGAGCAAGACTCCGTCTCAAAAAAAAAAAAAAAAAAAAAAAAAAAAAAAAAAAAAAGATGGATGCTAATAACACATTACCTATAGAGAGAAACTTGGGAAAAAATCATTACATACAAGTTTAGAAAATATGGACAATTAAAACAGTAGAAGAAGCAAAGGCATTGCTTAGGCCAGGGCAAAAAGAGTGCATTTGTTTCAAGAAGTTACAGAAATAATGTCATAAGAATATAATCATGACTGAATCCCCAGAAAGATTAAATGGTGGCCACAAAGGGCATTTGAATGTTCCCAGTCTTTCTGGTTTGATTCAACCTGTGTTTTCAGAATGCTGTGAGCAGAGGGAATTTTCCTAATTCCTGAAAAATGAGATGTAGAAAAAATGGGAGTAAATAAATGGGAGTAAGAGGAAAGGATGAAGCTGGCTGGACATGTGTTGGGTAGACCAAGAGACTACCCTTGGTCTAATATAACTACATGCACATACATACATTCTGGAGGGCAGTTATTTTATACACACACACACACACACACACACAGATTCAGAAGTAATTTTTTTTTTTTTCTGAGATGGAGTTTTGCTCTCGTTGCCCAGGCTGGAGTGCAATGGTGTGATCTTGGCTCACTGCAAGCTCTGCCTCCCGAGTTCAAGTGATTCTCCAGCCTTACCCTCCCTTGTAGCTGGGATTACAGGCACACGCCACCATGCCTGGCTAATTTTGTATTTTTCGTAGAGACGGGGTTTCTCCATGTTGGTCAGGCTGGTCTTGAACTCCCAACCTCAGGTGATCTGCCCACCTCGGGCTCCCAAAGTGCTGGGATTACAGGCATAAGCCCCCGTGCCCGGCCTAGAAGTAAGTTTTAAATTCCTTTTTGGTCTTCTCTATAGGAAGGTGACTTCTTTGAGGCCAGAAGTATCTGTATCACTGTATCATCATACACACATAACAAGTACTCAGTTAATGCTTAAGGAATTAAAAGATGGTGACACTTTTATTTCTTCTTGTTAAGAAAAAAATTGATTTATGAAAAAATAGCGACTGAAGCTTCAGTTGACCTTATAGATAGTAAAACAGGTTATATTAGAGAGGAAGGAGCAACAGAAGTATCATGTATAATGACCAAATGGACAGAAACAGAAACAGTGAAAGGACTGTGGTCATGTTTACATTAGTCACGTTATTTTAAAGATGCTGAGAGGCCGGGCGTGGTGGCTCATGCCTGTAATCCCAGCACTTGGGAAGGCTGAGGCAGGTGGATCACCTGAGGCTGGGAGTTTTAGACCAGCCTGGCCAACATGATAAAACCACATCTCTACTAAAAATATAAAAATAGCTGGGCCTTGGGAGGCTGAGGCAGGTGGATCACAAAGTCAGGAGTTTGAGATCAGCCTGGCCAAGAGACCAGCCTGGCCAAGAGACCAGCCTAGCCAAGAGACCAGCAAGTTTTTAAAATCTCTCTCATCCATAAAATGGAACAAATATAAAGATCCTTGCAGAACTGTTTGAATAGATGTCATTTTTAACAACTATCACTCCTATCAAACGTGGAGTCCATAGTTGGCAGCTACAAGTATTGTCAGTATTGTTAAAAGGTATCATGAAACAGCATATACTCATAGAGATGTTTGTTATCAAGAGTCTTCTTGTACTGTTGATTAATTCTATTTTGTAACATGCTTTAACAGATGTAAACTCACACATGTCAGATTCCTGGATCCCCTTGAACCTTTGACTCAGCCTCCTGTTGGGAGAGCCATCTAAGCTGGCAGAGACATGCTTCTCATTCTCCTTCTTGGCTACCAGCCTAGGGCTGATACGGCAGAGCTTGATGTGCATGACAGTGTTGGTGGCTATATGGGGTGTCCCTTTCAATAAACTCTTATTGACTATTAAGTAGCTGGGCCTTTAAAGACTGAGATAAACCTTGAAGATGAGATTGCTATTGGTATAGGTAGAAACACTGCAAGGGATAGCCTTGGGCACAGGGACCCAATCTTCAGTGATTTCTCATAGGAAACACACTTCACTCTAGATATTTATAAAGTAGATTCATGTGTTTGAGAATAAATAAGGGGCTCAACTGAACTGCTACATCTGTTTCCTCTAATCCTAAGGTCCCATGGTTTTCTGACCACTGAAAAATCCTGCAGAGGAGGTCCAAGGCATTCGTGAATGATTTGTCACAAAACTTTCACAAATCTCTGCATTTGTGCCTATCCCTATTTGATGGAATGACCCTCCACAATCAATGACATGCTTTGACTTCCTCATTTTCTACACACTTTTAATAGTGGCCTTGGAAATTTGCTTGGTTTTGTGGACTCTACCAAATGGAGAAAAAAGCCTGCATCCTGTATTGAACAGAGATGAGCAGAGCCAGAGAGAGAGAGGAAACAGAGTTATAGGGGATTCGCTGAGTTGATACATGACTCACTTTTCTTTCCCACAATCTGTGTTCTTTCAGTCTCAGCAAAGGGGCAAATGGATGAATAGACATGTCAGTGGAGTTTAGAGATTTTGGAAGAATTGAGGGTGAAACTATAAAGTCGATGTATGTCAGAATACTCTTTACCATGAAGACACACATAACTGAATTTACCCCCTACACTATTCTCCAGTCTTCAACAAGGCTCTGAAAGCCACAAGTTACAAAAATTGACTATGACAAACAAACAAAAGCAAAAACACCTATGTCCAAAGCCATTCATGACAGTATCATTTGCACTATTAAAAGACTGGAGGCAAACAACCCAAATTTCCATCGGTAAGAACTGATTGAATTATCTGTGTAAATCCACACAAGGAGTCCTATGGTGCTATAAAAGACAAATGAGAAATATCTGCATATGGTCCCATGTAATTACCTCTGGAAGATATTAACTAAAAAGAGGTAAGGTGGAGATAAGCAGGTATTGGATACTGAGCTTTATCTCAGGGTAAGCAAATAGTTGTGAAGAGAAATTTCATTTAGAGGTATTCCAGTGAATGGAGAAGGAATAATTGACTAAAACTATTGTAATTTAAAAATTCTGATTAATTAGTGAATTTAGTTAACGATCATAAGAGGCTGATTATCATTAAACAATAGAGAATCAGATTCCATGTGCCTTTGATATAAGTACACAATGCTATCTAAGAAGTGTGATTGTGTGGGTCAATGTGATTTTGGTGGCTCCAACATCATTGAACCTGATATCAACAAACTTCTAAACCTACATATAAATTTATAAGAAGTGCAGGAGACAGGAACAGGTTAAAACATACTAATTGGATGTAATCAGTAAAATCCAGACTATAAAAAATTCTACATGATGAATGATCAGTTTATTAAAAAATAAAATAGAAGGGATGCAGGAGGATTTATTTATTTATTTATTTATTTATTTATTTTATTTT
>NW_016805992.1:390265-405871 GCF_001698545.2 Rhinopithecus bieti | reverse complement strand
TCAATGTGATTTTGGTGGCTCCAACATCATTGAACCTGATATCAACAAACTTCTAAACCTACATATAAATTTATAAGAAGTGCAGGAGACAGGAACAGGTTAAAACATACTAATTGGATGTAATCAGTAAAATCCAGACTATAAAAAATTCTACATGATGAATGATCAGTTTATTAAAAAATAAAAATAGAAGGGATGCAGGAGGATTTATTTATTTATTTATTTATTTATTTATTTTTATTTTTATTTTTTTTTGCTTAAAGGGGATATTTGATATTATGAATTTTGCCAATTTTAGGTGTTAAAATGGGATGCGGTTATTTTGCAGGGAGGTTACATTTTAGTGATACATGCTGAAATATTTACAGATTAAGTGATGTTCCAGCATTTGCAACAGAATCTAGAGACTGGGGAGTGGCTGATGGTAGAGAAGAACAATATTGGCTGTGTATCGATGATTGTTGTTTCAGTAACAGGTAAATCAGGTTCATTACACTATTTGCCTTCTGTATATATTTGAAATTTTCCATAACAATTGTTACAGAAAAATATTTATTTTCTTGATTCCAAAGATCAAATCGGATCCATAAATATTGTAAGTAGTTATGTGTCTACTTAGATATATAGAAATATCTGTAAGCCATATATCTCTTCATTATTAATAATTCATTTTTTTGAGACAGGATCTTGCTCTGTCCCAGGCTGAAGTGCAGTGGTGCAATCATAGCTCACTACAGCCTCGACCTGCTTGGCTTAAGTGATCTTCCCACCTCAACCCCCCAGGTAGCTAGCACTATAGGTGCACACCACAATACCCAGCTAATTTTTATTCTATTTTTTGTGTAGAGACAGGGTCTCATTATACTGCCCAGGCTGGTCTAGAACTACTGAGCTCAAGCAATCCTCCTGCCTCGGCCTTCCAAAGTGCTATAAGACTGTGAGCCACCGTGCCCAGCCTAATTATTCTTTTTTCTAGTGACTACACTATACCATTCAAGGTCCTAAGCACTTTATGTATTTTTACTGATGTAATTAGCCCAATAACCCTGGGGTAGGTGTTATGATAATCCCCATGTTAAAGATGAGGCCACTGAGGCATAGAAGCTGAGTAAGCTGTTTAAGGTCACACAGCTCATAAGGACTGTGTCAGGAAGGCAATGGTGGCAGCCTAGCTCCGTAATCCATGTTCTCAATCACTAATTGAAATATTTGGATGTGTATCATGAAAATGAGCAGCAAAAACATGAAAATCGACATCAATGACTGCTAATATTTATACTGAGCACTATTCCGTGAAATGCACCATACTAGTTCCTATCTATTATCTTTAATTCAAGACAATCCTATAAGGATTTTTTAATTTTTATTTATTATTTTTATTTTACAGAAGAGAATGAGAAAACTCAAGATAAAGTAGTAGATCATCCATCATCGCTCAGACTCTGGCAGAGAGAGGATATCTTATCAGTTATCTGTTGCTGAGCAATAAACCACCCAACACTTATTAATTTGGAACAACAGCCATTAATTTAGCTCATTGCTGTGAGTCAAGTTAGGCTGAGTTCAGTGGGGTGGTTCTTCAAACATTTGCTGGGTCTGCATGGGTCTGTCATGAGCTGCATTAGCATTGGTGGCTCTGCCTGTGAGGGATGGCTGGCTGTTGGGTGGAGCACTTTGGTTCTCCTTCACAAGGTGTCATTCTCCAATAGGCTAGCTTGGACTTGTTCTCACGGTGGAGGCACAGGTCCAAGACCAAGACCCATTACCACATTGTATTAGCCAAAAGACAATCACGAGGCCAGCCCAGATTCAAGGAGTGAAGACTTAGACTCCATCTCTTGATGAGAGAATCGGAAAAGTAACACAGTAAATAGAGTGCCTTTAGCAAAAGGGAGAAGAATGGGACCATTTTTGCCATGGAGCTACCAAAAGCACAAACCCAGCTTTGAGTAATTTGAGAGAGATTGCATACCTTTCCATCATTTTCATTTCTAATGCAGATTTAGCTTACTTTTTTTACCAACTTGGTCTGAACTTATCTAAATCAGAACTCTCCATCCAGCTAAATTTTAAGTGCTGAGCCAGTGAGTACTAGAGCAAGATACCAAAGGTTTGCTGCTGTGACTTGCCAGAGGATAGGATTACACCCTAGGACAGCAGTAGACTGGATGTCACAGGAAGGAAGAGCATCAGCCAAAAGCCCCAGTTACCAGGTAATGAGAGATTTTGACAAGTAACAACAGCCATGCAGCCATAATAGAATTTCACTGAGATAAATTCCACTTTCTGCCCAAGTTTAGCCACTCAGGGAAGAAACAATTACCTTGTGAAAATGGAGCACTCTCCTTATATTTATCCCTTCATTAAAATATTCAAATGAAGGTAACAACACTGTTATAAGCTCATTTATAAAGAAAAATAACATTAATGCATTTAACACTAATGCTTTTACCTCAGAGTGTTTTCCAGAGATGTTAAAATGTGAAGTTTATAAAATGTTCAGTGATGTTGAACTTGAATTGCAACCTAATGCTTGAATTGCTATGTTTAACATTAAAAACATGTTATTAATCTTCAATTTAGGGGAGAATAATTTTCGCTCACTGTGTAGGAAAAAAAAGTCCAGTTATGATGGGATTTCATTCAGATCAAATTTGCTTTAATTGCAATTCTATTAAATTAGAAATAAACGTTTTATCCTGGTATGATTCTTTGACGTCTTTAGTCTTAATGCTAATATAAAGCATTATCACCACAGGTGTCGCTGCATTCTGTATAATAATTAGTGCTTAAATTAAAGAGGTGTCAAGCTACCCAAAAGTAATTTGAAAAACTAATGCAAAAGAAGTAAAACAGGTGAAATTCTGGGGGTATTTTAGTTTCCCACACCTTTGCCAACATCAGTGTCTCATTATTTCATTTTATTTTAATAACAATAATACCATTAAGAATAATACCTCCAAGCCATGGTTAAATAAAGTAGTGTAAAGCAACCGAGTGAAACAATTTATAGACAAAAAAGGCATTGTCGAGGAGTATCTAATAAAATGAAAAAATATAAACATGCATATTAAGTAAAGAAAAAGCTGTAAATCTGTGTGTATAGTTCATCACATTTGCAAAATGTATATAGAAAAATCTTCGAGGAAATGCAACCAAATGTTAACCAGTTATTATTAATCTTTAAGAGGGAAATTATAGTGGATTTTTATTTTAATGTTTTGACTCTATTTTATAATCATCTTTTCAAGTAGCAATATTACTTTCTTTTAGGAGAAAGTCATATGAAAGAACAAAATGTATTCAGCATGACTGAGCTTGTCATAATCAAAGACTGTGCTGTGTTTCTTTGTCAAATTTAAGTAGTGAGATGAGTTCAGGCAGAAAACCATCTGGAGGATGAATGAATGAATGAATTCGTCAATGTATATATGAATTAATGATTGAACGAATTCTAGGAGTTGGTATTTAATATATAGCTAACAACAAGGTAGCCAGGAATTATGGCTTTGCTTTTCATTTTTCCTCTGAAGATCTCTCTTTGGGATCTAAATCTCTTTATTTTACATGGTAGAGGAAAGACAACCATTATGACCCAATAATGCTGTTCTCTGAAGTAAGCCAAATTTGGAGACAGAGGTATAAAATGTAAACTCAGCCTCAATACCTTAGGTTAGAGATAAAAATCTCCCTCTGTTCACACAAAAATGAATTGACCTAGATATGGCAATGCAACGTTAGACTTTCGAATTTCTTTCTTTGCTAACCTTTGTTAAATATTTTATCAATGTTCACACCCACTGTGTGTCAGGAAAGAGACCATATGCTGTTGGAAAGGCAAAGATAAATGAAGACATGTTTTCTGCCCTTGGGGTAGCTGGAGTAGAGGAACGGAAATCGGCTTTTTAATCCAACATTCCTCGGTTCCAGTCCAAGTGCCACCAGTGACTGGCTGAGTGGTGAGTGCCTTGTCTTCCTTAAACTCCAAAATCTCATCTCTAAAATGAAAAAAATAATAGCAGTCCATTAGGTTTTATGAAAATTAAGCCAGATAATCTCTAAATGAGCTGGCGCCTAGTAAGTTCTCAAAAAAAGGTAGCCATCCTCATGAATAAAGATATATATGAAACATGACAAAAATGCAAACTAAGTATTTGTAACATACAATGCACTTGATTTAGGTTCTGTTGAATTGATTTTCACATCTATCTGGTCCTGTCTTCCCTAATTTCTGGAGTTAAAAAAGAGCTTCTGTGCCTATAGTATTTTGATTATATCAAGAGTAGTTACAATTGCTAGAGGTGAGATGTTGGTGCAATTGTGATCATATTATGCCAGAGACTCAGAAATTTCTCACTGCTGTCATGCCAATAACCCTTATTCTGTCTGCATCTTTAAAAGAATTCTCTAATAGAGAAGGGTATATTAGTTATCTATTGCTGCATATCAAGTTATTCAATACTTGAGGTTCAAAACAACCCACATTTATTGGCTGACAGTTTATGTGGGTCAGGAATCAGGGGCTAGCTAACCTGAGTCCTCTTACTCAGTTCTTTTTTTTATTTTTTATTTCTAAAGGTTTTGGGGGAACAGGTGGTATTTAGTTACATGAGTAAGTCCTTTAGTGGTGATTTGTGAGATTTTGGTGCACCCATCTCCTGAGCAGTATACGCTGCACCCAATTTGTAGTCTTTTATCCCTCACTCCCTTGCCACACTTTCCCCCAAAGTCCATTGTGTCATTCTTATGCCTTTGCATCTTCATAGCTATTATTCTAAGTGAACTAACTCAGGAATGGCAAACCAAACATCATATGTTGTCGCTCTTACTCAGTTCTTGCAGACTACAGGGAAAGCATTAGCCAGGGGCTGGGGTCTCCTCTCAAGGTTCAACTAGGGAGGCATCCACTTTCAAGGTCACTTACTCACTCAGAGTTCTGGGCAGGATTCAGCTCTTTGTGGGTTTTGGGTGGCAGGCCACCTTTAGTTTCTTATCCTGTGGGCTCTCCATAAGGCAGCTCACAACAGGGCAATTGGCCTTATCAGCGTGAGAGAGAGATAAAACCAGAGAGAGATGTCACACTCTCTTTGCAACCTAAGCTTAGAAGTGACCTCCATCATGTTGTTGTATTTTGTGCAATAGAAGCAGGCCGGGTGTGGTGGCTCACTCCTGTAAACTCAGCACTTTGGGAAGCCAAGGCAGGTGGATCACCAGAGGTCAGGAGTTCGTGACCAGTCTGGCCAACATGGTGAAACCCCGTCTCTACTAAAAATACAACAATTAGTCAGGTGTGGTGGCGTATGCCTGCAATTACAGCTGCTCAAGAGGCTGAGGCATGAGAATTGCTTGAACCTGGGAGGCGGAGGTTGCAGTGAACAGATTGCACCACTGCACTCCAGCCTGGGTGACAGAACGAGACCCCATCTCAAAACAAACAAACAAAAAAAGCCTACCCCACCCTTGGGAGTGAGATTGGGCAGGCAGTGAAAGAGCAGATTTCACAAGGACATAAATACTTGTAAGCAAATATCACTGGGGGACATCTTAGATAGCTGCCTTCCACAAAGGGGGCCCAAAGAATCACTCAGCTAATATTTGAGCCTATGCCTTAAAGCTTTAGTGTTGTAACCTTAAGAAAAGTGTAGGCTGGATTCTGAGGTATACACGGTGACTCTATATTCATCCTTGTGATCCCTCAGGCATATTGAAGGAAAAAGAAGACAGAAAAAGTCTAGATCATCCAGGATGACCTTGATAGGTCAACCCACCAACTACATGTTCAGCAAAGGGTGGAAAAGTGTGAAGAGCTAATCTTGACTCAGTATTCTCAGTGTTCACAGAATGCAGGAACACACACGCACATACACACACACACACACACACACACGTTTACTGTGGCCATTTCTATGTGCTTTACAGCAATTCTATGAAGCCATTTATATTATTATCATCACCCCTATCTTACAGATGAAGAAACTGCTATAGTAGCAGATTGACTTGTATGATCCAAACTCACACTGCTAATAAATTATAGAATTGGGGTATAAACTGAGACCCTTTATTGATTGATATGGCATAAAAATTCCTTAAAACCCAGTAATTCTACCCAACATTCAGTAAATGTGCTGAACTCTGACTCATAAAATTCGTAGCTTTCAGAGAACTAAAAAGTGATCAGGCAGGGACAGAGACACCAGGGGAAGAGGGAGATACTATCTATGCCTCCAACCTGCCACTACTTGTATTGCCCTTAAAATATTTGAGGACCATACAATAGGATTCTTTTGTCTTTTTCTTGCCTCATAATATCTTGCATAGTACGTAGGACACAGAAAGCTCAATA
This sequence comes from Rhinopithecus bieti, assembly GCF_001698545.2. Taxonomy (NCBI): domain Eukaryota; kingdom Metazoa; phylum Chordata; class Mammalia; order Primates; family Cercopithecidae; genus Rhinopithecus; species Rhinopithecus bieti. The sequence continues at coordinate 399,528 of NW_016805992.1, read as the reverse complement.
TGTGACAATTCATTGAATACACTTTTTTTTTTTTTTTTTATAACTTACATTGGCTAGAAGTTTAGACCCTGCAACCTTGCATGTCTCAGCTGGGCAGTCATGATGAGTATCAACTTTGGTATCAGATATACCTGAGTTCAGATTCTGGCATTCCTACTTAATTTGTATGACCTTGACCTTTCCTATCAGGTTCTGAGCTTCCCCATCATAAGAATGAGATAAGAATATCTTCTTGTGCAGTTGTTATGAAGATTGCATAAAATTGTGTGCCAAGTGTCTACAAAGGCACCATACATCCCGCAAATGGTAGCTGGTTTTATTATGATCGACTGTTATCCAATTTCTAAACAGAGAACTTTGCTTTCCCTTCAAATCCAACCTTTGAGGTATGATCTACAAAATGTCACTATCTCCGATGTTAAAACGGGCTGGCCATGGTGACTTATGCCTATCATCCCAGCACTTTGGGAGGCTAAGGTGGGAGGACTGTCTGAGGCGAGCAGTTAGAGGCCACAGTGAGCTATGATCATACCACTGTATTCCAGTCTGGGCAACAGAGCATGACTTTGTCTCCAAAAATAATAAAAAAGAAAAAAAAGGAAAAGAAAAGGAACTACAATATATTAGTCAAAGTAAGTGTACTAGTCCATTTTCAGACTGTTGATAAACACATACCCGAGACTGGGCAATTTACAAAAGAAAGAGTTTTATTAGACTTACAGTTCCACATGGCTTGGGAGGCCTCACAATCATGGTGGAAGGCAAAGAGGAGCAAGTCACATCTTACGTGGATGGCAGCAGGCAAAGAGAGAGCTTGTGCAGAGAAATTCCCATTTTAAAAACCATCAGATCTCATGAGACCCATTTACTAACACAAGAACAGCACGGGAACACCACCGACCCCATAATTAAATCATCTCCCACCCAGTCCCGTGCACAACACATGTGAATTACATGAGTGACAACATGGGAATTGGGTGGTGACACAGCCAAACCATGTCCGTAAGTAAACACTAACTACTTCAATAACCTCCCTGACCCCAAATCTCAGTACTAATGCAACACTTTTTTTAAAGTTTCCTGGCCGGGCACAGCAGCTCATGCCTGTAATCCTAGCACTTCGGGAGGCTGAGGCGGGTGGATCACCTGAGGTCAGGAGTTTGAGACCAGCCCGGCCAACATGGTGAAACCCCATCTCTACTAGAAATTAAAAAAATTTAGCTGGGTGTGGTGATGCATGCTTGTAATCCCAGCTACCCAGGAGGCTGAGGCAGGAGAATTGCTGGAACCCGGGAGGCAGAGGCTGCAGTGAGTTGAGGTCATGCAATTGCACTCCAGCCCAGGCTGGAGTCTCCAAAAAAAAAAAAAAAAAAAATTCTTGTATATCAGAAATGCATAGAAGGCCTTTCTGAGCAACTGTCTGGTCAATAGCCACACAGGAACCCAGCTTCCGTCCATGCTGTGGCTTTCTCACTGTTGGGGTTCTTGCTTCTGGCCACGTGGATGGGAAAGAGCGGACTCAGCAGATCACATCAGATGTTTTAGCAGCCAGGCCTCGGTCATTTACAGTCATTCTGCTCATATTTCTTCCATGAAAACTAGTCACATGGTCTTACTGAGATGCAAGGGGGCTAAGAAACACAGGTTTTATGGATGGCTAGTGTATTAGGGTTCTCTAGAGGGACAGAACTAATGGAATCGATATACATATAAAGGGGAGTTTATTAAGTATTAACTCACACAATCACAAGGTCCCACAGTAGGCCATCTGCAGGCTGAGGAATAAGGAGAGCCAGTCTGAGTTCCAAAACTGAAGAACTTGGAGTCCAATGTTCGAGGGCAGGAAACATCCAGCATGGGAGAAAGATGTAGGCAGGGAGGCTAGACCTGTCTCTCCTTTCACATTTTTCTGCCTGCTTATATTTTAGCCACACTGGCAACTGTTCAGATGGTATCCACACAGATTAGGGGTGGGTCTGCCTTTCCCAGCCCACTGACTCAAATGTTAATCTTTTTTGGGAACACCCTCACAGACACACCCAGGATCAATACTTTGTATCCTTCAAACCAATCAAGTTGACATTTAGTCTTAACCATCACACCTAGGAACCAAATAAAGATGGCATTGTCCCTAGCATCCTACACTGGGTCCTAACTGTGTGGATAGAAGGTATGAAAAAGTACAAAGGACTATTACCTTAACATTTAGACTGTGTGCAAACAGCCACATTTAGCATTTCTTTTTTCATTCTTAGTATGTGGTCTTATGACCATCATTTTAAATGCTACATAAATAATCTAGGCTGTTTTATGATTTTCTTAATCATGCCCCTCTCATTGCACAAATATTTAGGATTATTCTAATTCTCTTCCCCAGTATGTTAGAACTTCATACGACAAACACTGATCATGTTGAAGTGCTTACCGTCAACTTAGTCCATTGCCGGGAAGTTACGAGCTGAATGCCACAATCAGCCAATGTAACTCTCATGCTTCCTTAAGCAAAGGAATATTCACAGTCCCAGAGACCAGCCTGACAGTTCTTACCCTAGGTTCATTGCCTCTGCATTAGAAGGGGGGAGTTAGATATGTGCCTGAGTCAAATTAGACTTGACTTGTATTATATTTTCTCCCAAAGAAGCAAACCATCTATATTATAATGTTCAGTGGCCAGTGTCAGGAGAGAACAGCCACAGTTTCAAATGATTGCATGGCTAAAAATCAAAGTATGATAATGCTTCCCAGCAAAACTCACCCTTTTCGGCAGTGTTGCTTTGCACAGAATGTAACTGCAGTGTGGATGGCATGGAATTGCAGAGAGAGTGCAAATAAAATGCAGATTTGTTTCCATTTCATTCCATCCCAACAGCAGTTATTCATAACAGCTTAATGTGCAGCCACTGCATTTCCCAGATGCAATGTGCTGAGGGTTTTGTGCAGTTAAAATTGGTTTTATAGGCAAGGGAAATGCCACCAACACTGCAAAATTGTTTCTATACTTTTGCTCTCATGGATTTAGCCCTTTAGAATGAGTATTCAGATGCTAGAATAGTGGTTGCCTCCATAATGCAAAATCCAAACTACCAGTCAGGATTATGCTGGCGCGTGCATGCGCGCGCGCACACACACACACACACACACACAGAGAGAGAGAGAGAGAGAGAGAGAGAGAGAGAGAGAGAGAGAGAGAGAAGCAGCAGCAGCAGTAGCTTATATAACACTATAAATTAAATATGAAGCCTCTTTGTGCTTTCAAAAAAATCAGAGAATCAAAGGCTTGTACAAATTCCTTCGTACTCTGCTTGGAGACATCGTTGCCCTTATAAGCTTCTGCACCCGGAATCCTGATGCAATTCACATTCTCTTAAATTCTTTACAGTGTTCCACATGCAAATGGTTACTGACAATTTACCCCAATGGCTTTCAGCTGTGATTTATGCACTTTAAGACAGACCTGTGCACCAAAATCTAACAACATGGCTAGTCGTTCATCAGGAAAGGAAGGGGTGGGGTGCAATAAGACATTTTTTTTTTTTTTTAACTCAGTGTGCCTTTTCAAAAGCAATTCATGTTTGTGATTGCTGCAATTTATAGTGTTGGAAAAATGGGGGACAGACAGGGAGACAAGTGTAGTCATTGCCAAGCAACATTGAAGACTCACTGGCATGCAAAGAAAAAAAATACACACACACACACACACACACACACATACATATAGTGTTCTTCATGTATAAAGATTACATTCCGATCCACAGAGCTTGACATTGGTTTTCTAGGATTGTGACCGGATTTGGTCTGATCCATTTTTACTAATCTGTATTCCCTTTAGAGCAATGGCCCCTGTTGGTCTTTGGTTTATTTTGTAGTTTAATTTTCAGAGTTTGGGGTATGGCTGTGTTTCACTGACATAGCCTCTGTCATACAGAAAGCACTTTAGAATTCAACACTACTTTAAACTAAAATGTCGCAATGAAACCTCCACCCTATGATGAGTGGATAGGTGTAGCAAACCACCATGGCACACGTTTACCTATGTAACAAACCTGCACATCCTGCACATGTATTCCAGAACTTAAAATTAAAAAGAAAAAAGCTCCACCCTAAATTGACTGATGGACAGAGGGCCTTTCACAAACAAGGCTCAATGCACCCCAACACAGCAGTACCACGTGGACTCAGGAGACTGGGACGGAGACAGACAAGACCCACCATCCCCTCAGTTCCACAAAGTCAGCCTTGCTCAAAGCAGCTCTGTCCCCCAGTGGCAGCTTCCCTGTTGTTCTCTGAGCAGGACATTAAAGGGAGACGTGCATAATCAAGTAATTTTGATTCATTTTTGGGGAAGTGATGGCATTTAGTGAAATCCAGTAAATTGTTCTTTTCAACAGTAATAACATGTTCTGAGCTTTCCCCAACAGACGTTGTGTAATGGTAATATAATAGGATTGCTATGGCAATTAAGTGATTGCATATTTTCGGGCAATGGAGGGCATCCACCAGGGCACAAACCGTTAGTAAAGTGGAAACGTTGTTGCGAGATTGGTTAGGATCTGGCTCAGGAGTTGAGGACATGTGCCACCCCATCTATTTTATTTTATTTCAGAAAATTGGGGGGTGGGATTATAATATCATTAGGCTCCACTACTCACACTGGAGTTATACTGGGAAGAGTCCAATAGGTCTCTACATAGCAAATAATCATCTCCATTAAAGCATTTAACAAATACTAATCAGCACAGTGATGCTAGACAAAATGGATTATGAAATTTGCTTTCTGATGGCAGAAGGGCAGCACGGAGGAGGATATTCAGTACCTTGCAGACATCAGCGACCCTTTCTCATTTGTACTGTTTATGGTTTTCATGCAGGACAGTGAGTTGGAATCTTGCTGCACCCCACCTCTCTCACACACACCAATTACTTATGTGAGATTAAAGGAAGCCAAAATGTTATTTCCATTTCATAACTGAGAATACTGACTTCTGATGGCCAGTTACAGTCCCGTTTAGGTTGCAGAACTTTGCAGGACTTGGAGAGGTAGCATTTTGATTTCAAAAATCTGGACAATCAGATCTTCTCCCCCAACCCCAGACCTCCTGGAATCGGTGATTCTCTGTTCTTTCAGAGCTCTTGTGGTTGTTGTTCTTCTGGGGTTTTGTTGTTGTTGTTGTTGTTGTTGTTTTGAGATGGTGTCTCCCTCTGTCACACAGGTTGGAGTGCAGTGGCGCAATCTCAAGCTCACAGCAACCACCGTCTTCCAGGTTCAAGCCATTTTCCTGCCTCAGTCTCTCAAGTAGCTGGGAATACAGGTACCCACCACCATGCCTGGCTAATTTTTGTATTTTTAGAAGAGGCGGGGTTTCATCATGTTGGCCAGGTTGGTCTCAAACTCCCAACGTCAAATGATCCACCCACCTTGACCTCCCAAAGTGCTGAGATTACAGGCGTGAGCCACCACGCCTAGCCTGTTCTTTCTATTTCATTTCTAAACTGGCTTTACAAGCATTGATTAAAGCTGGATGTAAGTACCTGGGTCATTGCTATACCTTCTTCTGTATTCTTTGCTATGTTTGAAATATTTCATGATGACAAATAACAAAACAAAATTAATTACTTGATTGAAGTGGGGATAGTAACCTCAAAGTATCTTCTGGGGGTGTTAACTTGAGAATACAAATAGTATTATAACACTCAAAAAGAATTCATTTCTGTGTCTCCACTTTTGTTATTATTGCTCATATTATGATTATTGGAGAAGTGGTAGTAAGGGCAGTGGTCATGGGATCTCTGCAACTTGACTTGTACCACTAAGGCATAGTGTCATCAGGATAATTAGAGCCTTAGAAAGAGGATTTAAAAAGGGCACTTGCAATTGTGATGCAAGGTAGGGCAAGGAAGAGGTCTTTGCATAGGGCATTCCTTCGACACAGAGCCCTCCTTCTCCATCATCAGCCACCTCCCCAAGGTACCTGTGCTTTTTCTCTAAGACAGTTCAGCAAGTTCACAACTAGCTAGGAATGGCTCAAGCCTTACGACTCAACGATCACACCATGCACCTCACTAAGTTGGGTCTTCTTTTATGTTCTAAATGTGTCTTATGCCTTTCTATTTTATTGTGATAAAGCATACATCATGTAAAATGTACCACTTTAACCATTTTCAAGCGAACAAATTCAGTGGCATTTAGTGCAACCATCACCACTATCTAGTGCTAGAATTTAACAGCCCCAAAAGGAAACCTCATGCCTCAAGCATTCAATCTAGTCCCTGGCAACCACTAATCTGCTTTCTCTCTCTATGAATTTGCCTATGCTAGATATTTCCATTTCAATGAAATCATACAATATGCAGCCTTTCATGTCTTGCTTCTTTCACTTAGGTACTGTTTTCTAGAGCTGTCCATGTTGTAGCATGTGTTAGTACATCATTCCTTCCAAAGGACACTAAAAAGGGAAGAAGATAGGGCAAGGCATGGTGGCTCACACCTGTAATCCCAGCACTTTGGGAAGCTGAGGCAGGAAGATCACTTGAGGTCAGGAGTTCGAGACCAGCCTGGCCAACATGGGGAAACCCTGTCTGTTCTAAAAATACAAAAATTAGCCAGGTGTGGTGGTGCATGCCATCTCCTTGGGATGCTGAGACCGGAGAATTGCTTGGAACCAGGAGGTGGAGGTTGCAGTGAGCCAAGATGGTGCCACTGCACTCTAGCCTGGGTGACAGAGCAAGACTCCATCTTGAATAAAAATAAAAATAAATTTAAAAAAAGAAAGGGAGAAGATATTTTGCAGAATTGGAAAAACATTTGCCATGATATAACTGATAAGGATCTAGTATACATAATAAATAACTTTTACAACTCAACAACAAGAAAGAAAAACAACCCAGTTAAAAAATGTGCAAAGGATATGGATAGAGATTACCCCAAAGAAGAAGACATACAATGGCCTAGAATCACATGAAGAGATGCTAACATCATCAGTCACTGAGAAAATGCAAACCAAATCCTTTTTTAGAATGCTCATCACATCCTTTATTGATAGATTGATTTATTACTATTCTTTGATTCATATCTCTATCCTCCACTGGACTGAAATTTCCAAGAGATCAGGACTGTGCCTTTTCTTTTCTTCTTTTTTTTTTCATTTATGGTTGTAATCCCAGTAGTTGGCACAGCGTTTGACACATGGTAAGTCTTCAATAAATATTTGTTGAATGAACAAAGAATGGTCAAGGAGAAACAAAATACATTAGAGAGTCAAAAAAGGGAAGAATGTCAATTCTTTCAAATGATGAACATTTTGCATATAGTTGATGTATCTCATGATCACATACAAAGAAAACAACTGTTTTTCTCTGACCTCCTCTCTTAGATTGCATCTCTAGACTGCAAGACATTGTGGTGATGTCGCTGTTGTGGTTTGTAGTTGCAGCATTTCTTCCCTTTGTTTATTGACTACTGTGAGTCAGGTATTGTACCGGGTGCTGAAGACATAATTGACAATTAATAAACGTGTGGCTAAAGCTTCACATAAACCCTTTAGCACAGATTTTTCTCTTCCAGTTTGCATATGAAGGAACTAAAGCCTGGAAAATTCTTAAAATAAGTGATTCAAGGACACTCAGATAGGAGCCAAGCAGCGATACATTCATTCCCGCTTAGCTCACTACCCTGCACTCCTGGACTAGTTCTCCATTGCCTCTAGATTCCCCACATCAAAGAGCCCAAGGAATGGGAGATGTCAAAAGATATTTAATAATGAACAGTTGAGGCTGGGCACGGTGGTTCACACTTGTAATTCCAGCATTTTGGGAGGCCAAGGTGGGTGAATCACCTGAGGTCAGGAGTTCAAGACCAGCCTGGCCAACATGGCGAAACCCTATTTGTACTAAAACATACAGAAATTAGCCGGCATGGTGGCGCATGCCTGTAATCCCAGCTACTAGGGAGGCTGAGGAAGGAGAATCACTTAGAACCCAGGAGGCAGAGGTTGCAGTGAGCCGAGATCATGCCACTGCACTCCAGCCTGGGCAACAGAGCAGGACTCTGTCTCTAAATAAATAAATAAATGAATGAATAACAGATGACAGTTATGAAGTAAGGAGAGAAGGAAGAAATGAAGGAAAAGGATTAAAGTCTGGACTTGCATTTCTTCTTAGGACAAATAAAATAACAAGAGCAGCTGAATGTATCGAGTTCTTAAGGTGTTCCAAGCACTGTGCTAAGCCATCTGTCTCCTTGAATGTAAAAAGCTATCTCTATTTTGAGTAGGAGGAAACTGAGGCACAGAGAGGCTGATTAACTGGCTTAGTGCTGCGTGAATGTCAATTAATAGAAGCAGGATTTGAACCCAGGAGTTCCGAATTCAGTGATTGTGTCCCTAGCCAGTAGGCCATAAGTGCCTCCAAAAGCGAGTACACTCCCGAGGCTCAGATAAAAATATCGTGGATTCCTGCTCCTTAATTCACGTACCTTAGAGAGTAATGTTTTTGTAGAAACAATTATTTACTGGTCCCAGTGTCCTTGGTACAAATTGCCAGCAGCACTTGGGGAGGTAGAGGGTGCCCTTGTTCCAGAGAACTGGCAGGGAGAAAACTCAGCTCATTGAGAATTCCCTACAATCCCAATAAGAAAGAAGCAAAATATCATGTGCATCCTCCACACACTGCTCAGACAGAGCTGTGAACCCAAGAGAATGCTGTCACTGGAATGTGGACAACAGCAGGCACTGCAGAGATCTTTAAATGAGATGCTGCCTAGGAGAGCGGAAAGAACACAGAGCAAGAAAAATGGACGCTAAAACAATTCCGTACCTAGATCAGAGACTGGCCCCACTGCCTGTTACAAGGTGACACCCTTCTCCAGGCCCTGTTTTGCCCTTGCCAGCAGGGGATACGCTTTTCTCTTCCCCCAGGTCATTGAGTGCATGGCTGGTCCTTCTCATCTCCCAGACCTGCACTGAAATATCCCACCCTCCTAGAGGCCTTCCCATGCCATTAGATCAACCGTTCCTCCCCCCTCCATCACTCAACGTTACATTAACTTAACTTTGTTTTTCATAGCACTCAACATTCTCCAAAAACAGTTTTATTGTCTTGTTAATTGTTCACTGGCTTACTCCTGTCCATGTAACCTCTGTGGTTGCAAGTAAATTTTTTATGGCCATTGCTGTAGCCCTGGTACCTAAAACAATATTTAGTATGTCCTGAAAAAAGGAAAAAGGAAGGGAGGGAGAGAGGAAGGGAGGGAGTGAGGGAGGGAGGGA
>NW_016805992.1:383231-389826 GCF_001698545.2 Rhinopithecus bieti | reverse complement strand
GAAGGAAGGAAGGAAGGAAGGAAGGAAGGAAGGAAGGAAGGAAGGAAGGAAGGAAGGAAGGAAGGAAGGGGGGAGGCACCTTAGTGATCACCAGCTCTTCATTGTTTGGAGGAGGAAATTGAGGCAGCGAGAGGTTAACTGGCATTCAGAAAGGCACACAGCAAGTGAGTGGGAGAGCCAGGATTTAAATTCATATGTGGCTCAACAAACCTGTACTTATTCTTGTGGTATTTCTCTGCCTTGATGGTTATCATGTTCACATGTGTGAAAGTTGCCTGAAATAACATTCATGCTTTCTACGTTGAAAGTGATCTAACCATTCCTTCGACTTCCACCCTCCTTTGTTTTGTCAACTTGAACCTTGTTTGTGTCCATAGGTAGCTTATTCTACAAGTGTTTGAAACTAACAGAAGAGAGACAGATCTTGCTCTAACCTATCCCATACCCCACACCCAAAACAGTCTTTGCGGAAAAAATAATGAATAACTTGGGTTCTCACTCTACACACCACAAGTGCTCTCTGAAATTTGTTTCACAAATGTATGCTGTTATTTTTAAGATATCAAGTAAAAGCAGAAAAGTGATGTCATTTTAGGATAGTTAACATCTAGACGTCTCTGTCTTAAGAGGAATTTTTGCTTTATGCCAGACACCCAAAACATTCAAGTAAAAAAAGCATTCCACTTTGATAATTTTTAAGTACTCAGTAAAACAAAACAAAGAAACACAAACAAACAAGAAAACTTAATTGAAGAAGAAACATGAAGCCCTCCTGATCTCTGTGAAAACATAGCTAATTATCAAGACAATTTCCAAATAACTCAAAAGCTTGTATAAATGTCTTTTAGCACTGGGAGAGTAAAACTAAATATTTATTACATGTTAAACAAAATTAAGATATATTTGGCACCAAAGGAAAAAAGAGGAAGCTACTTCTGTATGCTGAAATCCCACTGCTACAAAGAGAAGCAGAGCCTTTTGAAAGAAAAACATTTTAACTGTGTTTACAAGGGTCATTTCAATGTTTTGAAACTCTGCTGCTAAATAATGCATGTTACTCAAGTGTAAAAATAAAGCAGCAAAGTACCCTCTTATTGACAAAACCCTGGATGTCCAGGTGGAAGAGAAGGCTCAGCAAAATGGGGCGGTGTGATTCATTTCTTCCCAAGAGAGGCTGGTGAGGTGCAGAGCACAGAAGCTTGGGGTCATGTACAAGACCCATAGCTACTGTCTCTCTCATCAGAAAATTGAATTGAAGGTGGGAGGGCTGGGGATATAGGGCAGGAAGAGTGTGGGCTTGGAAGTGGGACAGCATAGGATCAAATCCCAGCTCAGTCTTTTCCTTGTGGGGCACATTTTAAAAATTTAGTTACCAGTTAAATAGGAACAGTTGCTTAGCTGTCAGACACTTTAGGGAAGATTGAATTTAATAGCGTGTGTAAAACACAGTTCTTGGCACAGAGCCACCACTCAATAAATATGAACTATTATCAGTGGTAGTAGCAATAATAGCAGCAGTATCGGCAAAAACAGTAATGACCCCCCCCCCCCCAAAAAAAAAACCCTATGTGCCCCTCTGTATTTCCCAGCTACCCTTGCAGTTAGATCAAGGTTATGTGACCCATTCTAGCCAATGGGCTGCAGGCAGAAGTGATGTGGGCCACTTTCAGGTAGAGGCATTAGGAGAGAATATGAGTTCCTAAATCTCTCTTCTCTCCTGCTGTGACCCCCTGGGAGCCATGCTGATATGGTGGCTTCATGAGATGGAATCCCAGGCTACTTGAGTTTGGGCTCTGAGGAATTGTATAGAGAGATGCCCACCTCCCTCCCCACTGATCATGTGGGACGTAGAGTGTGAGTGGGAAATACATGTTTGTTGTTAGGCTAGTGTAACTCTGGGTTAGTCTGTCACTGTAACATGTCTAGTCTGCCCTGTCTACTCTGACCCACTGTGGTTTTTCTTACCCTTGCTTCATCAAAGTAGATTCACAGAGACCAGAAGGCCTCATGGGGGCATCCTAAAGCTGGTTTTCATAGAAAGAAACATTTTTTTTTTTATCAATTCATACCCTCATCTATCTATCTATCCTCTATCTACCTATTACCTATTTGTTTGTCTATTCGTATGTAATCTATCAACCTATCTACTAATCACTTATCAATCATCTATCATCTATCATTTATTACCTATCTATCATCTATCTTTCATCTATCATCTATTATCATTCAGCTGTCATTAATCTATTATCTATCCTCCATCCATCTATACTGTATCTAGCATGTGTTTTATCTATTTATCTATCATCTATCTATTATCTATCCTCTAACTATCCATTTATCATCTATCTTATCTTATCTATCTATCTATCTATCTATCTATCTATCTATCTATCTATCTTCCATGCCTCTGCCCTTGTTGAAGATACTGACAATACATTGTAGTAATGAACCTTTTCTCATCTCCATTCCTCTCTGACTCCAGAATACCGTTGACCTTCTCCCCTTTCCCCCAGAGCATTTATCACATGATAGTACAGATACCTGATTATTTTCTTGGAACACCCTAAACAGGCTGTGGTCATTCTTTGTTCCCCAACCAGTGTCCAACGAAGTGCCCAAATACTCAATATGTTGTCGTAGCATATATTCTCTCCCAACTCCTTCGTTTTGCCACCTTCTCTCACCGAATTTTTTTTTTTTTTTTTTTAGATGGAGTCTTGGTCTGTTGCCCAGGCTGGCACACTATCGGCTCACTGCAACCTCTGCCTCCCGGGTTCAAGTGATTCTCCTACCTCAGCCTCTCGAGTAGCTGGGATTACAGGCATCCACCTCCATGCCCAGCTAATTTTGTACTCTTAATAGAGATGGGGTTTTGCCATATTGGCTAGGTTGGTCTCAAACTCCTGACCTCAGGTGATCCACCCACCTTGGCCTCCCAAAGGACTGAAGGTTACAGGCATGAGCCACCACTTCTGGACTCTCAATTCCTGTTGGCTTATGGGCTTTATCAATCCTTGTGAGCAACCTTAAACAATTTCTGAAACCATGAGGGAATGTGTACATTTCCTTCCAGTTCATTTTTCCTACCAGTGCTTTTTTTTTTGTATTTATAAAACACCACTCTGCACCCCCCTAAACTTCCAAAGTTTCCATTTCTATGAGTCTTCTCACCTGCCAATCAAGGCCCCTTCATTCTTATTTCTTTATAAACACTGTGCCATAATCAGACTGCTGTTCACATTACTTCCTCGTCTCCAAATGACTAGAGAAACCCTGAGTGTCTACATCATTGCTTTTATCCTTTCTCCCTCCTGGAATGTTTCTCTGGCCTACTTTTCAACTTTAAAAAAAAGTAAGCTGGGCACAGTGGCTCACACCTGTAATTCCAGCACTTTGGGAGGCCGAGGCGGGCAGATCATGAGGTCAGGAGATCGAGACCATCCTGGCTAAGATGGTGAAACCCTGTCTCTACTGAAAAAGTATATAAAAAAAAAAGCCTGGCATGGTGGCGGGTGTCTGTAGTCCCAGCTACTTGGGAAGATGAGGCAGGAGAATGGCGTGAACCTGGGAGGTGGAATTTGCAGTGAGCTGAGATCACGCCACTGCACTACAGCCTGGGCGACAGAGTGAGACTCCATCTCAAAAAAAAAAAAAAAAAGGACTGACAAAATATGTTGGCTGGGCACGGTGGCTCAGGCCTGTACTCCCAGCACTTTGGGAGGCAGAGGTGGGAGGATTGCTTGGGCCTAGGACTTCAAGACCAGACTGGGCAACATAGTGAGACCCTGCCTTAAAAAAAAAAGAAAAAAAAGAATGATGTGTTAGTTTGTTTTTACGCTGCTGATAAGGACATACCCAAGACTGGGTAAATTATAAAGAAAAAGAGGTTTAATGGACTCACAGTTCCATATGGCTAGGTAGGTTTCACAACCATGATGGAAGGCAAAAGACGCGTCTTACATGGTGGCAGACAGGAGAGAATGAGAGAGCCAAGCAAAAGGACTTTCCCCCATAAAACCATCAGATCTCATGAGACTTATTTACTACTATGAGAACAGTATGGGGAAAATCACCCCCAAGATTCAATTATCTCCCACCAGTTTCCTCCCATAACACATGGGAATTATGGGAGCTACAATTCAAGATGAGATTTGGGTGGGGACACAAACCATACCAAATGACAAAGTATGTATTAAATACTTACCTAGTGTCTCTTTTCCTTGAAGGAAGAGATCCAAATACAGGCAGCAGAGGCTGAACTGTTTTTTGCAATTGTTCCCAAGATTCCATGGACTTTGCCTCTGGCTTTCTTAAAAACAAAAACAGCTTTACTGAGATAGAATTCACCTACCACACAATTAACCTATTGAAAGTGTACATTTCAATGGTTTTTAGTATATTCATATCATCACATCTGTTTCAGAGCATTTTCATTCCCCCTCCCCTCAAATCTATACCAATTAGTAGTCACTCCCTCTTCCCCTCTGCTCTCCCCTCTCCCTAGAACCACCAGTCTACTTTTAGTCTATGGATTTGCCAATCCTGGGTATTTAATAGAAATGAAATCACATAATATGTGATCCTTTGCATCTTCTTTTATTTGGCATGATGCTTTCAAGGTTCATCCACAGTGTAGCACGTGTCAACAGTGCATTCCTTTTATGGTCGAATAATATTTCATTGTATGGATAAACTACATCTTATGTATCCATTCATCAATTGATGGATATTCGGGTTCATTTTCACTTTTTGGTTATTTTGAGTAATGCTGGTGTGAACGTTTTGTACAAATTTTGCATACATGCATATTTTAATTTATCTTGCGTATAACCTGGGAGTCAAATTGCTGGGTCATATGGTGACTTTCTTTCTTTCTTTCATTTTCTTTCTTTTTTTCCTCCTTCCTTCCTTTACTTCCTTCCTTTTTTCCTTTCTTTCTTCTTTCCTTTCTTCCCTCTCTCCTTCCTTCTTTCGTTCCTTCCCTCCTTCCCTCCCTCCCTCCTTCCTTTCCTCTTTTCTTTCCTTCCTTCCTTTGAGATGGAGTCTTGCTCTGTCCCCCAGGCTGGAATGCAGTGGCACGATGTCAGCTCACTGCAACCTCTGCCTCCCAGGCTCAGGTGATTCTCCTGCCTCAGCCTCCTGAGTAGCTGGTATTACAGGCACCTACCACCACACCTGGCTTATTTTTGTATTTGTAGTAGAGACAGGGTTTCACCATGTTGGCCAGGCTGGTCTCAAACTCATGACGTGTCGTGATCCACCCCCCTCTGCTTCCCAAAGTGTTGGGATTACAGGCATGAGCCACTGCTCCCGGCCTTGTTACACTTTTTTGTGGTTAACCTGTCTTTTGTTACAGGAGTGTCTTCTGTTATAGCTGTGATGATTGTGACCGGTGATTGAAAAGGTGTTACACCTTTCTCCCCACATACTACCTTGCTGTACTCCCTTTGAGTGCCCCAGGTTAAAATGCCAGACACCACTGTGAACTGGATTTGTGGGTTCTGTGTACCCTAGAGTCAGGTGGGCCCCCAAATCTGCCCTTTCTATCATGACAACAATAGCTACAGCTAGGAGAATCATTTATACATTTTATATATAAACAGTCTCTAAGTACATACGTATATATTTATATGTTATATATGTATAAAGTGTATTTTATAAATGGACTCTATAAAACATATTTTATCAATACCTAAACATATAAACATGTTTATATATATTTTAGAGTCAGGGTCTCACTCTGTCACCCAGGCTGGAGTACAGTGATGGGGTCATAACTCACTGCAGCCTCAAATTCTTGATCTCAAGTAATCTCTCCACTTTAGCCTCCTGAGAAGCTGGGACTACAGGCATGCACCACCACGCCCAGATAATTTAAAAATTTTTTTTTATAGAGATGAGGTCTGTGATGTTGCCCAGGATGGTCTTTAACTCCTGGACTCAAGTGATCCTCCTACCTTAGCATCCGAAAGTGATGGGATTACATGCATGAGCCACCACACCGCCCAACCCGTTTACACATGTTTTAAAGCACATTAATTATTTTTCAGTCTATCAAATTGGTGTGGCTAAAATTACAAATTGTTTACACGCAATCAAGGATTGAAAATATGAAATAACAGAAATGAAACTTTTTTTTTTTTTTTCCTGAGACGGAGTCTCACTCTGTCTCCCAGGCTTGGAGTGCAGTGGCATGATCTCGGCTCATTGTAACCTCCACCTGCTAGATTCAAGCAATTCTCCTTCCTCAGCCTCCAGAGTAGCTGGGATTACAGGCTAATTTTTGTATTTTTAGTAGAGACAGGATTTTACCATGTTGATCAGGCTGGTCTCAAACTCCTGACCTCAGGTGATCCGCCCGCCTCAGCCTGCCAAAGTGCTGGGAGTACAGGCTTGAGTCACCGCTTCCAACCTAGAAATGAAACATTTTATACTAAGTTTATTTTTTTCTGATTCTGTTTCAGAATATGAGAGACCTGCACTGTAGAATATGTACATGGAAAAGAATGTAAGAAATTTGGAAATCTGAGGAGAAATCAAAACCATAATCTTTACTCCTACCACCCAGAAAAAAAAAAATTTTTTTTTTTTTTTT
>NW_016805992.1:378321-381577 GCF_001698545.2 Rhinopithecus bieti | reverse complement strand
CCTTCCTCAGCCTCCAGAGTAGCTGGGATTACAGGCAATTTTTTGTATTTTTAGTAGAGACAGGATTTTACCATGTTGATCAGGCTGGTCTCAAACTCCTGACCTCAGGTGATCCGCCCGCCTCAGCCTGCCAAAGTGCTGGGAGTACAGGCTTGAGTCACCGCTTCCAACCTAGAAATGAAACATTTTATACTAAGTTTATTTTTTTCTGATTCTGTTTCAGAATATGAGAGACCTGCACTGTAGAATATGTACATGGAAAAGAATGTAAGAAATTTGGAAATCTGAGGAGAAATCAAAACCATAATCTTTACTCCCACCACCCAAAAAAAAAAAAATTTTTTTTTTTTTTTTGAGACAGAGTCCCGCTGTCACCGAGGCTGGAGTGCAGTGGCGTGATCTCCACTCACTGCAAGCTCTGATGCCTCCCGGGTTAACGTCATTCTCCTGCCTCAGCCTCCCTAGAAGCTGGGACTACAGGCGCCCACCACCACGCCCGGCTAATTGTTTTGTATTTTCAGTAGAGATGGGGGTTTCACCCTGTTCGCCAGGATGGTCTTGATCTCCTGACCTTGTGATCTGCCCGCCTCGGCCTCCCAAAGTGCTGGGATTACAGGTGTGAGCCACTGCTCCCAGCCAAAAATCTACTGTTTTCATCATTTCCTATTTGTTTTAATTTCATTGAAAGTGAAATTAGGACAGTAGCACAGGGATTAAAGGCACAGATTCTGGAATTGAACAGGCCTGAATTTGCTACTCAGCTTTGCCACATGCTGGGTGTTTGATCTTGGGCCAGTTACTTAACCTTCTGAAACTGTGGGGGAAATTACACCTACCTCCCAGGGGTGTTGTAAATTATATGCTGGGGCACACGTACAGTTCTTAACAGGGTTTCTGGCACGTTGTAAGGATTCAATCAGTGGTGGCTATTATTTCTAATGAGAGTGCTATTATTTTTATTTTACTGGGACCATTTTCCCCATGTTAGTCAATGTTCTTTAAAAAACTAGCTTTTTGGCTGCCTAGTCCGTCTTATTGGTATGCCATAATTTATTTAGCCAGTTGCCTAATTAGGTCATAGATCTCCAACAAATAAAATAATATTGCAATTTCCATAGTACTCTTAAGACAGCTTAATGTTGATGTTAATATCCTCTGAATTTCTCCATTATTATCTGAGTGTGGAATATGCCCACCCAGCATGGTGCCGTATGTCCTGGTGGGAAAAGACAAGCTACCTCATTTTCCCAAACACAAACTCTCCAATGTTAACAAACACCAACCATCTCTTTCTAAGCAGAAGTCTCGGTGTTTGCCCACTCGGCAGTCCTTCGCGAGCGTGGGGGTAATTTGTAGCTTGAACGATTGAGACAAACGCTTGGCATGAGAAAGAAAGAAGTAGGATGCATCTATAATTGGAATATTTTGTCTCATTTATTCTTGATAATGTGCCATATTCCACTCCATCAGCCAGAGGTGATTGTTCACAGAATGTCTTACACCTGTTCTTGGTGCTTATGACAACCAGATGCAGTTTACTGTTAGAAGCTATTTCAAAGAAAGGGGGAGGATATCTCCCTGTAACGCTCCCCACTCCCTTTCTCATTCTCTATTTTTTCCTGCAATATTCTTTCCCTCCCTGGGGCTCTAGTTGCACTTTTGGAGTCCAGTGATGCTGGCCCCCCCCCTTTTTTTTTTTTTTTGCCAAGTCTCAGGGTAATTTATTCGAAAATCCCTGCAGGTAGTGTAGAGGAGGGGGTGAGACGGGGAGAAGGCAGGGAAGCCCAGAATGAGAGCAGGCACTCATCTCTCTGTGGTCAAGGGGTTGCAAATCAAGGAAGCTGCTCTGTTCTTTCTGATTTACAAAACTACAGTTTTTGTCTAAGCACCTTTGTTTGTCTGGGCCTGTGCAGGTTTAAAAGGAAGCAAAGGAGAGCATGGGGTGGCTTCCCTAGAGAGTGCTGTCAAAATGAAATCCCGCAACTTAGACGTTTATTTGAACCAACTGAACAACCTATTAAAAACACACATTCCTAGTACCCACCCAAATGCTCCTGCGTCAGAATTTCCAGGGGAAGGGTTTGGGTATCTGCATGTTAAACAAGGCTCCTTGATGTTCCTGACAGGGTTAAATTAAGAAACATTCCCAGGGAGCAGTGCAGCTCAATCTTTAATGTGCATTACCTGGGGACCTTTAGCGGCAAATTTTGATCCTATAGGTCTGGGTGCGACCTGAGACGCTGCTTTTGTGAAAATTTACCAGGTGATGGTGGTGCAGCTGTCCACGCACCACACTTAGAGTAGCATGGGTGAAGAGCAGGGGTCAGTAAACTTCACCCACTACTTGTTTTTGTACTGACTTAAGAATGGTTAAATATATATATGTGTATCAGGCTGCACGCGGTGGCTCAATGCCTGTAATCCCAGCACTTTGGGAGGCCGGGACGGGCGGATCTCCTAAGGTCAGGGGTTCGAGACCAGCCTGGCCAACATGGCAAAACCCTGTCTCTACTGAAAACACAAGAATTAGCTGGTAGTGGTGGCAGGTGCCTGTAATTCCCACTACTTGGGAGGCTGAGGCAGGAGAATCGCTTGAACCTGGGAGGCGGAGATTGCAGTGAGCCAAGATTGTGCCACTGCACTCCAGCCTGGCGACAGAGCGAGACTCCATCTCAAAACAAAAAAAAAAAAAAAAAAAAAAAAAAAAAGAAAATCACGAGAAGAAAAATGTTTCATTATGCATAAACATTTTATTAAATTTAAGTGCCAGAGTCTATATAGGAAGTTGAATTGGCATCCATTTGTCTGCATATTGCCTGTGGCACTATGTGGTAGAGTTGTGTCGTTGTGACAGAGAATCATGACCCCAAAAGCCTAATATATTTACTTCCAGGCTCTTGATAGAAAATGTTTGCCAATCCCTGGTCTAGATCTGGAAGTAAAAAAACCAGAGGTGTTTTTTTTAAGGAAATGTATTACTCAGTACAGCTGGACTGTGAGAGATAAGACCGATCATCCTGTATGTTTACTTTGAATATCAATAATCATTTAGAAAATTAATATTACAATAAAACAAGAATGAACTCTGAGAAGAAAAAAGAATTCTCCCAGTCTTTATTCTTCCTATCCTCCCCCTCCTGACCCCAATTTCTGACTTTGAATGGCCATATATTTGCATAATGGCTTTCCTTTGTTCTTTTTTATTGCAAACTAATTGAATTAGAATGGCTAAAAAAAAAAAAAAAAAAAAAAAAAA
>NW_016805992.1:367517-377830 GCF_001698545.2 Rhinopithecus bieti | reverse complement strand
AAAAAAAAAAAAAAAAAAAAAAAAAAGAACCTTCAGGCTGAGACCGTGTTACAAACTTCTATAAATAAGGGTATAGGCGAAAAAGGTGAAGAGTGTGTTTCTCGTTATTAGGCTTTGTTTTGCTCTTTAGATTTAGCTTATGGACATTAAGGTAGTTAGTTGCTAGAATTTAGATAAATGAGTCTTTTCAGAGAAAAGAGTCAAAATTCAGCCTGGGCCAGCACTGCCATGGCTCACACCTGTGATTCCAGTACTTTGGGAGGCTAAGGCAGGGGGTTTGTTTGAGGCCAAGAGTTACCTGGCTAACATAGCACGTCTCTATTACCCCCTTCTACCTCTCTCTAGCCTATGACCTTATGCTTTGTGAACTAGGTGGAAGTGCCTCAGAAAGTTTCATGAGTTCGTACATTACAGAATCTTTTAGAAGACTTCTCATGGAGAAAACCTGGAGAAGGGTT
The DNA here is from genome assembly GCF_001698545.2 of Rhinopithecus bieti. Taxonomy (NCBI): domain Eukaryota; kingdom Metazoa; phylum Chordata; class Mammalia; order Primates; family Cercopithecidae; genus Rhinopithecus; species Rhinopithecus bieti. The sequence goes on along the minus strand of NW_016805992.1, from coordinate 377,372 downwards.
TTTTGTAAGTAAATTGATTTCTACTTAATTAGTTGCCTCAGGATCCTAGTGAGGAAGTTTAAAGACACATGCAGGTGGAAGAGCTTACACTTTACCTAAACGCAGTAAGTATATGGTGTACATTTACAATAAAGAGAATACAGTGATCCAACTTTCCCTAGTCAGTTTTGACTGTTGCCTCCTGGACCAATGAAAGGATGCTTGGAATTGGAAGGAAATTGGGGGCATCTTTAATTTATCTGAGTTGTCATGGGTAAAGGGCATAATTTCTCGTGTAAGACATTTAATTTCCTCAGCACAAAGGATTATATCTTATATTGGTTTAACTGTACTCATGTTCAATGTCATGCCAGAGCTCAGAACTCATAAGAGCCTAGTGCCAAACACTGGCACAGCCAACATCCTTGCCTGCAATTCTGCTCCATTCTCCCAGGCTCTTCCTTGCTCTTGAAACCGCCATTGCAAAATTTTAACAGACCATGTTGACGAAGAGTCAAACCCTGTACTGTATTTGAAGAGATTTATTCTGAGCCAAATAGCCCGTGACACAGCCCTCAGGAGGTTCTGAGAACACGTGCCCGAGGTGGTTGGGGTGCAGCTTGGTTTTATGTATTTCAGGAAGGCATGAGACATTAATCAAATACATTTAAGAAATACATTGGTTTGCTTTAGAAAGGTGGGACAATTCAAAGCTGGTGCTTCCAGGCTACAGGTAAATTTAAACATTTTCTGGTTGACAATTGGTTGAGGTTATCTGAACGCCTGGGATTGATAAAGGAATGTTCAGGTTAAAGATAGAGGATTGTGGAAACCAGGTTTTATCGTGCAGAGGAAGCTGTTAGATAGCCGAGTTTAGAGAGTTCAGGTTGTGAAATGTTTCTTATGGGACCTTAAAAGTGAGCCTGGCTCTTAGTTGATTATCTCCTGGATCTGGGAAGGAAGGAAGGAAAACAAAGGGGGAAGGGGATTCTCTATAGCATGTGAATTTTTCCCACAAGAGATTTGCAGGGCAATTTCAAAGTATGGCCAGGAAATATTATGGGTTTTTTTTTTTTTCCCTTGTCTCATAATGTTATGCCAGAGTCAGATTGAAAAGCAAGTCACAGTATTTAGGGTCAAATAAAACCCATCTGATGAGAATTTATAGTTTGTAGGGCATGACTCTCTAGACCCCTTAGGTAGGAATTCGGGTAAGATTAAAAAAAAAAAAATCTAGAGCTAAGCCCTCAACAGTGACAGATCTGAACTAACTCCACCTTGCTTCCAACTTCTCAGCTGTCTGTGTTCATTCCTGAACTGTAGGCTGAACTAGCTATGCGAGAAACTTAGTTTACAGTTTACAGCTTGAAACGAGGATAGTAACAGCCCTTTCCCCTTTTTGCCTGGGGACGAGATTGCCTTTAGTAGGACTAACAAATTAGTCGAAAGATTAGAAATTATGGTTTAGGAGTCATGCAGCTCCAGGCTACAAGATTCTGACCTTCCTCAAATTGCTCCTGGGTACAACATCTTTATTGTAAAGCTGAAGATCAGTGCTGGAGATATTTTGCAGACCCTGCACTTGATGGATCAGGTGGCACTAATCAGATCAACAATCTGGCTCAACTGATCTTGTGGCCGCCCCACGCAAGAGCTGAGTCAGCGCAAGACACCCTTGATTCCCCATGATTTCACCTGTGACTCCACCAATCAGCACTCTCGATGCACTGGCCTGTCCCACCCACCAAGTTTTCTTTAAAAGCTCTTTCACCGCTTGCTCTGCGAGGTTGTTTTGAGCAGTAAGAATAGTGCAGTCTCTCTTGTAGTCAGCCCTGATATAACTTTCTCTACTGTAATTCTTTTTTGTTGATAAGTCCCTCTGAGTAGCGAACAAGGTGAATCCACTGGGCGGTTACTTTTTTTTTTTTTTTGTCGTGCTCCATGAGAAGACAAAAAGCAAAGATAGAAACCTAATAGCCTAAAACCAAAATCTTCTTATAAACTTAGGATAATGACTCTGTTAAGTTTCTGAAGTTAGACGAAATGTAAACTCAAAACCTCATTCTTTGTCCGCCTAAATCTTTCTCTACTTTACCTTGCCAGACTTAAGCTGTACTTGCTGCTTCCTACAAACTGCTGCGTGTGCTTCTTGCTTGGGGTTTAGGTGAGAGACTTCAGTTAAAGAAATTAGTGCAGCTACTTATTTTGGAGCACAGCCTCTCAAAGCAGAGGTGACACATTTTAGTAGGGACTATATCTTTGCTCTTCCCAGTAGTGCTCCCTGACACTTTAAACTGAAAGATATTTCTGAAAATCTGTTGCTTTTCTCTCGTCTCTCTCACCTGTTACAGGAACAAAAAACTTTTAAAAGTCTGAAGGGTTTTAATTTTCGTCTCGAGCCCAAAATCCTGGTAAAGGGAGGGTGGTGTTAACGGTTGCTGTAATGGGATACAGTGCTTAGAAGAAGCTGCCATCAGTAAGATAGTAATTCTTTTAAGAGAAAAACATTCTGTCGTCTCTAATTACATTCATGGTTTTTGCCGAATGCTACCCAAGAAATGCAATACTTTGATGTGAAGAAATAACTTCACTTTTTCCCATCTACAGCAATGCAATAACTGGAAAAAGTCAAACTGGGCTTCGAAATGGAATTACTTGTTTTCCCAATAAATTATGGAAACGGCATGTTCATTAGCCGTGTTTTCATAAGTTTCATAATAAAGGGAAAATGTGATTTGAAGAGGACTTAGTTTCCCATTGCTGCTGTCACAAGTCACAAACTTACTGACTTGAAACTATTAGTGACTTTGAATTGGGGAAAATGACTTTTGCTATCTTGTTTTCACGTAAAAGCAAACATTCTTCTAGTTGGGAAAAACGGGCATGGTAAAGTCGTCTTAAATAAATGCAACTTAGGTGTGTCTGATACCTTCATTTGCTACCCCCAGCAGATTAACCTGCAAGCTAGGCAGCATTTGTAATCATTTTACAATTGGATGGGATCATGGGGGGCGATTTGCCTCGTGCTGTTCTCGTGATAGTGAACTCTCCAAAGATCTGGCTGTTTAAAAGTGTGTGGCAGGTTCCCCAGCTAGCCACCGTAGTAAGACGTGCTCGCTTGCTCTTTGCCAAGGTTGAGTTTTCTGAGCCCCCTCGGTTGTGCTTCCTGCTAAGCCGGCAGAACTGTGAGTCAAATCAATCTTTTTTTTTTCTCATAAATTAGGCAGTCTCGGAGTTCCTTATAGCAGTATGAGAGAACTAATATGCTTTACGTGTCAGGCCTACACTAGGCTTTGGGAATGGGGCTATATTGTGATCAAAAACAAGTATACTGCCTTCAAACTTGAAGTAAATAACAACTGTGGTACTTAAAACTGCAATAAGTGTTACAAAAAGTGCAGGAGCCAAAGGAACAGACTAGAGGCTTTCCCAAAGACATTGAAATGACCAACAGGTGTAGGAAAAGCTGCTCAGCATCACTCATCCCCAGAGAAATGCAAATCAAAACCATAGATGGCACCTCACACCTGTTAAATGGGTATCATTAAAAATAAGTGTTGCTGGCCAGACACGGTGGCTCACGCCTGTAATCCCAGGACTTTGGGAGACTGAGGTGGGTGTGGATCGCGGGGGCGTCAAAAGAGCAAGACCATTCTGGCCAATATGGTGAAACCCTGTCTCTACTAAAAAACAAAAATTAACTGGGTGTGGTGGTGCGTGCCTTTTTTCAGCTACTCAAGAGGCTGAGGCAGAATTGCTTGAATCTGGGAGGCAGAGGTTGTAGTGAGCCAAGGTCGCGCCACTGGACTCCAGCCTGGTGACAGGACAAGAATACATCTCAGAAAAAGTGTTGCTGAGGATGTGGCGGGGGGAAGGGAACCCTTGCACTGCGTAGGTGGGAATGTAAATTGGTACAGCTAGTATAGAAAACAGCCCAGAAGGTCCCTCAAACTAAGTTAGAATGATTCAGCAACCCCAATCTTGGGTATATATACAGAAGACTTGAAATTGGTATCTCAAAAGCTACCTGTACCCCGGCATTCATCACAGCATTATTTTTGAGTTGCTCTGTGGTCCAGGCTGGAGTGCAGAGGTGCCATCTTGGTTCACTGCCACCTATGCCTCCAGGGTTTAAGGGATTCGCGCGCCTTAGCCACCCAAGTAGCTGGAGTTACAGGCACAGGCCACCTCGCCTGGCTAATTTGTATTTTCAGTAGAGATGCAGGGTTTTACCACGTTGGCCAGGCTGGCCTCAAACTCGAACTCGGGTAGTCTGCCTGCCTCGCCTCTCCCATAGTGCTGGGATAACGGGTATGAGCCACCACATCCGGTCTTGCAGCATTATTTTACAGTAGCTAATACATGGAAACAAATGAGGTGTTGATCTACAGAGTTCAAAATATCAGGTGTATGTATATATGTATAATGAAACATTCAGACTTAAATCCTGCCATTTTGTTAGTATGAATAAACTTAGAGGACATTATGCTAAGGAAATAAGACAAGGAAATAATGCAGTATTTGCAGTATCTCCTTTATGGCATCTAGAGTTGAGCTCAGCAGAGTAGAAAGGTGGTTGCCAGAGGCTGGGGGAAGGAAGGAGGGATTACTTTTAATGGTAAAATGATTCTTTGCAACAATCTGATAAAACTCTGGGGGTCTCGAAGGTACAGCATGGTGACTGTAGTTAATGTATTTTGAAGTTGAGCAGATTTTAAGTGACATCATCCCACATACATAGTGGTAACTCTAGGTGGTGATGTTAATCTGATTGTAATTAGTATGCAATATATCAAATAATGTATACCTCAACTTATAAAAATTTTTAAAGAAATTAACTTTCAAAAATAGCATTAGGCCTTGGACTTGTCCTGAATAAGAATTAGAGAATGAAGCTTACTTGGAAAGATCCTCAGCAAGAACTTGATAACCTTGGGCTAGACGTGCTGACTCATGCTTGTAATCCTAAATCTTCGGGAGGCCAAGGTTGAGAAGGGATGCTTAAGCCCGGTAGTTTGAGACCTGCCTTGGCAACATAGTGAGAATGAGAATCCCATCTGTACAAAATCTTTTTAAAAGCCCCGGCATATCATGGTGGGTGTGGCCCTATAGTTTCAGCCACTTTGGAAGGCTGAGGGTGGGGGGCAGGATGACTTGAGCCTGGGAGATGGAGGCTGTGGTGAGCTGAGGTCGTGCCACTGCACTCCAGCCTGGGGAGCCAGAGCAAGACCCAGTCTCAGGAACAATAAAAATGTGATGGTGCTCTTTCCATTTGTCAGTGGAACTTTCTCACCTCATGGTTAATTTCTAAATGACAGAAGGAACAGTAGCCAATATCCTCTAAGATTTTTTTATCTCCTTTGCTCTCTAAAGGGCATACATTTTCCTGCAAGTGATTCCTGAAAATAACAGGAAAAATCCAAATTCTTTGCTTTATTAAGCAGAGCAAGAAAATGAACAAAACGCCAATATGTTGGCAATATGGCCTAAGGAATGTTGTATTCATTTTCTTGGAACCAATTTCCCCTTTTTGTAAGAGCCTTCAGAACCCCTGGTGGGATGGCCCCACAGCCCTGCCCACTCCTGAATTCCTAAAATTGATTACACCCGATTCCAACAGGACTGCGCTTGCATGCTAGTTATTTTCCCTTTCAAAAATGAACGTCAGCCAAGGTGGCCCTTGGAGCCAAGGCAGTTCAGTGGGAAAACAACCATGGGCCTGCACCACTGTTAAAATGCGTTCTCGTTGGGAAGGAGGCAGCTGAGGTCTGAGACTTTCAGCTTAAAGGCCTTGTCTGTGGAAATGTGTGTCGGGAATGGAGAGGCTGAAAAGTTCACCCAGCCACGCGATTTGCAACATTCTGTTCCTAAGTCGCAGTTAAAATCCTGTTGTCTGAAGTTGAATGCAACAGACTTCTCAAGCAGTTGTAGTGATTCAACCGCCTTATTCTTCCCCAGCAAAGTGGGCACGCCAGGTTTGGTTGGAAACTTGAACTGTGTCCTCGACACTCAAAATCCAATTTCATTTCTTCGGTGTGGGGAAAACTAGGACCAAAGTGCTGCCTATAGTAAGGCCAGGAGGATGTTTTTTTCTTATATATGGGGGTGTGTATATACACACAAATGAGTTTATTAAAATGCAGAGTTCCTAAGCAAGTTACTGAATTGATAAGAAACGTGGTTACTTGTTTCACCAGAGTAACCAAACTTGGCATTGTTCCCTCCTGAACAGGTTAACAGCTTTCTCTGCTTCTCATGTTAACATGCCACTCAGGCAATTCTGAGTTTTCCCTCTCCTGGTATTTTTGACTTGTTTCCAGAATTTAATGATGAATGTGATGCAGTAAGCAAGGTTCAAGAGGCTGCAGACATTCCAGGAGTGCTCAATCTTGGGGCCTTCTTGATTTGCATGACACAGGTGTGCTTGGTTGCCTTTGCATCCAGCTAGATGCCTTTAAGTTCCTTCACTGATCACCTTTTCCTTTTCTTGGCCCTTGGGTTGTCTCCTACACTCACATAAACTTGCAGTCTGTGGGAGTCAACATGTGTACATCGTCTAATCAGATCTGCTTGCATTTGCCAGAAATACCACAAATCTAGCTTATCCCAAACCAAAATTTTCACCTATAAAAACGTATCGACTGCATAGTAATCTCATTTTTGAGAAAGTATATATTGGATGCAATGTCATGGTTTGATACATGTTTACATTGTGGAATGATTAATTTATAAATCCATCACCTCATACTTATTTTTAAATATATATTTTTAGGTCTTGAGTCATTTGCACAGTCATGTCTTCTCAGAGTATTTAACATCTGGGTACTCCATGATCTGGATGTCAGCAAGTCCTATTTCTAGAGATTTTTTATATTTCTAAATAACATTTCTACCATTACAAAGAGGAAATGGTTTGGGAAAGAAGGAAAAACTTAAACCACAGCAAATTTAAGATCATAGCTGAGAGACATAATAGATCTTGACTGGCTGTACTACAGCCAATATCAGGGTTCAAAATACTGTACCATGGGTTCTGTTTGGGGCCTGTTGGGATGTTTATGCAGCCAATGAAATTATACTTTTAATAAGTAATAAACATTTATAAAAAACGGTATACAGACAACCAAAAGCCATCCATATGTGAAAAGAACTAGTTCAGTATTTTACCACGTTCACTGCAAGGGAGTTAAGTGTTACTTTAAGGGAGAGGGGTTTGAATCCCCAAACACTTCTGTGAGAACTTGACATTGTTCCTTCTCTCCACGCAGTTCCAAATGACTAGTTATCCCTGTGAATTTCCTTCTTGCCTACAGGCTCTTAATCGGTTGCAGTTTTTTACCCTGTAGTACACTTTACCCTGTAGTAGACATTAGACACCTTGACATAAGATGCTGAGTTTCTGGAGGTGCGTTTAATGCCAGACAGTGATTTGGGTCATCTTTGAGACCGTTGTAACATCTCACTAATCTGTCCTATAAAGTCTTGACTCTTACAGCATACCTGGGAACCCACCAAAAACATACACATAAACTACCTCAATTATCTTTCACGTAAGGAGTAGACGCATTAAGTCTATAGAGCTAATAAGCAGAGATGGAATTCAATTACACATTGATCTAAATCCCAAATTTTAGTAACTATACTACAAATTGTATCTCATTTCTATGCTTACTGACATGTCTCCAAAGGAAGTTATCTATTTCTTACCTAAATCATAAGTTTCTGTTCTCAATCTCCCTTTAAATCTCTTTACTAGGAACTCTCCTTTCCCTCCTCCCCCGACCAGATGCTGGCACCGCTAATCTGCCTTTTATCTATGGATTTACCTATTCGGGATATGTGACCTTTTGCATGTCTTTCATTTTGCATAATGTTTTTGAGGCTCATTTATGTTGCAGCATATACTTAGTACTTTTTATGGCTAAATAAGGACCTATACAATATCCATTGTGTGGATAAACCACATTTCATTTATCCATATGGACACTGGGGTGGTTTCCACAGTTAATAGTGGTGGTATGAATATTTGTAAACAGGCTTCTTTGAATATCTGTCCTAGATTATTTCGGGTATATACCTACTTGGGTTGGAATTGCTGATGGAGTTGCTATGTCATGTGGTAATCCTATGTTTAACCTACTGAGGAACTGCCTGTTTTTCGTAGCATTTATCATTTTAGATTCCCACTGGCAATGAACTGCAAATACCTAGATCCTCAACCTTTTTTTGTCATTCAGTTATAACTACTTAGGGTTGCCTTAACTAAATACTTGTACCACTACCTGGGTGACTCACAAGTTTGGGTAAGTCCCTTTCCTCATGAGCCAACGACAGATAGAAGCAATATCATTAGGCCAGTGTGCTGTAGAAATATTTTTCACATTATACATGAGAAGACTGAAAAGCACATGCTATTGGAAGACAGTATAGTGCAGTTGGAATAAAGTTCTTCTGGACCCAAACAAGTCTTAGTTGTATATGCTACTCTCTACAAGTGTCAGCTTGAACTATTCTCCTTGTTTAGGGTTTCTACTTATCCTTTAGGACCCTGAATCAGTGTCTGGTCGGTAAAGAGAATACTTATCAGTTACCTTAACAGGAGGAATTTAACACAAAGAATTATTAACTAGGTATTAAACTAAAGAGGCAACCACTGAAACATCACAGGTAGAAAGCAGTTACCACCCCTAAGGCTGCGGGAATTAGAAGAGTTGCATTTAAAATTTAACGGCTTGGAGGAAGGGGTCCTGCTGAGCTGAGATGGGACTCAGTTGTGTATAAGGGCTATTTTTTTTTTTTTTTTTCTGAAGTCTGAGATTAGAAGGGGCCTCTTATCCAAGGAGAACGCACTGGAAACCCAAAGCAAAGAAGCAGCCAATAGTAGACAAGAGTAGACACCTTCCTCCTCCAGCTCTGCAGACTCCTGTTGGGACCACCAAGAGCAGAACCTAACTGGAAGCCACTGGTAAAAGCAGTAATGTGGCTTTTCCAGCCTCAGCATCATGACATTAAGTGTAAAAGTAACTTTGAAATGAAGAAGGCAGTAGCTTATTAACTGATAAAACAGCTCCACACCCTTTACTGCCTTTTCTTTGCTGAAATCGGTCTCCTTTCTGCTCCTGTGGTCCCCCACATCATGCTGTTAATTTGTCTTTGCCTTTAGATAATGAACCCTTCAAGAGCAAGGGTTGTATTTGTGTCCTCAAATACTGTAGCATCCATATAAAAGATACTTGGTAAATGTTAGACTGCATGGATGAATTGAATGAACAGCAAACAAGGAAGCCCAAGAGAATGGCCCTTATCAGAGCTTGAAAAGGAAGGATTGGAGTGAAGCCAAGATGAAAGATGGCAAATGAGACTCATGACAACACTATTTTGATATCTTGGATCCACTCTTGTTCTTCCCGGTTGGATTTTTGTAACTTGGGGCAAAAGGAATTGTGCTTCCATAGCAAGCAATTGGCTAGGTAGGGAAGGCAGAGTTGCCTAGACATAAATCCACTGTGGTTGGGAGGATGATTGGACACCTGCCCAGGAGTAAGATGCTGAGAAAATTAGCAATGGTGAGCTGCATTACCAGACCTGCCAACGAAGGTACTAGAGTCAAGGGCAGAAGCAGTACCCCTTTGCCTGGAATATGAAGTGCATATCATAGCCACGGCTCTGCCTATTCCTCCAACTCCATTGCTTAACAGTTGTGAATACTGCACCTCTGCCCATACGTCACTCCCTACAGCTTTCCTCTGTACCTCAGCCTCTAACCACCTGATGCTTAATCAGCCGGAAAAGGTCAAACAGTTTGTCTACTTTTCCAGTTATTTTTGCTTCCCAAGCTTTCCTTTATTGCATGCATCTGTGAATCCCTGGTCTTTT
>NW_016805992.1:354339-367255 GCF_001698545.2 Rhinopithecus bieti | reverse complement strand
CCACCCCACCCCCACCCCAAAGATAGCAGACTTTTATAACTGGATCCCGAAAGCAAGGGCTGATAGCTTTTAGCTGGGCATATTTAACTCTGCCTGGTTTCTGTATTTTGTAAAGTTACGATGCTCACTACTCACCAGGGTGTTTGTTAACCTCAGCTACAGCTGAGATGGTTTCAACGTTTTATCTCCTAATGCCACATGGCAATGTGACCTCCAATGTTGGAGGGGAGGTGTCTGGGTCCTGGAGACAGATGCCTCATGGATGCCTTGGTGCCATCCTTGTAATGAGCAAGTTATTTGCTAATTAACATGGGTGCTGGTTGTTTAAAGGAGGTTGGCAACCTCACCTCTTGCTCCCTCTCATATGACATGTTTCCCCCCCACATTCTGCCATGAGCAAAACCTTCCTTGAGGGCTCGCTGGAAGCTAAGCAGATGCTGGTGTCATGCTCTTACACAGCCTGAAGAACCATGAGCCAAATCTCCTTATGAATTGCCCATTCTCCGGGATTTCTTTATACCAATACAAGAAAAGGCTAATACAAAACTGGTACCAAGGAGTGGGACATTGCTATAAAAGTACCAGAAAATGAATTAACTTTGGAACTGGTGTAGCAGGCAGAAATTTAGAGTTTGAAGGGCTTGGAAGTAGGAAGACTAGGGAAAGTTTGAAACTTTAGAGGCTGGTTAAATGGTTGTGGCTGAAATACTGACTTAGAAAGAGACACTGAAGGCCAGGCTGACAAGGTCTCAGATTGAAATGAAGTTATTTGAAACTGGAGCTAAGGGTCACCCATGTTATAGTTCAGCAAATAAGTTGGCTGTACTGCTTAAGTCCTAGGGATTTTTGGAAGGTAGAACTTAAGAGTAAGTGACCTAGGGAATCTGGCAGAAAAACTTTTTAAGCAGTGAAGTGTTCAAGAGGTGGGCTGCTTCAACAACCTATGGTCAGATATGAGAGCAAAGAAATGATTTTAAAGCTGGAACTTTGGTTTAAAAGGGAAGCAGAGTGTGAAAGTTTGGAAAACTTGCAGTCTGGCCATGTGATAGAGAATAAACATTTTCAGGAGAGGAATTCAAGGGCATAGAACAACCACTTGCTAAGGAGCTTTGCATGACTAAAGGGGAGCTAAGTGCTACTAGTCAAGACAAGGCGAACAAATCCTCATATTTCAGAGGTATTTAGGACAGTCCCTCCCATTACAGGCCTGAGGTCTAGGATCTGATTTCAGGGCCCGGCCTAGGGTGCCCTGTGCTGCCACCGCAAAGCTGCTCCAGCTCCTTCCGTGGCTTAAAGGGCACCAGGTAGAGGTTAAGCTGCCACTTTGGAGAGTGTAAGCTATTATAATCCTTGCTGGTTTGCATGTGGTGGTAAGCCTGTGGGTACACAGAATGCAAGGGAAGGGTTGGCAGCTTCCACTTAAATCGCAGGATGTATATAAGCCTGGGTGCGCAGGCAAAAACCTATAGGTGTGGATCTCACACAGACTCTACTAGGTTAGTGCCAGGGAAATGGGGGTTAGGGAGTCCCCACCCAGGGTCCCTTCCTAGGCACTGTCTAGTGGAGGTGTAGAAATGGGGCTTCCCTGCACACCCCAGAATGGTGGAGCCATAAGCAGTGCAGCTTGCAACCTCAGCCTGGAAGAACCACAGAGGCAGAGATACCCAAGACCTTAGCAGTCCAACCCCTGTGCCAGTGTGTGTGTGTGTAGGAGGGTGGGACATGGAGTCTTTATAGCTCCCAATCCTTAAGGTTTAATTTCTGCCCTGCTAGGTTTTAGATTTCTATGGGTCCCTGATACCGCCTTTCTTTGAAAATGTTCCTCTTTTAGAACGGGAACATTAACCCAATGCCTGTATTACTACATTGTATGTTGGAAGTAAATAACTAGTTTTGATGTTACAGTCGCAATGTGGAAACAACTTTGAGTCTAAAGTGAGTCTTTGGACTTCTGTTACTTGAAATGAGTTGAGAATCCTGGAGACTTGGGAAAGGGTGATTGTATTTTGCAGTGTGAGGAGCACATGAGATGTGGGAGACTAAGGGTGAAATGATTTGGATGTTTGATCCCTGTAAATCTCGTGTTAAAATGTTAACCTCCAATGTTGGAGATGGGCCTAGTGGGAGGTATTTGGGTCATAGAGGTGGATACCTCCTAAATGACTTGGTGCTCTTCCTGTGATAGTGAGTTAAATGACTTGGTGCTCTTCTTGGGATAGTTCTTATTCCATTGGCTCACATGAGGTCTGGTTATTTTAAGGAGCCTGGCATCTTCCACTATGTGACGTGCTGGTTCTTTCCCTCCCACCATGACTGAAAGCTTTCTGATGTCTTGGCAGAAGCTGAGCAGATGCTGGTCCTGTGCTTATACAGCTTGCAGAACCATGAGTCAAAGTTTTTATAGGCGACCCAGCCTATGGTATTCAGAGCAACCCAAAACAGACTAACACAACACAAAGCATTTTAGCAGCTTTAGAACATTGGCTAGCACATAGAATGTGATAAGCATTAATTAGTGCTGCTTTTACTCTGTAGTAGTTAAGGAAATTTTCTAAGTCTTGGAAAGAGATCTTGACTTACCTTCCCAGGACCTGGCATGTAGTAGGTGTTCAATGGACACCAGAAATGGAGAAAGAATCAATAGAATTTAGTTTGCCCAGTGCATGAAGGGTTTACTTTGTGGAACTGTTTCATAAGGATTACACAGAACATTGTTGCTGAAAATACTTGCGTATTGGAAGGACATATCTTCCAGTATGAGCAGTCTACTATGGTAAACATACTGACTTTCTTGAAACTCCCTCGGTCATCACAACAGCATCACAGTTCAAATAGCAATGTAGATTCTATTAGGACTTTGACAGAGAAAGTCAACTAGAAAACTTAAGGATACTGAGATGGAATAGCTACAGGTTAAGATCTGGACCTGGGAATCAACTGGACCCAGGAGTTTTCTCCCTTCTGTGTACCTTTCTCTGAATTTCTATTGTGTTCTACTTATTTACGAATAGGTTGTTCTACCAACTAGAAGGTATGTGATTCTAGGGTAGGGGATGTGTATCAGTTTTCCATTGCTGCTTTAACAGAAACTAAACATTTAACACATTTCTTCTTACGGTTTGGGAGATCAAAAGCTGAAACAAGTTTTACAGAACTCAAGGTGTTGGCAGGGCTAAATTTCTTCTGGAAGCTCTAATGGATAATCTGTCGTCATTTAGCTTCTAGAGGCTGTCTACATTATTTGGCTTGTAACTCCTTCACTATCTTCAAAGCCCTCTGAAGTTAGCATCTTCAAATCTCTTAGCCTTACAAGCAAGAAATCCTGTGAATTGGGTTCATGTGTGTAATCTGAGATAATCTAACCTCAAGATCTTCAACTTAGTCACATCTGCAAACTATTTGTTTTTGGTCATAGAAGGTAACATCCACAGGTTCTAGATACTCAGATGGGTCTTCGGAAGGAAGGTGGGGGAAGGGATAGGGACAGGAGTTGGCATTTAACGTAGTCGGGGTATTAATCTCCAGAGTCAGCACATGTAGCATGTACTAGTGGCAAAAAACATTGATTAACTTAACAGAAGAACTGTCTCTGCATGTCACTTTTGATCTTTGTGCAAACAGGCTTCTCTCCATGCAGGAAAACATGGTTCTTGATAGTTTCTTAACCTTAAGACAGTCTGCTACTACTCCTGGGAAGATGCTTAATTCCTTCCTCAGTTTCCTTGTTCCATCAAGTCTGCAAGTCTGTTACAACAACCCAAACTGACCGACACCTGAGAGAACAATTACCTGAAGTTTTGTATTTGTGCTCTGTCTCTACAGGAATGTTTTCTGATCATCACTGTTGCTTTAAAAATAGATCATTATGCAAGAATGCTAGGTATGTAATTTGTTGTAGTTAAAAAGGTTCTAGATCAATGTCTTTATTTTGAGACTGAGTCTTGCTGTCACCCAGTCCGGAGTGTGGTGACACAATCTTGGCTCACAGCAACCTGTACCTCCTGGGTTCAAGTGATTCTCCTGTCTCAGCCTCACAACTGGCTGGGATTATCAACATCTGCCACCATGCATACTCAGCTAAGTTTTGTATTTTTAGTAGAGAATGGGGTTTCACCGTGTTGGTCAAGCTGATCTCGAGCTCCTGACCTCAGGTGACCACCCGCCTCGGCCTCCCAAAGTGCTGGGAATACAGGCATGAGCCACCATGCCTAGTCTACATCGATGTTTTTAATTCTTTTAAACCTAATGTCCTCTATCATTAAAAAATAAGGACAAGTTCCCTTTTTGCAATTCCAAGCTGAAATTCATAAAACATATACCCGCACAATTTTGGAAGCAATAAAATCTCGACACTTAAAATTTATAATACTTTGTATTCGAATGTCAATTATCTGCCACACCTACGTTAGAAAATAGCAAATTCCCTCAATTCCAAAATGCTGGCAGAAGGTACTACTATGCCCACTAAACACCACTCCTCTTGTTAATTGGTCCCTGGTATACTTAATGTATGACTAACCTTTACCCTTTTCCCATGCTACTTAATTTCTGTCATGTAAAACTAATACTTCATGGACTTCTACCTGAAGCTATTTTGTGTGGCTATTTGACACTTACTCACTCTTCTTTATTTGAACATGAGCCCCATGATACTGGGAATCTTGAACCTTTTCGGTGCTTAGCACATGGAAGTACAATACATACTTGAACAAAGGAATGAATAGTGTTAGCTTTTTGATTAAACCAAAGCACTTTGAAGCTGGAAAGACTTCGTAATTATTTGCATTGATTATACCAAGACTGGGAGGGTGGGGTAAAACTGACTTGCCTGTGGTCATAGCTATTAAGTGGGCGAACCCAGACCTCCTGACTCCCCATCCCATACCCTTGTATACAGGCATTATACAAGCATGACTTCAGTTCAATCCTCTAATAACTGAAGAGATAGTACAATATATCAGTGTCATCATACAAAAAAACCTAATTAGTCAACAGATTTACAATGCACCATTTCTGGTGAAGAGAAATATTTAGTGTGTCCTCACTGAGATGACAGCTTTCACTTTTATATCAATCTCCCACATGTGACCTATATAACCCCGAACTACACACTCCGGGGGTGCTGAAGTACTACTTCCACTATGGTAATTAACCAATACAGTAAGTACTTTTTTTTTTTTTTTCTAACCAACCTTCTAGAAACACAGCTTTCTTGAGGGAAAACGGCACACTTTACAGATGGTGTGTGAAAGGAAATAGTGAAAGGGAATACAAATTGCTGAGAATGACATGTGCCAAGGGCTACTTTGCAATGTTTATGAATTTTGTCAGCTCAGTCATGTTTTAGCAATAGCATACCACTTGGAGGTTTTTCTTTGTTCCATTCAGAGATGTTGCATCTTAACAGCATACAAAGCAATATCTAGCAGCATTTGGGTCTGCTTAGATTTAAAAGTGAGCTGAGAGAGCAGTTAACATTAGCTTTTGATGTCTCCACATGAGAGGAATGCAATGATTTCCAGCAACTTTGAAAGTCATATTGTGAAAACCAGCGAAATACAAGTGAGAAAGCAACACAGGTGCATTTAAGAAAAACCGAGTGTGAGAGAGTCAAAGACGATGATTTGTTTCTGGGCAGTGACCCATTTACAATCTCCTTCCAGCTCAGAGAGCCTATAAACTTGCCCAAAACCATGGATATGAGTTAGTAAAGGAAATATTTCAAAAGTAACTTAAGCTTGGGTCTTTAGGAAGACAGGCTGATTTCTTCCTAATCTTACTGTATTTTCAAGTCCTGCAAAAAAAACTTGACTCAAAAGAGACTTATACTAAGACATTATCTCATCCCATAGGCTTCCTATATGGTGAGGAAATCTACATTTTTAAATAATGGATTGCTTCCTAACATCTAATGATCACTTGGTCTGAATTACTAAAACTTAAGCTTAAGTCATTACTAAAATTTAAGCTTAGTTCATGTCTTGACCACCTATGACATCTGGTAGCCCAAACTCCACCTATGGGAAACCAACGTCTACATGGAGAGGTGACCTGTCCAACGTCCTGAAGTAGACTGCCGATAAGTCCTATGTTGGAAATTGGTGTGCTTACTCCTTGTTTTTCACTCTTTAACAGCACTTGAACACATTACCCACTTTTGAGAATCAGTTTTCTAATCGAACATGAATGTAACCATACTATTTTCTCATAGGGTGTTTTGAAGACAACACTAAAGTTGTCAGTGTGGGCTCTTGTGTGTATTACACACTAAAACATCTTCAGTGATTGCCATAATCATGATCATATTCCCAACTTTATGCAAGGGTCTTGTCCCCAGGTACAAACGTGTCTAAAGTAGGAAACACAGAAGGGTCCGAAAAGGGGAAATGCACGGAAAATCTGAAACTCAAACCGATCGTCTCAAGTTTGTATGCATTATACCCTAACTTAGCCAAAACTTCTTAATTAGCCATTTTATGTGCATGATTGATTCTTAATCTTTACATCAGAGGTTCTCATGGCAAGTATTCAGTTCGTGGCTTTTTAAACCATCAGGGAAGATAAGATTCCATCTTACCAATCCAGGTGGTTTTGTCTTTCTCTTTCCTTTATAAATCTTAGAAGAAAGTTCAATGTAAGGCTACCCTCTTGGCTTTCTGGGACTCAATTACAAAACTAAAATGTTTATTTTACTTAAACTGCTCGTAGTGAAGTTGAGAAGATTAAATCCTACTGGAGTGTGTCTAAACCACAGTGAACGGGTAGAGATAACGTGAGGTCAAGTCTTTATACAGCTAGCTGCCCAGCCAGCTCAACCAGTTTTGTTCTCCATTGCCGCGAGTCTAACCTGACTAAAACATTTATAAACAAGATTTTCAAATTCAGATGTGAAAATCCAAACAAAGGTGATACCTCACTGCATTCATTATACAAGCAAGCTTTTTTAATGTGTGCAGTTTTTGTATGTAGATGATATAAATATAAACAGAACAGATGGCTTAATAAACCATTAGCTCTAGTAAAGTAGGACCTGACTTGTTTATTGCTACATCCTTAGTACTTAGAAGTGTTGTGTAAATTGTGAGTGAACTTGAGGGAATGCATCCACATTGCCAATTGTCTAGTGGCAATAGGTGAGCATGTATATTATGTAGTGCTAGAAGCTGCTCTTAAAGGTACCTCGAACCTTCATTTCAGAAAGGAAACCAAGGTTCAGAGGTGATGCTCACTCAGTGAGAAAGGAACAAAGGCAGAATTAGAAACGCAGGCCCTGAGTCTATTTCTAGTCTGTTTCTTGTTTTGCGTACAACCCCACCTCAGCCATATTGCTATGACAATTTTACCTCAGTAGAAAACTTCTGGCCATACACAATGGCTCATGTCTAACACTTTAGGAGGCTGTGGTAGGCAGATGACCTGATGTCAGGCATTCGAGACCAGCCTGGCTAATGTGGCGATAAACCCCGTCTCTACTAAAAATACAAAAATTAGCCAGGTGTGGTAGGTGCCGGTAATCCCAGCTACTCGGGAGGGTGAGACTGGAGAATCACCTGAACTCTGGAGGCAGAATTTGCAGAGAACCAAGATTGAACCATTGCATTACAGCCTGCGTGACAAAAGTGAAACTTCAGAGCACAAATTCTCAAGATAGTGAGCACCACACTCTTGGTTTTGTGATGTCAGAGGATATATTGTAAAGGAGGTAACGGAATTGGCAGGGAGAATTGGATACAATTACTTTGTCTCTGACACATCACTTCTTTCTTTCACTAGTACTTATTCAGTTTCCTCTTAATGCAACAACTAAACTTCAGAAGGATCAGAGTTAAAAGACTCTAGAACAAGGAGGAGAAATGTGTGCATATATTCTACATCCACTAGTGGACTTGGAGCAAAATTTGTAGTCTTTTGAAAAGTGATTCAGCTCCGTAATTTGAGAGATGATTTTTAATCATTGAATAATACTCTATTTTCTACCTTGGATCCCAATTTTTTTCAACTTGTTTTATAAATGGCATAAAATTCTTTTTTGGGGGAAAGTAATGCAAATGTATCTGTGCCTCTCTGTATTTACGCAAGTACCAGCATGCTCCCCTTTAGCTATTCAATCTTGAGCCTTTGAACTTCAGCCAGTACAAAGGAATAGGAATATTGCTGGCACTAACCTCAATTAGAGCCAGCCAAAATAAGCGGGCGCATGCTGAGTGTCTGTTTTTCCTATCCGGGACTCCAGGAGCAGCCCATCGCAGGATTCTAGCCCAACCTCACCCTCTCTGGAACAAGAGCCATTTCTCTCTTGTATGCTCTAGGGCCCTAAATCTGACCTCCTTGGAGAAGGAGAACAGTTCTTGTCTGCCAAGGATAGTGGAGGCCTCTTTATCTGTCATGCGGATCCATCCAGCACTCTTGCCAGATCCAGCATGCTAATCTATTACACTGACCTGCTAGTACATCAGTGTGAAACTGCCCAGAGCCAAGAGCTGGAAACCAAATCTGTAGCAAGGAGCTTCTCAGACCAGCCAAAATGAACCAGGACTTATTGGAGCAAACGAAATATTCTAATAGAATAACAAGAACTCTATTGAGATTGGTTAATTCAATTCTGCCCATATTATCAGATTTAATGAAACTGAACAATAGTTTCATTTGTTAGGTTATTAGTTTTCCCAGTAGAACCAACGAGACTTTAACACTGAAAGCGAAGCAGACAAGCTTTGCCGATACGTTTGGCTTACCAGTGGTGCATGCCAGTTTGGATATTACACAGTGAAATGCTTCTGTCCTCTTCTGGGTCTACTTTCTTGCTTATAGGACTTACAGAGCTGTGAAGTCATCTTTTCTCATGTATCATGTAACTTCCTGAACCTCATATAATCTTGTCATTCCCTTGTTAATACACCTGCCTGGGATCCTGATTGCCACACTTCCACCTGTTGTGAGCTAAGTGACGTTGTCAAAGTGGCTTCCTCCCTAAGCCTCTTAAATTTGCAAAATGGCAATAACACATTGCTGTATAGCTTTTAAACAGAGATTAAATGTATCTTAAAAATGTATAATACTTGGTATATGTTTTATCATTGAGCATTACATTGCTCAAATGTTTTTGTCTACCTAGCACTTCTGTTTTCTAAGTACCTGTCAGTAAGTACTCAAATACTTAGGTTGATAGCTGTGCCCACACTGTTCCAATCATCCTACTATGTCTTCTCTGGAACCTCTGATCCTTTCAATTTCATACAAGCATCCCTTCTTCCAAACATCCTCCATTGTTCAAAGGTTGTAACCTGCTAGCAAAACCCTCACTTTGTGGTACATTTATAAAAATTCACCATATCGATTGAAAACATATGTCTACCACATGTGTTTAAGCAGCAATATTAAGATACAATAGTTGTCTTAAGTGAGCTTCCCAGAAGTAGAACCTTTTCTTCTTGGCCATGGGATTTGAGTGAGGGAACTCACGAGAAACCTGTATAATTTTTTTTTTTTTTTTTTTTTAAAAAAAGTAGGTGCAAACCGTAAACTAGACAAAGATGTGATTTCCTGGGAAGTCTAGCTTACAGCCTGATCCCAGGGAAATCTCTACTATTGTTGCTTATACCAGAGGCTTCCCACCCACGGGAAAGGTGAATGGGTGGATGCACAGCCACAACAGTTGGGTGTGGGAAAATATGCATAATCTTCTAAACCCCTTAAAGTGGTTTCTACCAGTCAAAGTCAAGAAAGGGTACAGAGATGAATGATGAGCCCCACAATCATCAGTATTTCGGCAATGGGATGCTGGCTTTGTAAGAAAATGGAAAATACGGAACCTCCAATGCTATACACAAAACAGTCAAGAAGACACTGGGTTTGGAATACATGCAAGAGGCTTTTTTTTTCGGCAGCTTAAAACTTCCCAGAAACAGCAGCCGCAGGCCTGAAGCCAAGAGATGCCTGGAAACAGCTTGATGACATTCAAGAGTTGAGTCATTTATTACTTCTTAGAGGAGGAAAACTTCTGGCAGTGCAGTTTTTGATACCTTACCCCACCCCCACCCCACTTCCATTTTGAACATGTTTAATTGGAGGGTTGTATAATTAATTGCATGTGTATTGCAATATGGTGTTTACTTACAAAGCACTGTGGGCCATGTCAGTGATGAGCCGTTTTTTCTGATGTCTGTCAGAGTGCTAATTACAAGCAAACGTGTGGTACACGTTCTCTGACAGAGACACGGGAGTGTGACACTAAGGTTTCTCTCGATTCTCTGCGTGTTCCCTTTATCCCTTTAGCCACATCAGTTGGGTGTCGGAAAACATGCATAATCTTCTAAACCCCTTAAAGTGGTTTCTACCAGTCAAGGTTAAGGAAGGGTACAGAGATGAATAATGAGCCCCACAATCATCAGTATTTCGGCAATGGGATGCTGGCCCATAAGAGAATCCCTTATCTGGATTCTCTGCAATGCTGTTCCAGCAGCTTGGAGAAGGGATGCCTGGAATCAAAGATGATGTAAGTTTCTGACCGTGGTTACAACTGTATTGTCATCTCAGGGGCAACGCCCCGGAATGTGCTCCTGGCTCTGGAGATTATAAAGAGTCAGACAACCTGTGAGCAATAAATCACAGAGCTGGAAATCCTCTGCTTACTCTCAGGCTCTGCCAAACAATTATGCAGTGAAATGTTCTAATTGTACTCTGATTTTAATGTTAATACCCATTTCCATAATTTCTCTGGATCTTTACGGCGCTGTTTAATACTTGCCAATGAAGCCAGTGAAGCAAATGAACTAGAAGGAACACTCGCAGATGGCTCATGTTTCCATTAAGCTGGCACACGAAGATCTGCTTTGTCTTCCGTTTTGGTTTGGGCAGCCGTGCTTGTTCACAAAGAAGTACGCCCTGAAACCTTGCCCAGCTCTCTAAATGACTTTGAAACCAACTCATCCTACGGGAATGGGAGACACAGGGAACACAGCCCAGTGTCTCTTGCTTGGTCCAGTGTGGGCCCCTGAGCACTCCTAGCTTGGGTTTTTTCCTCCCCAGGTTACCATTTCTGTCCCAGGATGCCTTCCACTGCCATATAGGGATGCTGTGTCATACCACCATGCTTTTACTCATGCCATTGCATGTCTGGGAAGTCCTACTCATGTGTCTTCATGCTTCAAGGCTCAAACTCTTCTCTGTGACCCCTTTGCCCTTAGTTACATTATAGGTTTATTTCCCTAGGAGTAGGACACAGCTGGTGCTCAGTATCTAGAAAAAAACCGTAAGAGGAAGACAGTGTGGTGGTTCAAGGATCTTGAACCAGAAATGCCATTTGACCCAGCAATCCCATTACTGTATATATACCCAAATGATTAAAATTCATTCTATAGACATGCACATGTATGTTAATTGAAGCACTATTCACAATAGCAAAGACTTGGAACTGACCCAAATGCCCATCAGTGATAGACTGGATAAAGAAAATGTGGCACATGTACACCATGGAATACTATGCAGCCATAAAAAGTCATATCTTCTGGAGTGACATGCATGAAGCTGGAAACCATCTAACACAGGAACAGAAACCACCACGTGTTCTCTCATAAGTGGGAGTTGAACAGTGACAACACATGGACACAGGGAGGGGAACGTGACACATTGGGGTCTGTTGGGTGGGGGCAAGGGGAGTGAGAGCATTAAGACAAATGCCTATTGAATGCGGGGCTTAAAACCTGGATGATGGGTGATGGGTGATAGGTGCAGCAAACCGCCATGGCACATGTATACCTATGTGACAAACGTGCATGTTCAGCACATGTATCTCAGAACTTAAGTAAAATAACACTACTTAGAAAGTTATACCCAATACATACACCTTTGGGTCTCACAGCAATCTTGAGTTTATTTACATCAATAGGAACACAAATCCATGTTACGTAGTCATTGCTTGTTTCGCCTTTCTCACCAATGAAGGTAGAACTCCCAGAGTTCAGTCAATCCCTATGGTTCTCTTCAGAGTATCGGGATGTTTTTCTTCAAGTCACTATGTAAAGTATGCTCTGGTTGGATGGCAAAAACCTAACTCTATCCACAATTGGTTAAAAGGTAGACTGAGTGACTGACTTAGGTAATAAGGTGAGGGGGAGGGATAGGACACAGGGAATGAAATGCCATCAAGATACCTTTTGCATTGTTCAGCTCTCAGTAGGAGCTCTTACTCTCCCAAACCAGCTCACTGTCAAGTCAGAGCCGTGGCTGACATAGCTACAGCTCAGCTGTGTAGTTAGCAGATGAGAAACAAAAGATGACCGTTTTCCATCTTTACACCATCTTTAGATCTTAAAACCCCAGAAAAGGAAGGTGAATTTCATGCTTGGGTCACAGACCCACCTTCTGGACCAATCATTGCTGGGAGTGGACAGTATGGGGTACTCTGGTCAGCTTGGGTCAGGTGTTTGCTTACGGGTGGGAGTTACAGAGCTGTGAAGCCATTGGGCATGGAAGAGGTAGGGACCGACAGATCCTGGTGACAGATCCTGGTGACGGAGCTGTCCCCTCAAGGGAGAAGGCAGTACAGATGCCATGATTGACTGAAGCCTTGGTTCACACATTCCCCATAGTGTCTGTGGGTAGCAGGCATCATTTCTAACTTAGTCTTACTTTTTATTTAATGTCTCTGCGTGTTGCCTTTATCCCTGAAAGCCAGGCTATTCACAAGTGGCTCAGCTTGTGCAGAGAAAATACCTGTTAGATTGAATATGACTTAGTTTCACTCATGTCAAATTCCTGACATCTTAATCTTCGGCATTTGAAAACAAAATTCCTGGGACTCCTCCAGATATTTCCCCATATCATAAGTTTTCTTATATTTTACATAACACTAATGTATTGACCATGATAAAGTGAATTTCTGTAAAGTGAATAATTCTATAATAAACATTTTAGG
>NW_016805992.1:293278-354067 GCF_001698545.2 Rhinopithecus bieti | reverse complement strand
CTCACTGCAAGCTCCGCCTCCCGGGTTTACACCATTCTCCTGCCTCAACCTCCCGACTAGCTGGGACTAGAGGCGCCCGCCACCTCGCCTGGCTAACTTTTTGTATTTTTTAGTAGAGACGGGCTTATGACCGGGTTAGCCAGGATGGTCTCGATCTCCTGACCTCGTGATCCACCCGTCTCGGCCTCCCAAAGTGCTGGGATTACAGGCTTGAGCCACCGCACCCGGCCACATTTTAGATTTTCTATAACACAACACATGACTTATTATAAACTGACATTGTGATAATGTTAGATACCTCAGTAATATGTAAGAATCATTTCTAATAGACATGTGATCATGGAAAATATTACCAAAATGAACTTTAGATGAAAACTGCTACACAAATGGACTATTTCGCTGTTAAATATTTAAAGTCATCCTTAAGATGACTTTAAAACAAAACATTCTTATACAAAATTCTGATTTTTTGTAAGAAATAGTCAAGACATGGAAAAACCTTTCGTGCTGCATTGATGTTGGTGGGACTGAGTCCAAGAGTTTTCAGACTTCGTGTTGTAGATCTTGTAACCCCGTTTCCTTTTCAAATGACCGTCTATCTGTATATTTTGCTTTATTATGCCACTGTAGCCTGTAAAAATATTTAAACACTGGCACACACAAGTGAGCATCATTGGATAATATTTGAATAATGTTGTGTTTGTATCTCCTAGCAAGATTAGCAGCACTACAGAAATTACATGTTGAAATTCACTAAAACTTCGTTTCCAAAATTTGCTGTATCTTGGAATGTCACTCACAGCATTTGCATATACTATGCACATAAACTTTCGATGCTATTTTACTTTCAAGAATGATTTACCATTAACAACCACATAGGGCCACAAATAGACCGTTATAGCATGGCAGAAAGAACAAGCAAGTCTGAGAGCTTGGTTTATATTCCTTTCTCCTGTGCACTCCTGGCCCTGTTTTTGAAATGTCCGTCTTTGACTCAACATGTCAGTGTTACCTGCTCTTACCTTCAATGGACATCAGTGGTTTTCCTAGAATCAGTAATGTCTCTAGGCCACGAAATCATTCCCATGTGGATATATTAAGCCATATCTGGCATAGAGGCTGACAACAGTGGGCTCTACTACTTGCCTGAAACTAACAATAAAGAGCTTTTGTATATAATCTCTCTCCTAAATACTAAGTTCCCAATGCCAATTTGGGGCTTATGGTATGTCACATTGTACCAATTTTGCAACTTAGGGATGCTGAGCTCAGAAGGATCCTGCCCCGAATTACATAGCCTGAAAGTGACAACTGGATTCAAACCCACTTCAATCTGGCTTCTCTTGATCACACTCTCTCTACTCTTAAGGCATCAGTTTTTATATATTTTCTGTGATTCCTATGTTTGCCTTGAATGAGTGAATACTATTGGCGGTACTACTGCTGCTATTCTATAACAATTTATAGAATTCTTCAAATGCGTTGGTATTTAAACTGCACTAAGTATTTTATACATTCCCATGTTATACAATGTCATCCTTCAACAACCGGATCCCTGATGCCAGAGCTTCTATTATCTTCATTAGACCAAAGGGGAGCCTGAGGCTTTAAGAAGCTGTCCCAAAGTCACTTGATAAGTGACAAAACTGGTGAACGAACGCAGTTCTGTGTTGCTTGAAAGCTCTTGTTAAACACGACACACATTGCTTCCCACAATAAGCAAATGATGCCAGTTCTCCCCTGGAAGTCCTTGGAAGGATACTTGACTCAGAAGTAGGACTCATAAACATCGCTGTGAGGTTTAGGATGGGGCAGAGGGAGGGGAGTGATGGGTAGCCTATGAGGAAGGGCACCATGAATGATCAAATGGCAATAGATGATAGAGCTGGAGGTCTTGGAGAGCTCATCTAAGTCATTGACCAGATAGGGGAAGCTAAGGCATGGAGGAGTGCAGAAATTAGTAACCTCAAAGCATGATGTGCTGGGCAGTTCCGAGCCCGTTACATGCATCTACTTGCATACCCACTGAAACCCTCGTTCAAGAATGAGAATTCTGAAAGCGGAGGCTAACGAGATTGCCCAAAAATCTTGTAACTAGGAAGTGACGAGAGGCCTGCAGCCCAGTGCTCCTGCTCTGCGCAGCTTCCTCTCTGGTCTTCCCTTTCTGGACCTGGACTGAGGGGGCGGTGTTATTACCGAGGCAGCCCTTGGCAATCGAGCTACATGATTTGCTTCTGAGGGGAAGAAATGCAGGAGATGGTAGATAATAACTAGTGACCTTTCTCTTCTTGCTCTTACAGGTTTTTAAACTCATGGGCATTTGTCCTAGATACTGGGGGGAGGAGTGTTCTATGTGCATCAAAATTTCATTTAAGAGATTGATTTGAAGTTGGAGAGACTGAGGGCGGGTGACAGTCATTTCTACAATCTTAGGCTAAAACTGAAATCTAAAGCACATGTTCACCCTAGTGCCAGGCACCTAAAGTGCTTTCAGGTCCAGAGATACACGAGTGGCATGGTGCTATTATTTGCAGAAGTGTTTGACTCGGCCATATGGGGATTATTTCATTCAGTGCTGTTTAAAATCATGTAGCCAAAACTAAAGCATTTTGCTCTGTGCAAAGACTTGGTAATTTACACCCTTCTATTGTAAGGCGGGACGTGTGTGTTTGGAATTGGGGGGGGGTGGGGGTTGTGTATATATATCACATTGCTTTTGGCAGGTAATGCATTTAATCTACGTGGAGTTTTAGTACAACCGTTGATTAGCATAGTACACTATCTCTTTAACATAACAAATCTGAATATTTAGAGTTGCATCATTTTGAGAAAGTTTGTCTTGCAACACGTGAAAATAGCATTGGATTTTTTTCTTACAGTGCATGCTCAGCCAAAGAAGTCATTCTGGGTATGAATAGAGTCCTAAATCTTTTACAATCCTTATTCCTTAGTTTGTGGGTTATCTTAAACTTTTGTAGGTTGATTTCCATGTCGATTGCTTGGCAAAAAGGGCAAGGCACAGTATTCCCATAAACTTTAAATAAAGGCTTTTGTGATAAGTTATCATGGGTATTTACAGTCAACAAGGTATGTGTCATCTTCAACAGCTTGTGAACTTGGGTGCAAATTGAGTTCACTTCTCATTAGCGATTGATGGACACAGACTCTACCCCATTTCCCAGAGTCATAAAATGACTGTTAGACTCTTGTCTTCAAAGGAGAATTCTTAATCCTACTCCCTAATCCCCTCACTCCCCAGCATGATATTCTGAAACTGATTGTATTGTAGTCAAAAACACCAGCCACCTTGTCTAGATCTTCAGCTAGGAAAAAACATGAGTAATGGAAACCAGTGTACATTAACTTTTTTTTAACTTACTTTAGATTAAGGGGGTTACATATGCAGGTTTGTTACATGTATATATTGCGTGATACTAAGGTTTGGGGTACAACTTATCCCATCACCCAGGGGGTGAGCACAAGACCCAACAGTTTTTTCTTTCCCCCTTCCCTCCCTCTCTCCCTCTCCCTCCCTGCTGTAGCAGTCCCAACTGTCTGTTATTGCCATCTATATTTCCGTGAGTATTCAATGTTCAGCTGCCACTTATCAGTGAGAACATGTGGTATTTGGTTTTCTGTTGCATTAATTCACATGGCCACTAGTTGCATCCATGTTGCAAAGGACATGATTTTGTTCTGTTCTTACGGCTGCATAGTATTCCATGCCATGCGTGGACCATGTTTTCTTGATCCAGTCCACTGTTGATGGGCACCTAGGTTGATTCCAAGTGTTTGCTATTATGAGTAGTAGTACAGCAACTCTATTATGATGCTTCCCAGGGTGGATGACCTAACAGATCACTGAAATATCTCTCAAATGTATACCAAGACTTTTGTTGTAGGTACAATTTATATGCAGTAAAACAATCTGTCAGGCAGATCAGCTAGATTTGAAAAATTTCATGTATTTGTTTAACCCACCTGCCTGGAAAGATTATAAAATGCTCACCCTCATAGAAAGGGCCTCTCATTTCACCTTCCTAGTAAATCCCCACCACCTGCAATCCCATACTCCAAAGACTCCATTGACCTGATTTCCATCACCATTAGGTTTTCCTGCTTTCAAATTTTAATATAAAGGAAATCATAGAATGTACTCCTTGGTGTCTGCCTTCCTTAATATTAAGAATCGTAGATGGTACAAAAACAACTTTTTTAGTAGCGATGACCAGGTCTTCTATGTAACTCAAGTTGGTCTTGAACTCCTGACTTCAAACCATCCTCCCACCTTGGCTTCCCAAATTGTTGGGAAATACAGGCGTGAGCTGCTCTGCCCAGCCCTTGTCTTTATTGCTCAGTATTCCATTGTAGGTGGAATTGCATTATAGTGAACCATTGTTGATGGGCTATTTGAAATTTTGTATTTTGAATAAAACTATGCACAACATGGGCTGAATGTTTGTGTCCCTCAAACTCATGCATTGAAGCCCTAATCCAGTGTGGTGGAGGTGTGGGTTTTGGGAAGAGATGAGGTTTAGAATGAGGTCTTGACAGATGGTGCCCTCATGATAGGATTAATGCCTTTCTAAGAGGACACGGATCTCTGCTCTGATCTTCCTTCCTCAGAAATCCTAGGCAAATGTCTTAGAGGTCTTGTAGATATGACCTTAGGAGGCTTGAAAGCTTTCTAAAGCACGTCAGGACAGTTAGCAGGATGGGTTTGCTAAGGATCTTGAGCTAGAGGCATAAAAAACTGGAACTGTCTCCTAACCATTCCAACTGCAAGTTTCCTGGAAGTTAGAGGTTAACTGTTTCAATGATTCAAATAGTCAGTCCCCCATCACCCACAATCCCATACTCTAAACACACCATTGACCTGATGAGAAGTATTCCATGAGTCAAATGGTACCTAAAGGACATGTGCTGCTCTGTTCCTTCTCTTGTTCTTGCCCTGGAAATTCCAGCGCTGCCCTTTCTGAAAAGATTTTGGTTCAGGTGGGTCCCCTAAGAACATCAGCTAAATCAACTCTTTGGCTCCTATCTGAGTCACTTAAACTATTTTTTTTCTTAGAAATGTTCAAAGTTAAATCGAACAATGTGTTAGAGGTTTATTATGTAAGCAAAGTAAAGCAGGTACATGGGTAAAAAGACGGAGCATCAGGGAGTTAGGTTATTTGGTACAGGTGACTCCTGAGATTCATGAGAGAAGATGGCAGGAAAAGAATAGGGTCAGATTATTGGAGGTATGTGTACCATTTTGAAACTATAGGTACTTGTCTTAGAAATTCATTCTACAGTTTAGGACTAAAAGATGTCATCCAGAAAAGCTTAGCATAAATATGTTCATTTAGAAAACCTAATCTCGATGCCAAATGCATTGGTTCATGCCTGTAATCCCAGCACTCTGGGAGGCCGAGGTGGGCGGATCACCTGAGGTCAGGAGTTCTAGACCAGACTGACCAATACGGTGAAACCCCCATCTCTACTAAAAATCCAAAATTAGTCGGGCGTCGTGGCGCATGCCTGTAATCCCATCTACTTGGGAGGCTGAGACGAGAGAATTGCTCCAACCCAGGAGGCAAGTTTCAGTGAGCCAAGATCTCACCATTGTACCCCAGCCTGGGCAACAAGAGTGAAACTCCATTTCAAAAAAAAAAAACCTAATCTCAAATTTTACTTAGTTTCATATTTCTTTAGATTCTTAATAGTTAAAGTAGAAAACAATATCAAGCGTGATGGTTAATACTGTCAACTTGATTGGATTGAAGGATGCAAAGTATTGATCCCTGGGTGTGTGTCTGAGGGTGTTGCTAAAGGAGATTAACATTTGAGTCAGTGGACTGGGAGAAAGGTAGACCCACCCTCAATCTGGGTGGGCACCATCTAATCAGCTGCCACTGTGGCTAGGATGAAATGTGGAAGAACATGAAAGGACTGGACTTGCTGAGTCTTCCAGCCTTTGTTTTTCTCTTCTGCTGGATGCTTCTTGTCATCAAACATTGCACTCCAGGTTCTTCAGCTTTTGGACTCTTGGACTTAAAACAGTGATTTGCTAGGGGCTCTCAGGCCTTTGGCCACAGATTGAAGACTGTGCTGTCGGCTTACCTACTTCTGAGGTTTTGGGACTCGGACTGATCCACCACTGGCTTCCTTGCTCTTCAACTTGCAGATGGCCTATCGTGGGACTTGACCTTGTGATATGTGAGTCAATTCTCCTTAATAAACTCCCTTTAATATATGCATGTAGTCTGTTAGTTCTGTCCCTGTAGAGAAAACGAATACATCAAGAAATTGGCAACAGAACCAAATATCTGGTTTGACTTGTAGAATATGGTAATTGATTTGACTTTAAAAGTTTCAGAAATGTACGTTGAGCTTTAGTCTGAGTATATCCACTGCACGTGAGATTCTTTCTCTGGCACAACACACACTTCTGGGTTTTATTTGTGCGTCAGAAAAGAACATATCTTTGAGCAATTTGGGAGAGTTTATAAAATGTGCTGCTCATTCTTTTTTTTTTTTTTTTTTTTTTTTTTTTTTTTTTTTTTGAGGGCGGAGTCTCGCTCTGCGCACCGGACTTGGGTGCAATGGCCAGATCTCCGGCTCACTGCAAGCTCCGCCTCCCGGGTTTACGCCATTTCTCCTGCCTCAGGCCTCCCGAAGTCGCTGGGGGGGACTACAGGCGCCCGCCATCCTCGGCCGGCTAGTTTTTTGTATTTTTTCTTGTAGCGCAGTTTCACCGTGTTAGCCAGGATGGTCTCTATTCTGACCTCCGTGATCCGCCCGTCTCGGCCCTCCAAAGTGCTGGGATTCAGGGCTTGAGCCACCGCGCCCGGCCAATGTGCTGCTCATTCTAATTTTCAGAGTTCTGAGAAACGTAAGCTGCCCAAAGACTTCTTATCCCTTCTTAATAACAATGGCTAAAGCGCTCAACATTGTCAAGCACAACATAATTTTCTTTGCAGATATGGAAACTGCATGTTGGTGGCAGATCAGATATGATGTTACTAAACTTAACCACACAGGAACTTGGCAGCAAGTTGTTTGACTTGGTTTTCAGCTAAGCAGAGAAGCGCAGAAAATGCATCAGAGTTTTAAGTGTTCAACAGGAGACGTGAAAGTGACACACAAGGCATGCATAACTCAAGTTATGTGGTTTTTTTGTCCCTACACCCACCGACCCAGCCCACACTGTTTCAGATACTCTGATCCTCAACCAGAGAGATGGATTTGATTACACTGGTTCTAAACTGCCTCAGGCTTTCAATGAAGTCTTTCATTTTTTTCCAACTACAATTTTCAGCAATACCGTAACTTTTTTCTGTCGATTTTTTTTTTCTATTACATGTGGAAATTTGTCTATAGAAAAACATTGTCCCAGTGGAGTCATTCCAGGGAACCAGAAAAACCAATGAGCCTAGATAACTCAAAACTCTTCAACCCGGCTCTCCCTTCTGAAGTCGGGAATGCCAAGGTGTCTCTTTTCTGTTGGAGATTCTCCCCCACCCTGAATTTATCAGGCTGTGAAAAAATACCTGGAGAGAAAATAATCATGACAGCAATAACAATAGGTTTTATTGCACCCTAGGTGTGTGTGAAGCATAGTGCTAAGAACTTTATTTATTGTACCATTTAATTCTCTCCATAGCCTGTGGGGTTTCCTAGTCTTATTTATCCCATTTTATCATAGGAAGAAACAGGTTTCTAAATGGAAGTGCATCCCCAGGGTCATCCAGAAATGTGGAGAGAGGGCCGGGATTTGATACTTGGTCAGTGGGCCTGAAAAGCAAGTGCCGTGAATTCAGATAACGTTACAGATCCAGTTGATACGGTTTGGATTTGTGTCCCTGCCCATATCTCATGTCAAATCGTAACCCGCAATGTTGGCAGAGGTGACTGGATCATGGGGGCAGACGTCCTCCTTGATATTTTGAGACAGGGTCTCTGTTGCCCAGGCTGGAGTGCAGTGGTGCAATCTTGGCTCACTGCAACCTTCAACTCCTGGGTTCAAGCGATTCTCCTGCCTCAGTCTCCCAAGTAGCTGGAATTAGAGGTGCCCATGACCATGCCGCTTAGTAGAGATGGGGTTTTGTCATGTTGTCCAGGCTGGTCTGGAACTCCTGACCTCAGGTAATCCATCCACCTCAGCCTCCCAAAGTGCTGGGATTTAGAAGGGTGAGCCATGTTGCCCAGTTGTTCTCCCTTGCTGTTCTTGTGATCGTAAGTTCTCATGAGATCTGGTTTTTTAGAAGTGTAGCATGTTCAGTCTGTCTTCCTGCTCCCACCATGGAGGACGTGCCTGCTTCCCTTTTTCCTTCTGCCATGATTTGCGAGTTCCTCCCCAGCCATGCTCCCTGAACAGCCTGTGGAACCATGTGAGTCAATTAAACATCTCAATTACCCAGTCTCAGGTTCTTTATAGCAGTGTGAGAACCAGCTAATACACGAGTTATCACCCATGAGGTATTATGAAAACAAGCATTTATAGGCAATAGGTGAAAGCTTCCTATTCAGACATTTGCATAGTGTTCTGGTCCTTATTTCAAGAGTCTTTTTCATCCATCAATGGCCATGCCAGTTTACACATGGTTTGGGGACAGTGATTTCCCACTTGTGGGGTCTCCACAAGTGCAAACAGATAGGCAATAGAGTTCCTTGTGTATATCTTGAAACAGAAGGAACAAATGGGAAGAGAAGCTTAAATTGGAGAGAAACTTGTCTTTTCTTGGTGTGACTATCCTGGCAGATCTTTCTGCAACCACCTGGGCCTGCTTCTATTACAAGGTACAAAACTGCCAAGTAGAGCCTTGTTGAGAACAGTAATTTTTTCTACCTGCTTATGATGGCACTTAGGCATGACTTGAAGCACTTTGAATATGGCAGAGCACACTGTCAGTATATATGTATATTTTAAAGTAGCCAATGGATATGTAACCCTAGATTGAAACTGACCGCTGGCCTCACTCCTATGGGAATGGGGAACCTCAGGGTCTGAGGCAGGTCTGTCTCTTGCATCCTTCAGCAGCTAAATGGTGCTTTTTAGCCTGTAAACAGGACTGGCTATATTAATTCTTAACACAGTCTGACAAGTTGTTTTCCCCATCTTATTACAGAAGAAAACTTAGGTTGATGACTTCCAGAGTCATCCAGGGAGGTCCTGGAAAAAGCCAGGATTTACTACCTGATTCATCAGACCCCAAAATACCTGCTCTGAATCTGTACATATGCCTGATGGGTCCCACGTGAACTTGGCATACGTTGTTGCCGCAGATCTTAATAAATATGAATACAATGATTGAATATATATTTTTATTTTCAAATGGAGTCAACAATTATTTTAATATCATACTTAGCCACTCCGCGAAATGTTTTTACATGAATGAAGGTGATATAACCATCAGATTCTATAAAAGGCACCTGGGATGTTCTGGGAAAGCACATACCATTCTTATGAGCCCTATTATGAGTTGGATAAGGTTGAGGATAGGGGCATGTTTATTCCACACTGTAGAACTTTTGAAAGGTGAAATCAGAGGTATACAGTACATGGGAACATCCCGTGCTTACCTGCCACCTGTCAGTGTTAACATCAATGTGTTAACAGGTGTTTTTTTGCATTATTGGTAGATCCTTGTACTTTTAGGGAAGTGATACGATGAAAAGCATCCCCAACAGAAATGTGAGGAAATACATTTAAGGTATAGTGGACGGAGAGGGGAGGGAGAGGTTGTGTTGGGCGGGATGGAGGGTGGGGAGTGGGGGGTGGCGGGGGTGTTTAACCAAATCGTTTGGTTTGAGTGCCTCTGTATGAACACTTGAGTTTATACAAGAGGATTTCAGTATCTTATTTTCACAACTCCGTGAATTATCCCCATTTTCTGATAAAACTGAAGTTGCACATTTATAGCTATAGAGTTAATATTTGCAGAGCTGGGATTCAAAGACCAGACATTATGACTCAAATCTCATGTGTTTGTAGACTTACTTCATTATTTAAAACTCAAAGTAAACTGATGTTGTATAATTGATATAAAGTGCACCCAAAGTGTGCAACTCAATGAGTTGTTACCTGAAACTACTGCCAAATCAAGATAGTGAACATATCCAGTACCCCGAGGGTTTTCTGGTGCCCCTCCCTTGATTTCTCACCATTCAAACCCTGGCCCAAGGTAATCACTGCCGTTCCGTCTCCATAGTCTTACATCCTGGTGACTCTTCTCCCATCCAATGGCATTAATATATTTTTTCTTCCCATGCATGTGTGAAAGGCTAGTAAACATCCCAGCATTTAGCTAAATATCCTCCTGGGCTTATGAGTGGCCCTGAGGTGTGTGTCTTCCTTTGAATGCCCTCACTCCACACTTCTTTGCAAGGCACTTTCTCCTGTTGATGGTCTCTAAATCTCTAAGAGTAAAAAACCCCAGGCTTTACAGGGCAGAGGAAAAAGTTAGCAAAATGAAGAGCTGACCCTCCTGAGGGGGAGGGAAGCACAGCTGTTTGGTGGATGTGTTCCTGGAACCCACGTGATGTACAGTACAGTTTGATAATAACTTAGCTCTGTGCTTACAAAAAGATTAAAAGAATATACACCACTCCTTCCCCATAGTACCATCTCCCTTTATTTCAGAGTATGATTTCTCCAAAAGGGAAGCCGTCTTGGATGTAGTGAATTTAAACCGTGAGGCATTGGATTAGGCCCTGATTTAAAGTTCTAGTTTTAATATTAAAACTAGGAGTGTTACTTTTATATCCCAGAAAAGCAGTGTGTAAACAAATAAAAAATTCATTAGAGACAGGCTGCTATTGCTGAGATGAAAGTTTGATGTTAGAGCTAGGCTTTCAAAAGCCTAAAACCCAGTCAGTGGGTCATTAGCGCAGCAGGCAGCCAAACTAAAAAAGAGCGATTTTGAGATGGGCAATGTCTGGTCTTCGTTTCTTCAAGGTTTCAAAAATTAATGTATTTCCCCCCACCCCCATCAGGGAAAATGCTAACAGCTACCATCATGGTTATGTTGAAAATTTATATTTCAACTATGCTGATGAATGTTGTTTCTTTCAACTTTACCAGCTAATCATGTGCCACTAAGCACAGAAATTGAGAAGTTTGAGGGCATGAAATACTGTAGTTCACTCAGTTCACAGCTGGGAAGTAGTTTTCATTTTGTAAATGCCATCAAGTTCCAGGGCTGAAATTCAAGATCGTGGACTCTACAGCATGCATACACCTGTAGTTCTTATCTACTTATGTATTTTATTTTTTTTTAAACTTTTGGCAATGGAACATATTTCATGGCACACCATCTCCTGTGTGAAAAGGATGGAAAACTTGTTAATGACGCTGATCCAAGCCTGGCTAATAAATCAGAGCACCCTACTCCTACCAGGCACATTTATTGGTCTAAGGAGGAACAACCAGAATCCTTTTGCAGCGTATGCTAGGTCTTTGCTATACATGGTTCTAGCAAGGAAGAAAAAGCCATCTATTTAGCTAGGTTTTCTAAGTTGAAGCAATATAGGCTAGAGGCTGCCAGATGGCAACTACCCCAGCAAAAAGAGGCAGCCAATTTGAAGAAGGAAAAGAATAAAAAGGACTAAACAAAGTGAAACAGAGCTGAGAGATGAGAAAAGAGCTCTGACAAAGTTGCATGTTTGTGGAATTGGGCATGTTTGAGCTTGGTACACAATAAATCTCCAACACATTTGTTGCTGTTGAGCCAATACGAGTTAGAGGTCTGTTTCTGCAACTGAATGAATCTAAACCAATATAATACAAAAAGACTTTGCTCTGATTAGTCTGAGCATAGGGTAAATACTGACTGCTATACGCAAATCATCCACTATCTTCTGTTTTTTAGTACTTGAGCTTCTGCAGCTCTTCCTCTCTTGCAGACTAGAAAGTACCTGTTAGCAGACTGGGGTCATAAGATAGTAGAATGAGTATAAGACTTCGGACTAATCTGTGTCATTGAAAATAACAAAATTTCTCTTTAAGGCTGAATAGTATTTCACTGCATATAAATGACATTTAAAAACCTATTAACTTACAAGTGGACACTTAGGTTATGTCCACATCTTGACTATTATGAATAATGCTGTAATGAGTATGGGAGTGCAGCTATCTCTAACATTTAATCTCAATTCCTGTGTGTACGTGTGTATATATGCTTCCAGAAGTGTGACTGCTGGATCATATGGTGATATGGTTTGGCTCTGCCATCTGGATCTCACCTTGAATTGTAATCCCCACATGTCCTGGGAGGGACCTGGTGGGGGGTAACTGAATCATGGCGGGCGGGTCTTTCCTGAGCTGTTCCTGTGAACAAGTCTCACGAGATCTGATGGTCTTGTAAAGGGAGTTCCCCTGTAGACACTCTTGCCTGCCACCATGCAAGATGTCCCTTGCTCTTCTGCCATGATTGTAAGGCCTCCCCAGGCATGCGGAACTGTGAGTCAATTAAACGTCTTTATCAGTAACCCAGTCTTGGATAGTTCTTCATTAGCAGAGTTGAAGAGCTAATGCATATGGTAACTTTTTAGTTTGAGGAACCTCTACACTGTTTTCCAAAATGGCTGTGCCATTCCCTTCAACAGTATACAAAGGTTATTTTCTCTACATCCTTGCCAACACCTGTTACCTTTTGTCTTCATAGCCGTTCTAACAGGTATAAGGTGATATATCATTATGGTTTTAATTTGGATTTGCCTGATTAACGATGGTGAGCATTTTAAAAATCTGTTTTTTACATGTCTTTTGAGAATATTTAGGTTCTTTGCCCATTTTTTAATATTCTTGAGGGGTTTGTTTCTTGCATATTTTGGGTACGATCTCCTCTTTATCTGATGTATGATTTGCAAATATTTTCTCCCTATCTGGGTTATCTCTTCATTCTGATCCTAAGTGAAATAAGCGGGGTATATAAATGAGAATATTGCATGATGCCACAAGAGGCTGGGGATATGAGTGGGTGGGGCCAAGGGAAATGGTCAAAAGGTACAACGTTTCTGTTCCTTACAGGAGGATTGAGTTCTGACCTTTTTCACATCAAGGTGACTATAGTTAATAATGTATTATACCTCAATTGTTAAAGGAATGGATTTTAAATGTTCTTACCAAAAAGAAATAAGCATGTGAGGTGATGGATGTGTTAGCCTGACGTGCTAATTCTGCAATGTATACATGTATCAGGGTATCACATTGTATCCCATAAATACATCCAATTATGTCATTTAAAAATGAAATTCAACACTTGTATGTTTTAACATGTGGACAAACAGGTTCAAAAAACCCTCTTGCAACCCAGAACTCATTGTTCAGTATGAGCTTTCATAAGTGTAAGAAGGGATTTGGGAGGCCAGCTGGATGAATCAAGAGGTCAGGAGTTTGAGACCAGCCTGAACAACATGGTGAAACCCTGTCTTCACTAAAAATACAAAAATTAGCTGGGCGAGGTGGTGGGTGCCTGTAATCCCAGCTACTCAGGAGGCTGAGGCAGGAGAATCGCTTGAACCAGGGAGGTGAAGGTTGTAGTGAGCTGAGACTGTGCCACTGCACTGTAGCTTGGGTGATAGAGGGAGACTCCGTCTCCCAAAAAAAAAAAAAAAAACAAAACAAAAAAACAAACAAACAAAACTGATGGGGGAGTATTGATAACCATAAAGGTTTGTTCCGGGCTGGGGACATTAACCCATGCTTAGAATCCCTGCACTTTGGGGGCTGAGTTGGGAGGATTGTTTGAGGTCAGGAGTTAAAGACCAGCCTGGGTAAGGACATAGCAATACTCTATCTCCACAGGAATGTAAAAATTGGCTGAGTTGGGGGCATGCACCTATAGTTGTAGCTACTTGGGAAGAAAAGGCTGAGGCAGGAGGCTTGAGTCCAGGGGTTGGATGCTGCAATGAATTCTGATGGCACCACCGTACTCTCCAGCCTGGGCAACAGAGTAAGACCCTGTCTTTACATTTAAAATTGGTTCTAGGGTTGTAGAATAGATGAAAAGCTATAGGATATAAGGGGAATCCCAGCTATATTTTGTATTCCAATTTCATGTTGACATGCTGTATCAAGATCACTTTTTTCTTTTAAAGGCTTCTGTGTTGAGAACATTTCTAGAGTTAAATGTATTAGTTACATTCAACAGATCTTTATTAGCATGTGATAGCTTAGGAATGAAGGACTTGAACTCATTCACATTTAGAGAGGTTGTCGAACTGAGAACTGGACAGAGCCACCTACTCAAAAATGACTCTAAATTGGTTGAAGAAACTAGATCCTAAAGATTCTTGGTGAATTTTGAAGTGTTCATCAGTATGTATGTCCATATTAAAAGGAGATGGAAGAAGCCGGAATGAACTGTAGGCTAATAGGACAATCGAATTAAGCATCAGTCCTATTAAAAAGGGCTAAGTTGCCCGAGCTAGGTAGCTCTTTCTTGGTGGCTAGACTCAGAAGAACGTTAACAATCCACTGCAATTTGACTCTCAGGAAACCAAATCCCTAGGAGAAAGGGGAGAAAACCACATCAACGGATCACCCCATGGGACAACAGAATCTGAACAGCAGCCCTTAAGCCCCCGATCTTTCCTCTTAGTCTACCCCAATGAGAAGGAACCGGAGAAACAATTCTGGTAATATGACAAAGCAAAAAGCTCACCAGCAATAGATCCAAATCAAGAAGAAATCTCTGAATTGCCAGAAAAAACAATTCAGAAGGTCAAATCACTAAGCTACTCAAGGAGGCACCAGAGAAAGGTGAAGTCCAACTTAAATTTTAAAAAATACAGGATTAAAAGGGCTAACTTTGAAGATAAATCTTTTGAAGATAAAATCGACTCCATCTCTTTAGAGGAACGAAGGTGACCTTTGATGGACGGTGGAAGGAATCACGACATCCAATTCCTTTTTAAATAAAAATTTGAGTATAGACTTCGGAATATTTCAGACTGGGTTCAAACCCTGGATTTCTTGACCTGACAACTTGGGGAGATTGTGTATCGGCAGCACGAGAACAGACCAATACATAGCAGACACTGGTAATTTATAAAGAAAAAGCTTTTAATGGACTCACAGTTCCACATGGCTAGGGAGAGACCCCACAATCATGGCAGGATGGTCTTACCTGGAGGCAGGCAAGATGGAACTTGGGCAGGGAAACCACCCTTTATAAAACCATCAGCTGTCATGAGATGTATTCATCATCGCAAGCACACATGAAAGACCTGCCCCCATGATTAAACGACCTCCTACCAGGTCCCTCTGATGACATGGGAATTGTGGGAGCTATGATTGCAGATGAGATTTGGGTGGTGGCACAGCCAAACCATATCAGCATTGCTTTCCCTTCTCTAGCTTTGGTTTCCTCATATATAACATGAGGATGGAATAGTAAGAGTCAGGCTTCCCAGATCCACTCTGATCAAATTAAATCAACTAAATCCTTGAGTGAAGTTCAGGCAGGGGTATTTTATAAAAGCGTTTCATGTGATTCTGATGTGTGGCCGGGTTTGAGAACCTCTTGAATAGATCTAAAGCATTCTATCTCATTTTAGGCTGTATGCCATGCAAATCACATAGACTTGAACAGTAGCAACCCAAATTGCCACGGTCTGAAAAAGGGACTCAGATCTGCCTTGTGAGCAGGCTCTCCAGGTGCTTCTGATGTAGGCAACCCATGGACCACATTTAGGGGGGAGGAAAAAATGCCTTCAGTTCTTTCATCTTTGATGTACTAAGAATCTGCTGGGGAAAGGTATCCAGTGGGCTGTATTGATTAGAAAGAGAATCTTCATTTTAAGCAGCAAAGGGTTCATTTTCAGAAATAGAATTAAGTGAAAATGTATAGGTCAGCAGGATGTTGTCCAGACAAACATAAGGAGGAAAGGGATGGTAAAATGTGTTGCTTGGGACCTCTGTGATGAGGATGCCAAGAGCAGTGTCTGACTGTAGATCTGAGGGTCCATGGAAATCTCAACTGCTTATGATTCATTCCTGTTTCCTCTAATGTCCACTCCCCATGAAAATTATAAGACAAGATGTAGGTTCACTTGAGATCAGGAGTTTGAGACCAGCCTGGCCAACATGGTGAAACCCCATCTCTACTAAAAATATAAAAATTAGCCAATATGGTGAAATCGCATCTCTACTAAAAATACAAAATTAACCGGGTGTGGTGGCAGGTACCTGTAGTCTCAGCTACTTTAGGAGGCCGAGGCAGGAGAATCACTTGAACCCAGGAAGTGGAGGTTGCAGTGAGCTGAGATCACGCCGTTGAACTCCATCCTGGTCAACAGAGTGAGGCTCCATCTGGAAAAAGATGGCCAACAGCATTCTTAAATGGTCTGTAGCTGCATTGTCCGGTGTGGGCACCTCAAGCTGACCTAGATAGGGGTTTTTAAAAGAAATTTGATTTTTAGAGTTGGGGTCTTCTCTGTCCTCAAGACTGGAGGGCGGGATCAAATAGGGCGGAGACCTGCTGGGTCGTATTCCTAGGTGGTTAGGCATTCTTACCACAGGATGAGATGAGAGGTACGCAGGATTGGGATCAAGGTCAATGAAGTCTGGAACTCCTGGGCTCAAGCAATCCTCCCACCTCAGCCCTTTCACATAGTTAGAATCATCGGCACTACTATGTCTAGCTGATTGTTTTTCATAGCAATGGGGGGATCTCACAATGTTGCCCAGGCTCATCTCATATCCCCGCCTTGGTCTCTCAAAGTGTTGAGATTATAGGTATGAGCTACCATGCCTGGCCAGATGTGGCTTTTGAGCACAGGACATATGGCTGGTTCAAACTGAAATGTACTATGAGTAAAATTTATGCCAAGTACGAAGACTTAGCATGAAGATGTAAAATCGCTTTATTTCTCTATTCATGACATGTTGAAATACTATTTTTAATATTGAGTTAAGTAAAATACACTAGTTTAACCTATTTTTACTTCTGTGGCATGTCTGCTAGACAGCTTAAAATTATATAGGCATCTTGCCTTATATTTCTGGTAGACAGTGCCAGTTTAAAGCATGAGGAAATCTATACTGGAGGAGGCAAGGCCAAGAAAACTGAACAAAATCAAACTTGGGCTAAAATATGACAAGTCTATGTGGTTACTAGGTAAGTAAATGATACTTTTACACTTTCAAATCTAATATTAATCAAAATAGGAAGAGTTTTCCAGTCTTCTCTCTCCCTGTCTCTTCCCTTCTATTTCCCTCCCATTACCTCCTCCCCTCTCTTCCTTTCATTTCCTCTACCTTTTTTCTTTTTTTTCTTGGAGATATAGGGTCTTCTGCTGTCTCCCAGGCTCGAGTGCATTGGTGTGATCGCAGCTCACTGCATCCTCTGCCTCCTGGGTTCAAGTGATCCTCCCACCTCAGCCTCTGAAATAGCTGGGACTATAGGCACATGCTACCATGCCTGGGTAATGTTTTTGGTATTTTTTTGTAGAGGGGGTCTCACCAGGTTGCCTAGAAATAGTCTCAAACTCCTGGGCTCAAGTGATCCACAGACGTTGGCCTCTCAGTGTTGAGATTATAGGTGTGAGCCACCATGCCTGGCCTATACTTTGCGCTTTGTAGACGGGATGACTTCAAAGTCATCTTAAGTGACCATACTGTTAAAAAATGACTTATTGGGACCGTCTCATTCTTAGCCAATGAGATTAAAATATCTCTATCTAATAAACCTACCTCCAGACCCAGGATCTATCAGTACAATGCCTCGTTGAGTTCCTGGCTGGTTGGCAGTAAGGGAGTGGGCATTCTAGGAGAATGGAAAGAGCTGTTGTCCTGTCTCAGGTAGTGATTGCTTGGTTTAGATGCCTGCTTCTAGGAAGGAATGTGGACACTGTTCTCCCAAGCTTCCAACTTCTCAAGGGACACGTTCAATGAAATGTCCCCATTTTCAAACACGGGAAGTTAAATATCTTGTACATACATGTCCATACCCAATAATAGAGTCTTAGGGGGCATTTAGTTTCCAAAGCCACCAGGGAGGTGGGTTCCATTCTACACCTTGGAGTCAGTCACAGCATCTTTGCGACTGATGTGGGAGAGGCTCAGAATATTTATTTCCTTCCTAGCACTGGTACCCAGGAATTTAGAGGTTGGGGCAGGGATATTGAAGAAAATGGCTGTGGTCTCTATTGGGGAGTCTCAGGGATGAAACATTTAGTTCTTATCCCAACATTGCAGTTGCTAGCAGCCTTGGCTGCCCAATTCTCCTCCCCTCTCCAAACCCCAAACACAGACCCGTATGGACATATGGATACTGTTCTGTTAGAGAAACCAAGTTGGTAGGAAACTCAATTGTCAGTATTTTAAAACTCACTACATACTAAGTTCAGTTTGCCTTGGAATATTGCTTGTCTTCCGTAGCGTAAATAGATCTCTATGATCTTATCTAACCCTAGAATCTATGTCTATGGGGCAAAGGGTGGGTCTTGGTACCTATAACAATTTATTGGAGTTGAGTGTCCTGTTTCATTTCAAATCTATATCAAAGTGACAAATTCTTGGCTGAAAAATATCTTGGCAAATGAGAGGAGAGGGGTGAAGATTTTACTGCACGTCTTTCATCTCACCTTTTTCTGACAATCGACTTTCAAAGTAATTATATTTCCTTCTATTACTAAGGAGGATGTCGGGGTTTAATGTGGTTGGGCGTCTTGGCTGAGAACCAAGTGGTGGAGCTTGAGATTTACACATGGGGCACAGTGGCTTTTGATGCCTTGTGTTTCTCTACATTTGTAGATACGCAAAGCACATGCAGGTTCCTAGGTGGCTGCCAGGGGAGTACACCCAGATACCAAAGCACAGTTAAAATGTTCAAGAATGGCTCTAAATAGGTGAGCAGCCTCCCAGGTTTTCCAAATTCAACCTCACTTAACACTGTCCTGTGGTCATAAAAATCCAGCATCTCTTTTCAACGTAGGTCTTTCCCCGCTTCTCCCGCAAATGGAGGGTAACTTTTTAAGACTAAACCTTCAGTGTTGCACAAAATCTTACTGAATCATCATCAAAATCCAATGAGGCATTTCCAAAATTTGAAAACTGAGCCCCAGAGGCTAAATTGCCAAAGTCACACAGCTGGGAATAAGATGGAAGATAGAAGAGGTGGTATCTAAAGTGAGGTTCATCTAGAATTTATTTTTCCCACAAAAGGACAAAGGCTGGACATATGGTGGCTCATGCCTATAATCCTAGCACTTTGGGAGACCAAGGCAGGAGGATCATTGGAGCTCGGGATTTCAAGACGAGCCTGGGCATCCTAGTGAGACATCATATCTAAAAATAAAACTTAAAAAAGGTGAAAGACCTCTGACCACTAAATTTTCCTGTCTATTATGCTGCATGTCTAAATCTTTGAGTTAATGGAAACAACAAAGATCTAGTGTCTTTGCATCAGCTTAGAAGAGTGAGTTATTTTGAGTGATAGAAAATTTTAGGAAGAGGAGCTGATTTTTTTTTCTACCCGCCATGCATGACATAATCATTTTGAATGTCAGTATTTGTTGTAAAACAAAGTGTTGCATGTTTTCCTTTTTTCATAAAACGTGTACTCCCCACCACCCCTTCACACACTTTTGGGATGAGAGAACAGATCTTTGGGGAAAAAAAGGGAAATAGTAGAAAGAACAATATATCATCTAGTCATGCAATTTAGGAAAATAAAGGAAAAAAGCAGCAGCAAGCCACTTAGGCTGACAGCCTCGTGCACCTGAGCAGCAGTTTGGCTGCTGCTGAAATCCTGCTTACAGTAATGAATTTCACTGCCACTTCCCAGCCTAGGAGTGTTTGGGGGAGATAAAAGTCGAGCTTGTGTGCTGTGCCTCTGACCTGGTTTTCAGTTCTAGACAACTTTGTGGTGTGGTTGCAGAAAGTTTGACTTTGCAGATGTGAGCATGAGGGCTTCGTTTTCTGGCCTGTAGTTCTATTGCTGTCTGCTTGAAGGCAGTTTTTTGGAGGGGGGTTGTGGAGGGTTTAGCTTGCTTTATAAGGTTTGCTGGAGTCGGCATGCTGATGAGCTGCCAATTTGCATTTGTGCCTTCGCAGCCATCACCTGCCCACAGCAGCACCATTACCCTACTTCCTGGGTTTCTGCTCTTCTATTTTCTACCTGCAGCCGCTGTTTTTTTTTTTTTTTTTCTTCAGAGCCTGGGGAATTCTCTTGCTCTCGCTGACTTTTTGCTTCATTCAAGCAACAAGCCATCTGTCTATTTCAGTCAGGGAGCTTGGATGTCAAAGTCACAGGCACCTGCCCGATTTCATGAGGAATCATCATGGGAGGAGGGGGTTGGTATGCACCAAAGGAAGACCCTGGGGTCCTCTTGATACCCCACCATCTAAACAAGTGCTTGCTAGGCACCT
This sequence comes from Rhinopithecus bieti, assembly GCF_001698545.2. Taxonomy (NCBI): domain Eukaryota; kingdom Metazoa; phylum Chordata; class Mammalia; order Primates; family Cercopithecidae; genus Rhinopithecus; species Rhinopithecus bieti. The sequence continues at coordinate 333,705 of NW_016805992.1, read as the reverse complement.
GTACAGTCAAGAGTGCAGTGTGCAGTAAAGAGAAGAATGCTTTGGCTTTGGCTCCTAGCTCCAAGGCTTTTATACGCTTTGTTACATGGGGTAAATTGCTTCCCTAGGCTGCGGCAAGGACTAAGTGCCAGGATATATGCTAAGTGTTTTAGCATGTAGCAACAACTTTGGAGTCAGTGACCATGACTCGGCTTTACCACTTAACAGCCATATGCCCTGGGCATGTCCGTAGCCTTGCTCAAGCTTCTGGTTCCTTACGGGTACACTGGGGCAATAACAGGACTTACCTTGTGAGGTTGTGAGGATTAAGATAATGGTAATACGTTCCATTTGCTGATTGCTTACCCTGTCAGTACCTACATGTGCTGTAAGAATTAGCATATATATTTATGGTCTGATAATGTATTATACTTTTGCACATAGAGATACTAAAAAGTAGTTGATCTCTGCATAGAGGTTTCTTATATATATAATTGCATGTAGTTCTATTAAACATGTATGTGTATATGTACATACACTATATATACTATGTATCTTAGCAGTCTGATTCTGTTGCTCAGGCTGGAGTTTAGTGGTGCAATTACGGCTCACTGCAACCTTGCACTCCCAGGCTCAAAATATCCTCTCACCTAAGTCTCCCTAGTAGCTGGCACCCCAGGGGTACACCACCACACATGGCTCATATTTTAATCTTCTGTACAGACAGGGTCTCCCTATGTTGCCCACACTGGTCTTGAACTCCTAGGCTCAAGTGATCCTCCAGCCTCTGCCTGCCTCCCCCTGCCTCCCCAAAGTACTGGGATTATAGGCGTGAGCCACCACGCCCGGCCAAAATGTGTATATTATTTGATCTCTAAAATATTTGAATGCATATGGATATATGTACATTATATAGATACATATGTGATAAAATGGTTTGTTAGGCTAAGTATTTTGTGTGTTTTAATGTATCTCATTATAAGAACCCTTTAAGGTAATGCTGCAATTATCCCCAATTCATGGGTGAGGTAACTGAAAGAGGTTAGAGGTTCTAAATGCCTTCTGTATGAACTTAGACACTTGTGTAAATACAGAGATTATATATATTGTAGAGTGTCTGACAATGTATTAACAAATTTTATCTATTCTTAATAGATGTTACAATACTTGGTCTTTTTAGAAAATGACATTATTAGTTTTAAATCCTCCTGTATTTTCACCACAATGCCACCTTGCTATTGAGAGAACATTACCCCTTTGAGACACTTGGCAAATTCCCATCTTCAGGCCAGATACCTGTGATGGAATCAGCCTTCACTATACAGGCCATAGAGGCTTCACTTGCCGCTGCCCCCACCCCCCCAGATCTTCCAGGAGGGCAACCGGTGCACAGCATGTAAGACGAGACCGTTGTGCGAGACTCTTCAAAAGGGCCAATGTTCAACCCCAAATCTACCTCCCTATAAACTGCAGACAGCAGCAATGAGATGCCCTGGCTTTACCCATGAGTCAAAGGACTCGCTTTTGTGCTCTGAGATGAACTGGTTCTTGGTCCAATATCAAGCATCAGGTTCAGTCCTGAGCAGTTGTACAATAAGCATTTTGGACCCTTCAGAAAAGGACTGCAGCTTTTGAGTTTACGTGCAAATCTAATATATCCGTGTATACACATACATGTATTATCCAGGATGAAGAAAAAACACTAGAACTCCCGCCTCCACCAAAAAAAGGCTTTGTAAGTTTTCCAACAAAAAATTTTGAGAACATTCAGTCCCAGGTATTCACTGGTTTAACAAAAACCTTTCTCATGACACCCTGTGATTGAGAAGATGCTTTTGATGTATAGGTACATGTAGGTATGTGCTTCTACATGTGTGCACAGAGATCCTATGTACACATGTACATGCGTGCGCACACATTTGTCAGCTCTCCCAACGGTGTGCTATCTGGAGGAAGAACCAAGCAGGAACTCAATCGCAAAAATCACTGGAACATGGTACCTCCCACGTGATGGCTTTTAACCTCAGCAGTGCTGAAAGCAGAGGGGTCTAGGAAACTGCTTTTTCAAGCTCACCAGGTTCTAAGAAGGTCTGCAGCACACAGGTTGGACGGGACACTGTCTCAGCAGTAACAAAGCTTTCGCTTGTCTGCCCATGTCTGTATGCATCAGTGACTGCTCATGAAAACTACGTTTCCTTTCAAAATGGCTACTTCCCAGGAAGTAGAAAGAGTGTTCAGAAGACATAAGTAGGAAAAGTTGTCAGGATGTTGAGTGGGAACTTAGATCGTGGTCCAAACTAACTGAACTGTATCTGTAATAATTTTGTTTAAGATGGAGAAGATTTTACTGTTCAATATCTTGCTTTAAGAAATACATAGCTGGCCAGGCACGGTGGCTCAGGCCTGTCATCCCAGCACTTTGGGAGGCTAAGGTGGGTGGATTACCTGAGGCCAGGAGTTTGAGAACCAGGCTGGCCAACATGGTGAAACCCCTTCTCTACTAAAAATGTAAAAAATAGTGGGATGTGGTAGCAACCGCCTGTAGTCCCAGCTACTAGTGAGGCTGAGGCAGGAGAATAACTTGAACCTGGAACGCAGAGGTAGCAGTGGGCCGAGATCATGCCACTGCACTCCAGCCTCAGTGACAGAGTGAGACTCCACCTCAAAAAAAGCCAGTGGGATGAAGCAATGGCTACCCCTCAGGCATTGTCCATAGAAAATGCCAGCCAGCCTCTATTTCTGCACGAAGCATATGCATGGCATATGGGCTTCCTTTGGGCTTATTTCTCACCTCTGCCCACACTCTAGGGAGGACAGGAATGGGATAGCAAGAATCTGATCCACTGGCCAGGTCTTTTAAACTCACTCGCTTCTGCCATCAGTTTTTACATTTCACATAAAACTTAGATGCTTATCTCTATTTTGGATAAGAGCCTGCTTTTGGAGATTCTAATGTAAACTATCTGTCATCACCTCTTATTCTATTTAGTGGGGAAGGGCTCAGGTATAAACCAGTATTTTGTGAAACCCTTATCTCCCTCCCTGTGAGGATAAAGCTAGTGACTTGTTTTAATTAGCATATCCATACATATTGTGTAAGGAGAGCACAAGCATCCCGAGTTCAACATCATCACCACCATTACCACCATCACAGACTTCGGGGTCAGACAGTTCATGTTGTGCCTCTTTCAATGCTCACTAGATACAGCTTTGGCCAAATCAGACGACCTATCGGATCCTTCCTGTCCTCATAAAATAAGGGTAACGCTATCCTGAAGGATCAATTGACATAGGCCAATACAAGTTGATTTATAACCTGCATGATCTTTATATATAAGGAGTTTACAGAGAAGCGATGATTACTTACACTGAAATAAGATGCATGCTGTTAAGACAACCTGCAGTGTGGAAAAATGATTGGAGAACAAAGAGCCTGCAGGTGGCACACAGGGTTAAACTCATGTATAAAGTTCTCATTGGTCAGGTGAGAACATGCCTCGTCAGTTAAGGGTGTACATTCTGGAATCCTAGGGTGAGCACCTGCTTGCTGTGTGACCTTGGAGAAATTAATCTGTTTACTTCACCTGTGGATAATAGCATATAGTTGATGAAGTACTGCTGCAAGCACTTTACAGAGGTTGCTTTCTTCTGGATAACAATATTAGGTCAGTGCGACTATCATTCTGAGGTGTAGGTGAGGAAACTGAGGCACAGTGCTTTGGTTTAATTCATCCTGGATTGCCACCAGCAAGTGACAGAATCAGGGTGTACACTCAATGTTTCTAGAATGCACATTTTAAAAACCTTTGTGTTGCCAACTTGATAACAATATTAATATAAAATGAGAGGATTAAGATACTAAGTAACTAAATGGGGTGGACAGTTCAACTCTGATAAGATTTTTAAATAAGGAACACACGACTTTTGGGCTCCTAATGGGCACTCATGTATGTGAACTCTATCACTTGCTATATTTTTTTCATCTTATCCAAGGTCTCCCAAAAAGTCGTTAATAGCTCGAACATATTTGAGATGAGTGATGTATTGTTTTAAACCGAAGACTGACACTTCCATGTTGGGAGATGGCTAAGCTTAGTTCAGTTTCTTAAACAACTGGGTTGAGTTCCACTGACTTCTTTGGAAAAATGGGCGAGCAAGAGAAGCACTTTGAACCAGTAAAACCAGGGCACTTGCCAGAGGCATCTGGTCTACTGGCGGCCAGGTCAGCCTGCTGCTCACTTGAGCAATACCCACACCCCCCCCACCCCATCTCCGGGTGGGCCCAAGTGCAGTCACACCTGTGGACAATGAATCTACCCACTGAGAAAACCCATGGAAGCCAAAGAACTCAGAACACCAACTTGTACCTTTTCAGACTAAGCTTTTATTTTTTTGATATTACAAACCAGTTTTTTTATTCACAAACCACTGTAAGTGATATAAACACTAATTTCTAAAGACAGATATACACATTTTCTGGGTTTGCAGATTGCGTGATGTGTGTGTTAAGAAGTCACTATATGCCACACATAATAGTAATTTTCCATAATTCATAATAGCAATAGTTATTTAGATAAACGAAAACATTCCAAATAAATACTGTTTAAAAAAAATCCAAAATGTTTGTTTACATCTCTGACATACATTTTTAAAATGACTTATTGGCATCTTGGAGTGCCTAGACAAAAGATTCTGCAACATCAGTTGGCACCCACTTACTCTAAATGATTTTATTAAAACTACATACAGTCATGGGGGAAAGTACAGCTCATTGATGAAAATCAAAACTGCAAATGAATTTTACTTTAACCAACACAGTAAGAATTCTATGTTTGTGATTCGAAACACAATACAAATTCTGGATTTTGAAATCTGAGGCAATCGGGAGAAATTTATTCTCCATAGCCCCCCTGCTCCTACTCTTTCTTCCCTCTGGAGGATGCCATCGTATTTTAATAGCTCGTTTCCTTTAAGAACATCAACCAGGCACCCATTGCCATAACACTATTTTCCAGGTGGGGGAATGAGAATGTCTTAGTGATGCTATAAAACACCCCCTTGCCCCTCCCCTCACCCACCCAAAGAAGTGTGGTGAAAAGAACACTTCATATGCTTTTGGCTGATAAACCTTCTCCCCCCTCCCCCTTCTCTCTTTTCAAGATCACTATCTGTCTTAGATATCGAAGCTACAGAAACTTTGTTTTCAAATCTTGTGAAACTTTATTGATGGTTTAATATCCAACTGATCTTACGGCATGCACATAGGATGGCAAGAGAAAGCTGGATCACACTTTTTTTTTTTTTAAGTTTTGTTTGGTTTTGTTTTAAAGCAGAGTTGTTACAGCGGATTGGCAGGTTCACAGCGGTGAGTTGATAACTTACTGAAGTGCGTGCCACAGGGCCTGCACTGTACACATGAGGACTTAACCTATGGCAGCAAAACTACTCAGGGACAGCCTGCTGCTGTTTTCATTTAAATACAAAAACAGGAAGACCCGTGACAGATACCCCAACTTAGGTTAACTTGTAAACAGGACAACGTGGAAAGTTCAAACAAAAGTACAGACAAACTGCAATTTTTCGGCTGTGTCACTCTGGCCCTGCATCCAAGAAAGGTGGGCAGACTTTGTTCTTTTGGGACGAAGAGGATGGATGTACTTTGTTTTTTTTGTTTTTTGCATCCTTCTGACAAGTGTCCTGGGCCATGGAGACAGAACTAAAGAGATCATTTTGAGATAATCCTTGGGTGTGGGAAAGAGGTGGAAAGGGCAGGATCTCACGGACTGAAAAATTGCAGATTGCTCACACAACGCAGTCACGTTTCAAAAAGTACCAAGCTGATGAAAATACCATGATTATCTCTACTCAATGATTGCAATACTTGTAAAATGCTTCTATAAATCCGAATATGATTATCATGTAATTCCATAAAAATTATACGTCTGTCTCTAACAGTTGTTCTACTAGGCTAAAACTAAAGCTTCATAGACTGTTTCTAGAACTTAACAACTCCACTGCACAGATGTAAATTTTATACATATTTTAACTGGTACAAATAATTTAAGTTATTACTTTCTTTTTTTGGAAAAAAAGAAAATAGAAACAGTGCTTTTATCACCTTTTATTAATGTTATTTTTTCCCTCCCATAATATAAAAGTCAGCAATGATATCAATAATTTATTATACTGGAAGAAATACAAAAAGAATGTTTGATGACCTAACGAGTGGGTTTTTTTCTCCCTAAATAGCGACTGGTTAAGAAGCTGAATACTGCTGGGTGGAATGGTTTAAAGGGTGGGTTTGCACAGCTTCATTCAACTCAGATGCACAAGTGCTACTAGAAGCACCCCCTTAACATAACCTTTGGCTTGAACTGGCAATGAGTAACTTAGAACCATTGATAAATGATTGTTGGTGCAGTGGGTCGTTTAGATTCATCAGTTACAACTTTTTTGTCTTTCAGCCAAACCCCAGTTCCAATCCCCTAAGTCCCTCCCAACCTCCCCTTTCACAAAATAAAATAATGCAGATGCAGAAAAAAATGACTACTGTAGTCACTTAAACTCTTCCCAAACAACTGATAACCCCAGTTAGCTTAATATTCAGCATATATAAGTCATTTACATAATATAGCACTCTGGATATGGCCCTAAACCAGTTTTTATTCATATCTAGCATCTTTCTAGATCAACCACAAAAACTCCTACAGCCAGCAACCAAACTACGGAACCTTCAGAAATTAAAGACCCACAATATTAAAATACACAGAACAAAATATCTGAGGTATAAGATAAAAAATGTAATTTTTTTCCTTTTTATTTGTATTTTTTTTTTTTTTTTTTTTTTTTTTTTTTAGAGTTGCTAAAATGATGTACTACTGCATGTATTGCAATACTCAGGCCTCGGAAAGCTTCCTTTCTCCCCACATTGGAAGGTTTTTATGGTTTTGTCATTTAGTATGGAGCAAAACGGTTGTATCCCCCTCGGTATATACTAGCCTGCAATGAAGAAAGAACGAGACCCACATCATCAGCATGGCTCCTAGTCTTGGCATCAGTCAAAGGTGCAAAAGCATTCTGAAACAAAGCAATTTGAGGGGTGTGTTTTTTACATTTTCCTTTTGCAACATGTGGATCATCAAAAGACTAATGTGAAAATAGACACTCAAAACCAACCGAAATGGAGGCACCCGCTACCCATCCCAGGTCATTCTTGGAGAACTAAAGATAGGGCCATTTTTGACCCTCCCCAATAGCTCCTCCTAAAGAAATTCCCTGTAAAACTAAATTCTTTCAGCCTAGTCCTCTTAGCTAAAAGGACTCGTACAAGCTGGACAACTGAAGGATTTTCACTGTCTCTTTTTTTTATTGGACTGGATTAAGCTTCCCCAAGGGAACAGAATAATCTACACTTGAGGTTGAATTTGGACAATTTACTGACTGTAATTCAACTCGCCAACACATTCCTCAAGTGGACGAGGTGTTGAAGCTGAGTTGTTGAATGCAGAATTGGGATGAAAATCTCAATCTACTTCTTGACTTGGCTCTGCAAGCTGTATGGAGTCTGATCTTGAGAAGGGAAGTTGTACAGATGAATTGCTTGATGTAATTAAGCTTGTGCAAAACAATGTTTCCAAATCATGGCTGAATTGCTACAACTGAGCATCAGTGAAGTGTCTGGCCATGGCTTTAATGGCTACAAGGTGGCACTTAACGATTTCCTTTTTCTAAAAGTATTGGCAATTCAAATGAATGCCTACGGGGATTCATTTTTAGGATAAGGACTGATATTCTTGATCCAAGCAGAAAACTGCATGCCAAAGCTTTGTAATGATTGCATATGCTCTCACGTGATGGGCACGTCTTACTGTACTCAAGAGTTTCAGTGCATAGAAGTTTGAACAAGTACAGGCAAGTTCACCCCACCCTTACCTCCCATTTTTTACCCTCCCCCCACCCGCTCCCAAAACAAAAACCCAGACCTGCCCCAAAACAAAAGACAACCCCCAAACCCAGCTGATTCCTTCTACTTTCTTATGTACTAGGTACACAAAGTGTGCCCCTCTCTATTTTCTTTCCTGGGCGACTATGACTTTAAACATGAATTGTAATAGGGGAGGAGAGGCAGTCAGATTCTCAGCTGCCTGACAGCAGAGGCCTGGAAGTGTGCAGCTTAGCTCCTCTGAAGTCTGTGCTGGGGCTGGAACCTTGGGGCTATGTGAATGAGCAGCAAGGGAGGAAAAAAGAAAAAAAAAGTTCTGCATTGACACTGCATTCTGTTAGTGATGGATTTAATTATCAAAATGACTAATTATTCCATTAAGGTAAGTGCTCTGCTAGGTGAGACTTGCAAAATTAGAAATATAATAACTTACATGCACTACATTGCCAAGAAATTAAGACATTTATCAAGTTTACTGGGAGGATTAATGTGGCATTTTAGCTGCTGTTAGCACAAGAGACAAATTCAATTAAGGGGAAGTGAGAGGACGTCAACCCGTACTGAGGTCCCAGCTGGGGGAAGGGAAGGGAGGCAGGAAGAAGTTGAGGACAAGGAGAAAGTGGTACTCACCATGGCACCAACGCCGTAGGTGGGGGCTGGAGCAAGTGCGTGGTGGTAGGGGTCGGCAGCATAAACTCGTCCGTAACTGAAAGGAAAATAGAGGAGAAGATAGATCCATAGTATACAATTACAAAATAATAACAATCATAAAATCCAAAATACCAAGACAGTATGGAGGGGTCCTACTCATCTGCATTTTTTTGTGCATTTAACATGGCTGATCATATTGCTGTTTAACAGATATATACACACGTACATATGTGTAATATATAATTTTCCCTGCCTCCCCGCATAACATTGTTTCTACACTGCTGAAGTCACTACATTAGAGATTGAGGTAGGCAAGAAAGAAACAACTTGAAGTATTAAGTCCAGCACCCACGGAGGGTGGTATGTTTATTCTCGAGAATGCCTTTTGCCCCTGATTCAGCTGTCACCATTCAAGTGAAATAGGGTGGATAGGAAACGGTGAAGTGAACCTGTCTGAAGTTAGTGTCCAGCATCTTAGAATGGAAATGAACAAGTGTATTTGAATGGAAGCACCCTTGAAGGGTCTGTGGGACCCCTATTCCCATGCAATCAGACTGATTTGGTTTTGATCCTATGTCAGATCTTCAGTCTCATTCATCGATGGCCAGGTTCTGGGAACGGAGAGGCATTTGAAACAACATATCTTAATGACATTTATTCATCTTTGTGTTTTTGTCTCTACCATCCTACTCCCTGCCATGGCTTCTGGTATAGGCTTTAGAATAAAAATGGAGAACAGATGGAAACCAAATGTACTGAATGCCTACTAAATACCTGGAAGTGTTTTTTTTTTTTCTTTTTTTTTCTTTTTTTGGAATCATGTGGAGTCACTTGCTCAAAGTCACATAACTAGACAGAGCTAATCCTTCAATTTTTTTTTTTTTTGGTGGAGGGAAGATGGGAGAGACAGTCTTGCTGTGTTTCCCAAGTGGGTTCAAAACTCCAGGGTTCAAGTAATCTACCTGCCTCAGCCTCCCAAAATGTTAGGATTACAGGCATGAGCCACTACACCCAGCCTGATCCTTGAATCTCTTAAGGCAACTTGCATGCTTGGTCCACCGTACCCTTTGTCCATACTTGTTTGCCCTGCCAGATAAATGGTGCTAGAGGTCCATTACTTGAAAGCTGATTCTGGAATAGAGATTCCTGTGCAAGTGACTTACCGAAGGAGGGGGGTGTACCCTTAAGAGGAATAGAGGGGCAAGTAGGTCAGAGCGAGGGGAAAAAAAAGCAAGGTCTGAGATGAAGAATATCTGCCACCTGATCCTGTGAGTTTCATGCTACAGCTGGTTCCACCTGCAGGCAAGTGGGTTGGCTCTTTTAATGCCCACGTACGTTTTAAGCATTAGCTGTGGGCTTTCCTGAGGAGTTAGTGACGCACCACTGAGTTTGATGCACCACTGAGTTAAAGTGGCTTCCTTTGACATGGCACAATTTTCTGGAGAAGGCAGCAGCTATACCTGTTGGTAACCAACATTCACAGCAGCTCGGGATGAAGGCATCAGCCACTCAGTGGGATCTACATGGTTTTTTTGACTCTTTGACCATTTCCTGAATGAAGGAACAAGGCTGGAAGAAATGGGTCTGTCCGCATTATCAACTTTATACTCATCTCCCATCCCTTAGAGTCCAATTTGCATGTACTTTTTCCCTCTCCTTTCCAGTTTTCCCCCATTTTCCTTCCAATCTTTCTCATAGGTGGTAGATAAGTCACACCAATCCATGCTTGACCCCTCACACTGTGGAGTCTGGGAAGGTGAAGGAAACGGGATGATGGACCTTCTCGGACTCCAAGTTAGACCCTAGGGTGGAATAAAACAATTATATCCCGTTTGCATTGGGCATGTTCCAACTCTTAAGCCCATCTGCCTGTGTCAAAGGGCATTGAGTATGCAAATAATCTAGATGAGGCTTTCAGCTTCAACAGGATTCTCCTGATCCTCAAACAGGATGCTTCTCTTCTGAGGCGAATAATGCACTTTCATTTGGCTAAAGCTATTTCATAAATAGGATATAAACTGCAAAGGCAAACTGAAATCTTTGAGACTTTAAGTGATGTTATGGCATGGAGTTACTTCAAAACAAATGTGAAAAGATGCAAATTCAGATATTTCATTTTAAAAATTGGGGAAATGATTTTACTATGGCAATAATTTCCTCTTTTGGGGAGACACTATATGGGCGGTTTGAATGTATTTAATAAAAGTGTACCTCCCACCTTTTACTACTACATACTTTAATGATAAATTCTATAACACTGGGCATAGTTTCAACCTTTGTGGAAAACCCAAGGTAACAATTTGGCAGTATTCTCTTCCAAGGCAGAAGGAAAATACAGCAGCACTGAACTATTCCTCATAAATGAGCTGGCTTTTCTCCTCAGGGTGACCTCTACCTTCAGCATCCAATGGTTTTATTATGATTAATAAATTTCATTTCCACAGAGGAAAAGAGACCATGTCAGCTCAAACTGAAAGCAAGGAGGCTCCTTTTCAAATGCTAATTTCTAAACACGCCCTTGTGTGACACTACAATTTGGACACAAGGTTATTAGGGAAGATGTGGACTTGAGTGCTACATTTGCAGCAGATATGCCAAGCACGTCAGCAATCTGATACACGCAGAGTTGGCTAAGCACAGCCCGGAGACAGAGCAAGGCAATGCCCAGGACATCCGCAGAAATGATGGGAAGATGTCTTACGGTCACCATGTTGGGACGTGACCTGCAATATGGTCATCCTCCATACCATGCATCCCTGGCCAAAGTGAGCAGTAGTGCAGTCAGATCATGATCTCCATGTCCCCACTTCCCATTCATCAGTAATTTCAGAAGAAATCTTAAATGTGTCCACTTCATGCACACGATGACTAGATTAATATAAACCACTAGTAGTTCATCAAAACCAAGTCAACAGCCTGAAATCTTGTCTGTTCAACTCTTGCTCCTTCAAACCAGCAACTATTTACATGTATCAAATCTCAAGTCCATCTATCTACTTAAATATAAATTTATACACATCTACATCCTATCACTCCCTGCTTAAAACCCTTCAATGGTTTTCCATTGATCCTAGAATAAAATCCATACTTTAATAAGCTGCCTCTGCCCCTCTTTCAATCTTCATCTTCATTCTCTTGGCCCTTGGTTACTATGCTCCAGGCACACAGAATTTTTTTTTTTTTTTTTTTTTTTGAGACGGAGTCTTGTTCTGTTGCCCAGGCTGGAGTGCAGTGGTGCAATCTCCACTCACTGCAAGCTCCACCTCCCAGGTTCACACTATTCTGCCTTCAGCCTCCTGAGGAGCTGGGACAACAGGTACTTGCCACCATGCCCGGCTAATATTTTTTGTATTTTTAATAGAGATGGGGTTTTACCATGTTAGCCAGGATGGTCTCAATCTCCTGACCTCGTGATCCACCTGCCTCAGCCTCCCAAAGTGCTGGGATTACAGGCATGAGCCACCCCGCCCGGCCCACACAGGCTTTTTTAATCGTTCCTGCACACATGCAAATCCATTCTCTGCTTAGTCTTGGCACTTGCTCACCCTCCACCTGACTTTCAGCTTTTACGTTTCAAATCAAATATCTGTTCCCTAGAAAGAAAGAGATGCTTTCTTCTCTGGCTCTCTGCCTTTTTTTTTTGGAGTCAGAGTCTTGCTCTGTTCCCCAGGCTGAATTGCACTGGCACGATCTCAGCTCACTCTAGGTTCAAGCAATTCTCCTGCCTCAGCCTCCCTAGTAGCTGGGATTGAAGGCACCCACCACCATGCCTGGCTAATTTTTGTATTTTTTAGTAGAGAACAGTGTTTCACCACGTTGGCCAGGCTGGTCTTGAACTCCTAACCTCAAGTGATTTGCCCACCTCAGCCTCCCAAAGTGCTAGGATTACAGACGTGAGCTACTGCACCCAGCCTGACTGCTCTTTAAGGGCACTTTCCAACTTCATCCCTACCCCTTCATGTCATATAGCAACTCTAACCTTATTTCCACCCCACCTGATCATTTACCTTTCACCCTCCTGGAATGAGAGCTCCATGCAGGCTGGGACAGTGTCTATTTTGTCGACCTTTACATCCCCAGTGTCTGGCAGAGCCCTTGCCACAGGGCAGGTAGAGAGGGGCAGGCCAATGGTACCGCAGGAGAGGAGGCAGCAAGACAAAGGAGTAAAGAGGGAAATGGGGCCTGGGAAATACTTATGCCAGTAACTATGATCCCACTAGTAGAATCTATCAGTAGAAAGATTCTGGGTCAGCTGCTCCATGACACATTCAGAACCCTTCAAGGCAGAAGAAACGTTTCTGGGGACTTCCAGAAATAGTGTATAATTTTTTTTTTTCATCGCTTCTGTGAGTTTGCAAAACACTGGTCAAGTTGTCCTAAAACTCATCAAAAGCCTTTGGGGAAAAACTAAACAGATACCATAGAAGACTACTTTCCTGGCTAACTCACCACAGATTGCAACCATCATGAGACCTCATCTTTTTGACCTTTAGGAACAAGTTAAAACTGGGAAGCAACCCAAGACCTTGCGGATTCAGTACTTGGGGCAAGAAGATCCAGGTTTGAGTTCTGCTTTCATGATGTCCTTGCTCTCATGACTTGACAGAGCATGCTCTCTGAGCCTCGTCTTCCTCATTGGTAAAGTAGTAATTTTCTGACTGAGCCCTGCCTAATTCAAGGTGCATTCAAGAAAACCAGGTAGATACTAAGCCACCTTACAGCTACAGGAGATCATCATGCACAGCTTCTTAGATGGTATTTCACAAACCAATTTCTCCCTCCTTGCCCAGACTTTTGGTCCGCAGAGGCAAGTGAAAGATTCTGTTCTAATATAATCACATGCAACTCTACTGATCAAATTACAGATGCTTTTGGAGTCAAGATCTAATTTATGAGTTACAGATGTAGTTTAAATAGATACTTACTTGCATGCACTTAAGGTCGTGTTGGAGCAAAATGAAGAAGGATGCAGCCTCTTGAATGGGAATATGAACCCATGTTAAAGTGCTTTATTAACTCTACTGAGACATGTTAGTAAGAAGTACTATGTACATCTAGTTGAAACAAGCTGGATGCTAACGAAATACAGTGGGCCCATGTTGGCACTCCACACAAGGGTTTCAACACAAGTTTCTTATAGGGCCACAGTAAGAACACTAATTTCACTGTATTTTACTCCCTATTTTGATGAGGAGTGTTTATGCCTTGGGAGCTTTCGTTCCTCCATTAGTATCATCTCCCCATGCTTCCCACCCCAGAGATAGCTGGGTGAATCCTGTGGAGCAGAAAGATGAAATCTGTTCAGTTCTCAGATGAAGTTCAAAAGGTAACAAAGACATCCTAAACAGCCAAATTCCAGCAAGAACGTGCATGGCCTTGTACCCCTCCCAACACAGACAAGGGGCTGCAGAGTATGCATTCAAAACAGGATGCCTCACCAGGGATCAATGAATGACCCTGGTCTCTGCAATGCAGTTAGGGACTACAGAGCCTCCCTCATTATATCTAAGACATAGTCTTAAGTATTTGGGAAAATGAATCCATGCAAGTCACACACTTACCATACAGCACACCAACAGGGCACCAACCATGGTTCAATGGTTCTAAAAACATGCTCTTTAGAGAGCCCTGGTCTAGCTAAAGGGATGTTCTTTCACTTTCCTGTATAAAGTCAAATGAGATCTGAGCCTCAACAAGGCTCACTGACTAGTTCTGGTGTCTACCCCACTAGGTGGGGTGCTCTGGGGCACCAGATAAGGGGGACATCAGAAGGTAACCTTCACCCAGGAAGAAGTGATTCTTATCCCACTAAGATACTCATCCCATTTCATTGCCCTCATTTTTAGGGTTTGAGAAATTTTCCAAATAAATGATGTGTTGAAGACAATCCTTCGGTTTGCACTGTTGCTGGTATCATTATCAATGAGTTGTTGCTTTTCTCCATCTGGAGGAACTGCATCTGGGACACACCAAGTGTTCTGCGTTTGGACAAAATGCTCGGCTTTCAGCAATTCTCAAGGGCTGTAAAGGAGTCACAGCCAATATCGGCCAGGAAGAGAAAGAACAAGACCAGAGGGGAGGGCACGTGGCTTCTGAGTTCTGCAGCACTGCCCCAGCTACTGCTTTACTTCCTTCCCTCATCCAACTACAAATCAATCCATTGTCAATCATAAAACGTTATGGGCATTTGTTTTCCAACTCAGCCATGCTATACTCGTGACTAAATGAAAATGCAGCAAAACAGAATAAGATCTCACAGTCCTACTGAAAGAGGCTGAAGGCTTCTGACAAATCCCTTGGCAATTCTGCAACTGCAGACATGTCCCCTCAGCTTGTGGGGATTCTGTGGGGTCAGAATGGAGACAGAAGCTCACCTCAGGGGATAAAGAAATGTAGCCCAGAATATGGACCCTCACAGAAGGTCTTCCAAAAATTCTGAGCTTAGGACACCTCAATATATCTGAAATGATCAGTCTCTTACCTTTGTGCCAATAAATATTTACCAGACAACCAAAGTCTCCATTTTCAAATCCCAGAATCCCGCAAATTTCAGGTTTTAAGGTCTGAGCTAATCCCAGTATGCATCCATTTGAGAAGATGTTGGATTGTAATAATGGCCAAGATTTTGGGCTAATCTTCCAGGAGAGCCGTTCAAGGAAAGGATAAGTTATCTCAGTCCCCTATGCAGATACATGGAGAGACAACAGGTGCCAACCAGCCCACCTCTGCCCCACAGGAAAATTTGAGAGAGTTTCCAGAACCTCTCAGGCCATGCACCCTGGTTTGCTGCAACACGGAAAAACCCTCCTGAAAGCATGAAGAATAACTCTTTGGATGTATTGGAAAATTCAGAAAGCAACGGTTTATCTAGGAAATGCTCCTGTTCACTTTCACTCTACAATAGTCAACTGAGTTCTGGACTTGATCTGTTGGTCAGTTAGTGAACTTAGTGAATGTGTTCATGAGGGAAATACTCCTGTGGTTACTGCAGCCTTCTAGTTTTAATTTGAGCAATGACTTAAACATTTATTGACCATGGAGGTGACCAAGCCCACTTACCCTCAAAGCTTCTCAAGATACTTAGATGGACTAAACCAGTCCCCAAACACCTAGAGGAGCAGTCCCCGGCCTTCTTGGCACCAGGGACCACTTTTGTGGAAGACAGTTTTTCCACAGACCGGGGAGGTAGGGGAGTACTTTAAGGAAAAAATTGTTCCAATCCACATCATCGGGCATTAGAGTCTCAAAAGCAGAGTGCAACCTAGATGCCTCACCTGCACAGTTTACAGTAGGGTTTTTGTGCTCCCATGAGAGCAGGTGGAGCTCGGGCAGTAATGTGACTGAGGGGGAGAGGCTGCAAACACACAAGAAGCACTGCTCACATCCTGCCGTGTGTCCCGTTGGGGACCCCGATCTAGAAAATGACGAAAAATGCAGCAAAATCTCCAAAAATGATACAAGCAGAAGCGGAAGAAATGCTCTAAGATAACAAGGAGTCATCTCT
Organism: Rhinopithecus bieti; assembly: GCF_001698545.2. Lineage (NCBI taxonomy): Eukaryota > Metazoa > Chordata > Mammalia > Primates > Cercopithecidae > Rhinopithecus > Rhinopithecus bieti. The sequence goes on along the minus strand of NW_016805992.1, from coordinate 317,629 downwards.
ACTTGGCTCTGATGTGAGTTACACATTGTAGTGATGTAGTCATCTTGGAGCACAGTTTCATTGCTGTTATCTTCCTTACCTTGTCTTTAAAGTGCTTATCTTCAGAAATCACTTAGCACATTTTTCAGCCTCGTGATTTCCCTGCCTCCCCTGAGAAGTAGGATGGAACACCTCTGAGCTCTGTAGACCCTACATGGGAAGCCACAGAATTTGCTTTTGCCCACTGATACCTGTCATACATCATCAGAACTGTGCATACAGTGCATACACAATCCAACACTATGACATCTAAAAGACTCAGACCATTTACTCATAGCAAATCAGATCACATCATCCTTTCTCTACCCCACCAATGCTGTTCAAAACCTCTTCATATTCTGAATCCCAACAGCAAATTTGAGGGAAAGCGGAGTAGCAGCTAGTCTCGCATTAAAAGACACAGTAAGTCCCACCTTTGGTGATGAAATTCTCCTGCCCTAGAATACCTCCTCTAATAAAGGAGCTGTGTAGGCACATTGTCTTTAATGCAGAGCTCAAGGCCATCCTTCTCTCAGAAATTACATTTCTCCTTTCTCTGTGTCTACTCTTGCTCTACCAAAATTACTAAGAATTGTTACTGTGCTTTGAAATGACCATGGCACCCCAGCTACATTTTACCACACAGGAGGAATAACAAATTGTATCCCTCATGAGATTTTCAATACCCTGCCATGAAGCAGGGTTGAACAGCAGCTGGGGATCCCTCAGTCAGAATGTCTAGAGTGAAACCCTGACTGTTACTTCTTGCTAAGTTATCTCAAAGTTCTTCTGAGTTAGTTATGCCATTTATAAATGGAGATGATAACGGTGCATCCTGATTGTACATGGCTATAGTGAGGGTGAGAGGAGGGTTATGGTTACCAGTTAGGGACCAAACAAGTGTCAGTTATTAAGATTCAGAGGATTGCAGCTGTCGCCTCTTGTCTATTTTATGTGGGATCAGTGAGCTTCCCGGTAAAGGGGGGGGGGGTACACGTGTCAGAGCTACCCCTGATTTGGGTTGACGATCCAAAGTCTTACATACTGGCATCTCTCATCCTGAAAGTAAGCAGATCAAAGATTCTGAGACAAAACAAGCAGGGTGAGAAGTAGGGAGGTTCTGAGTCCTGAACTCCAAGGAATTTCCCTCTACAGCACCCACCTATCACCAGGAGGCAATGTTAAAATACAAGATCAAGACACTGACAATGTTCAGGTTATCTGTCATAACATTTTAATTCCTTGTGAACATCCCTCACCTCCAAATGACCAGTTCTTGGGGACACACACACACTCTTTCAATATTCATTTGAGCAAAATGAAAAATGTGGTTCTAAAATGGGATTGATAGAATTATAATGAAAGCCACACATGTGAGGCACATGTCATTTTAAATTTTACAGTAACCACATTTTAAAAGTGAAAAAAGTGAACTCGTTTTATTTTCTCCAGAATATTCAAACTGTCATCACTACAATGTGTAACTCACAATTATGAAATATTTTACATAATTTTAGTACTAAGTTTTGGAAATCCAACATGCATTTTTTACTTACAACTCATCCTGGTGTGGACTGGCCACATTTCAAGGAATCCACAGCCAGACGTGAACACAACTTTAGTAAGTCCTATTGTGTGCTCTTTTTACCATTGAAACAACGTTGGCTGTGTGTGGTGGGCCTGTGCCTGTACTCCCAGGACTTTGGAAGCCCAAATGGGGGCAGGATGGCTTGAGGCTAGGAGTTTGCGATCAGCCTGGGTAATAGAGCAAGACCACATTTCTTCAAAAAACTAAGATTGCTGGGTGTGGTAGCACATGCCTGTAGTCCCAGCTATTAGGGAGGGTGAAGTGGGACGATTGCTTGATCCCAGGAGGTCCAGGCTACAGTAAGCTACAGTAAGCACCGTGGCTCACACCTCTAACTCCAGCACTTAGGGAGGCCAAGGCAGGCAGATTACGAGGTCAGGAGATCAAGACCATCCTGGCTAACATGGTGAAACCCCAACTCTACTAAAAGTACAAAAAATTAGCCAGGCATAGTGGCGGGCACCTGTAGTCCCAGCTACTCGGGAGGCTGAGTGAGGAGAATGGCGTCAACCCAGGAGGCAGAGCTTGCAGTGAGACAAGATCACACCACTGCACTCCAGCCTGCGCGACAATGCAAGACTCCATCTCCAAAAGGTTCCTGATTGATCAGTTAGTGTTTCCCAAGGTGTGAGGTCTTTTCTATTATAATTATCTGGGGGTAACTTATTAGAATGCAGATTTCCAGGCTCCCAGTCCAGACCCATGAATCAGAATCTCAGGGCCAGGGGAAGAAGACAGAACAGGCTCTGCTTTTGTAACAAGTTCTCCAGGTGACTTGCATGCATTCCTCTAGAATTGGATAACTACTGTTTGATTTTTACAAATTCTGCATGGATTCAGCACTTTCCCACTTAGGTTAATTCAGACTATCTCGATATCTTTAATTTTCATAAATTGATTAAACACACTTCATAGGGTATTGTTATTGCATGTAGCAAGCCTGAGACTATGCCTCGTATACAGAAGGTTCTCAATAAGCGGGACTATATTTCCTAAGTTCCTTTGCTTATACACCCCCTTAGCTCCCTGTACTTCTCCTGTTATAATACATATCACACTTTATTGGAAACAGACCAATTAGCCACAAATCAATTTACTGCATGACAACTTTGCTGAATAATCAAATCACTGAAATGCAGGAAAGACTATTAGACTATTAGACTATTAGAGACTTGCTGAAGGATCAATTAGAGGAATGACCAATTTGGAAACTTTTTCTAAATATTAAATATTACCTAAAGTTTTAATGCAGCTGCCAGCGTGTATAGGTTGACAAGTGGGGATAGAAGGGGCTGGTGACACCTCCTTGTTACCCCTGAAGTTGCTTCTAATTGGTAACCTGGGTAACAACCTGTCCCACAGAGGACAGTTTCAACAGCTGTTGCAGATGTATTCACTCGGTCAAGGCTTTTTTGCAGACCCCTACCCTTAACCCCACATGGTTATGTCCCATACTCTTCAGGAACTAAGATGGAAATGTGTCCCCAGATTTGTTAAGGGAATGTGTGGTGGGTCCTGGCATGGTGGAGGGGGCATATCTTCCTGCTAGCAAGTCCCAGCTTCCACCTACCCCCTTTATACATACACACAGACACACACACACTCCCTCACACGCCCTTTGGGCATTTGGGCAGGGGATAGCTGGGAGCTTTCCACTTGGACTCGGTGTCTAAAACAACTATTTCAACCTGTCTGGTGGTTTTCAGGGACTAGAATATTGATTTTCAGCCACTAACTTTCAGCAAAAACACGTCTGGTGAATTAACCTAGAACACACTTGGCCTGTTTAACTCTGTCTTCCCTTAATACACAACATGCTTCCTGACCTGACATCTGCTACCTCTATCCCCACAACTACACCAGTACTCCCGGCACACAGAACTAAACATATGCCTGCTGCCTGAAGGGAACAAGCCAAGTTAAATGAACTTCCAGTGCAACGACCACTACAGAACCATTCGGTGCCCTTTGGTCTCTCCCATATAGTAACAACTTTGTCATCCAACTCATAAACACTAGTTTTGTAAGAGCAAGATTAGCATACTGGGGAAGGTGGAATTCCATCTGGAGTCAGAAGGTCAAAGTTCCAAGGGCAAAGAAAAAGGAGTGTGTGGACGCAGTGTGACCCAGGGGAAGGGTTTTGGTATCAGATGAACTCCTGTGTGACTGTGGGCAAGCTACTAAATGTTTCTGAATCTGAGTATGTTTTTTCTCACTTTCCAAAATGGGCATAACACCTCATTGAGCTGCCGTGATAAACTATACATGCATGTATGTGTATATACATATACATGCGTTATACATATCCATGCACGTATGTATATCATACTAGCACACGTAATTTGCTCAATAAATGATGGTAAGATATGATTACCCCCTGGAAAATTCAGCAAAGCCCCTACAAGGGACTATTACTGCAGGGATAAAGGGTTTGCTTTCCCCAGGGATTAAAGCATTGGTGCTCCATGGAATTAACTGATAGACCTTGACGACAAGAGTGGGGGAGTGAACATTTAACAGACTCGACCTTGTACACTTGTAATCTGCCAGCATGTCGTCTTTGTTCTCCCATCAAAACAGCTTAAAGATGACCACTTCTCACCCACAGCCACCCCACTAACCCAAGCCATTGTCACCCCTCTCTGGACAGCTGTAAGGGCCTCCCCCATCTCCTCTCAGTGCTGTTTCTTCTGTTCTTTGGCAGTTTGTGGTCTCTACAAAGCAGTCTATCTGATGTTTAAAGTCAAATTATAACCCTCCCTCCGGTGCCTCCATATCACTCTTAAAATCCCAAATATTTTCTGTGGCCTCCAAGTCCTAACTTGCTCTGACCCCTGGCTACCTCCTAGATGTTATCTATAAAACACTCACCTGTACTCATCCGTGGGTCATACTGGATGTCTTACTCCTGGACACCTCAAGTATGCCTCAACCACAGGGTCTTTGCACCTGCTATGTTTCATGGGTCACACCTTTGCTTTATTTAGATCCCTGCTCAAATGTTACTCCCTCAGATAGGCCTTCTCTGATCACTGAGTCTAAAATAGCATCGCACCTTACTTTCCATCTCCTCCCCTGCTTTTTGATTCATTATAGTAAGTTCACAACTTACTATGCATGTGTATTATCTGCTTATTCATATACATGGTTTGGGATCTGTTCTCCAATACAATGAAAGTCTTTGGATGAGGGCTTCTGACTCACTTAATGCTATGTCCCCAGGGCTTAGAACAGTTCCTGACACCCAGCAAGGACTCAAGACATTAATCAACTAAAATGAATTTCTAGTCACTGATCAAAACAAGTAACCTGTTTTTCAGCCACTGTTCTCATACCAGATCCTTCTTCTACAACTGCTACATTCACTAGCCCACCCTGGAAAAGTCCTAATGAATCACAGAGGGAGACTGCCTGTCTAAGAAGGGAAAATCATTTTCCCCCTTTTTGCCATATCTGGCAGAATCCAACTCATCAAAAGTTCTTGACATTACCAAATGAGAAACTACTCAACTGTGCAAGCTGGATGCATTAGGAGGTGTCCTGCCCTGTTAAAAGCCTAGTCCCAAGTGATACCCAAAAGAGCACACGTTCTTTCGGATCAACCAAAACAAAACAAATATCATTGTTGAAACCCCTGGGTAAGAAAATATCCTTGTAAAGATGATAGTCTCATAGATCACAAATGTTAATGAAAAATGCCTATTCTATGTGGCTACAAAAAGACCAGACATGTTGGCGCACTCAACAAAAGACCCATGTAAAAAGGTATCACTATTTGGGAAACTGGAAGAAAAAAAATTCTGAAATGCTGCTGTTCTACTACTCAATGATTTTCATCTCATGATCTCCACCCTAAGCCCCAGACAACTGCCTGTGCTTAGCCCATCCACCACGGGTATCAATGTGACAATAACACCTCTTCATACGAATTTCAGTTATAACATCCATCAAGCCCCGCACTGAAATGTTAAGCATGTTGATTTTTTTTCTCCATTTAAAAACAGAGAACTTGGCTTTTGTCAAACTGATATCCAGTAGATAGCAGGATTCAATAAACCTGCTCTAGTAAATGCTTTTATAAGGAGGTGAGACCTCATTTACAGTAGTGCTGTTTAGAATGTGGGTAATGGGCACAGCAGTTTCTTTTTTATTTTTATTTATTTTTTAGACAGGCTTGCTCTGTCACCCAGGCTGGAGTGCAGTAGCACGATCTCTTTCCACTGCAACCTCTGCCTCCCCAGTTCAAGCAGTTCTCTGCCTCAGCCTCCTGAGTAGCTGGGATTACAGGCACACCCCACCACACCCGGCTCATTTTTGTATTTTTAGTAGAGATAGGGTTTCACTGTGTTGGCCAGGCTGGTCTTGAACTCCTGACCCTCATGATCCACCCAGCTCAGCCTCCCAAAGCAGGTTTTTCCAGCATGTAGGAGATGCCCTAGAAGGCTTTCATTGAAACCACAAGTTACAATCTTTGTTGACTGAGCAGTTTTGATTTTTCATTTTCACTCTATGAAAAGAGTGAACTTGCTGGGAGATAATCTGACATTTGATTGATAAGGGTGTCTCCTGTTTCATGCTTCATTCAAAATTCAGAGTTCAAATGGAACCTTATGAAGCATACAACATATTATTAAAATGGCTATCAAAGGAACAAGGATATCTCTCTCAATCGAAAATGCGACCAATTGCAATTCATTAAGAATTTACTGAGCAGCCATCTAGATTAGGTAGATGGAAACACCATACTCATGCAAACTTTCATTTTCTGTTGCCTTTTTTAGAGATAATGTATGTGGATCACTTGCTTACAAGGCAGGGTTTGTTTGTTAAGTCACAGGGCAAAATCAATATCTTTTTCGTGTTTGATCTAAGATGTGCCAAATATAACCTAACATACTGGAACCTGGAACATGCACAAGGGTTAACAGAAGGCAGAAGCTCTACTGCACTTGAGGCATCTACACATGCCTATGTACATGTTAAATTAACATTCCCCACCCATACCTCCCATTCCAAGCAGTCTCCCTTTTCATTGCATGCTCCATTCCACTAAGGCCCTGAAAATGTTAACTGTTGTATTGCGGGAACATTCCCCTGCCACTCCCAGCAATTCAGTTAACCATCGCATCTAGCATTGGGCATTAGTCAAGTGTTAAGGATGTCGCCACCTCTCTCAGTGAGAAGCAGAGACATGAATTCTGGGGGTTAAGAGGGAAATTGCAGGGCTCATAATCAAAGGGGTTTTATAGAAATAGAGTATACCATTGCTTTAAAATGTCAGCATGCATCATGCATACCTCTTGAACTCACCGGGTAAGACTTTAAACTCGTTATAAAGGCTGAGGCTGACCATATCAGTAAAACTGACCCTGCCTTTTAGAGAACAGAGATGGTTGGGTGCATGTTCCTAGCTCTCTGTGCTTCCTTTCATTCATTTATTCTCACCAAAGGCGGTAAACAGGGAGTGAAACATTGGTACATAAGCCTTTCTTTAGTGCACCATTGATAAGAGGTAACAGATGAGTGTTTATTTGTAAGACTCAGTTTAATGTATGTGTCTGAAGGTCATGGGATGCTCAGTTATGTAGTGATAAGTTGTAACATCCTGGCAGGCTGAAAGCACCACATTGGCAAGACTTCCTAGTGATTGTTTTGGTCATAGGTTAGGCTTAAACAAAAACAAAAGGAAAAAAAAATCTAGTGTTAAGGCACTCACCTATCTTGGCATTTAATTAATTCCATACTAATGAAAGCACAAATTTAACTGTTCTGAACCACATCAAAGAAAAAAGACAGGTGTTATTTTGACGGACATATCATGCAGCTATACAATTTCCATTTGCCAGTGTCCTGGTTTCAAAACCAAAAGACTTGGTCTAAGTTCTGCTACTTGAGAGATGTTTTACAAGAAAGGAAATAGAGGATCTTTGGCTAATAGAATGAAGATCCCCTTCTTATAAGACAGATAATGATATTCTCGAATGCCTCTAGCTTTATAGATTCAGTGTTTTACAGCCTCTAATATTCCATAAAGATCCCAAATAATTTACACATCAATCTCTATTAACCCAGACATAATATGTCAAAAAACGTGGAAGTCATATGTCTGTGTACCTAATCTCCCTGTTCTGTATTTCACCATAAGAGCACTGATTATACTGTTAGATTTTCTTGTGGATTCATTCAACATAGTCTTACTTTTCTGGATCATGTATTATTAAAACCAGAAATAAAACATCAAAGTTAGCAAAATGCCTAATGTCTTACATGGCAGAGCCTCAAGGCTTCAGTTGTACTCCAAAGATATAAGAACTTTTTTTTTTTTTTTTTAAACTTTCTAGAGTGACCAACTGCAGCATGTGAAGAAGGAAAGAAAAAAAAAAGGATACTGAGACTTGGATGGATGCATCAAGAAGTAGCAATGTTTGTTACCTGCAGAGGTGTTACAAGAAATTTCATCTGCTGCAACGAAGACGAACTGATTTCTGGAAGAGAAGATAAAATTCACAATACTGCTCGCTCAGGGGGAAATGGGCTCTCTGCCAACTGGTTTGATGTGTACAGATGAGGGGGAGGGAAGGGTGCTGTTTGTGAATGGATGTTGCGAGGAAATGTGCTGATGTACCTCAGTTTAGAAAGATCATGAAATAAGCATGCGGGGACTTCGAAGTCATGGTAATGTCAGAATATGGACCATGTACAAGCTGTTGCACCAAATATTAATACTATGTGTTACCAAAACATGCCAGGGTATGTTTCTAAGGCTAAAGCATTTCAAACTGTACTTATATGAATTTCTATGCTAAAGAGATTACTTTTTAAAATGAGACTACTGATTAGGAAATAGAGTATACTACAGCTAGCTAAAAAAATTATGAAATTCCAGACATATAAAAAAAATTTAAGAAAAAGTGCTGTCATTTCAGAAGACAATTTTATATGGTGATGTGTTATGGGTAATAATTTCCTCATCAAACCAGGCTTGCTACATAAAGCTAAGATAACTCATCAATTGAAATAAACTCTATCTGTCCAAATTATTTTTAATGATGCAGTATTAAAAAGAATGAAAATAGAAAATGCTATTTTACTTTCAGTAAATCCCAGAAAGATGATAAAACTATCTTAAGATGTTTCCAATTGTGACATTTCCACAATGTAATGTGTTCTAATTCAGGGGTACTACTTATTCCTCTAGAAATAAGATCGTCTCTGTCAGGCCAATTATAAAAATGGCACAATGAGGTTGGCTAGGTTCTTAAATGTCTCAACAGCAGCAGTACAGGAGCTCTGGGTTTTCATTGGTTAGATTTTTACCATGCCTATGGATCATCAAGAACCAAGATAAATGCATTTTTTTTCTTAGTGTGATTCGTTTTGTTCAAATGTTTCAGTGCTTCAAAAGGTATCTAGTGATTGAACATTTCTTAAAACATCTTAAGAAAGTTTTACTGTTGCAAAAGGTACACCGTGGAATATAGAGCTGCCATTTGAATATTCCCTAGAATTTTACATTCAGTTAAATTCCAATCATTTCTACACCAATAAAATATAAACAAATTATACATGCTTTGAGAATAGTAGTTTTAGTACTTCTACATAACAAGTCACAACTAAGTTTATCGCTTAAGACAATAAAAGTTAACATCATAAGATTTTGGACTATCTTTTTGTTAGGCTTTTGAACCCTGTGAGTATCTGGCCCTAGATTCCCTATGTTTTGAGGAGCAATAAAATTTAATATCCCTGAAAACAGAGATATTTTGATTGAATATTTGACTTACTCACCTTTGGCTTCTACAAGGGGCAATAACAGGGGAATTCCTAACTACAGGTATGATATTCTGGGGTGCACAAAACAAGTACTTAGAATAACCTCTATTTACAGAATGCTCACAAGAAGAATGCTACCATAAGCAAGAATGGCGACCTGGTTTATCTACAGAGGCAAGGTATTCGCACTAGGCATTCACATATCTGTGGCAGGAGGGTGGGGCAGCTCTACCCAATTTCTATTCCCTAATCCTGGATGAGATTGCTAGCTTGTGTTCCCTTTCTGCAATTTTCCCTAAGGAACTGTCCAGTGTGCTAGACATGAGGAAAGCCACTTGGAGACAAAACAGATGTAAAATTGTGACTGAACAAACAGGGAACTTTTAAAATGCAACCTGCGAGTATGATTAGAAACAGCCCTGTAAGAAACTAGGCTTGTTTTTTTAAATTGTTTCAGAATTTACTGTAAGATTGTGTCCTTGAAAATACTCTTTTTGACACTATGCACTTAAGCTACCCTTTTCCTTACTCCTTTCTTCCTCTCCTACTTTTCCTTTTCTCCTTCCTTTTCTTTTTTCTTTTCTTTCCCTTCGTGCTTTCCCTCCTTTCATTTTCCCTTCTTTCTCTCCCCCAATTTTTTGAAAACCTATGTGTATTGATTTTTATTTATTTTACCTATGGTCTTTTTGATCCCTAAGTTTCAGAACTAAAGGGACTACTCCCTTTTGACAACTTGCCCTCTTCAAAAGAGTGGCTTAGATTACTTTTGACTATGAATTCACATCTATTTCAAGGCACAGAGTTCTCAATAATAGTGACATTTAAAAGAACATGCCATGGACTCTGCAGCAATGCCAAAAGGAGTTAATGGCTACCAGTTAAGTATTTTTTTGATACATCCATTCTGTACTATTTTTTAATCCACGTAATCCCATTATATCCCAGAAAGGTCACCATAAGGTGTCAGAAAAGTACCTTTCTATAGAGTTTATTAATTCCATGAATTCAATCTGTGTGATCACTACTTCCCCTGAACTATGCTTTCATCAATTGACAAGTGCAATTAACAAGAAATGTCTGTAAAATCAGAGATTGGCTTTGGGTGGCTTACATTGTCAGGACAACAGAAAAATTCTGGTAGAGTTCTAAGGGGAGATAGTATGTTGGTGTTTATATCCACCATGTTATGCCGTTTTATGTACAGCCGTTTCACCTTGAACATTAAGAAATTATTGACTTAGAGGACCCATAAATGGATCATCTATGATCCTCTCAAGCCACTTGCCCCGAATGACCAGAGACACACATCACAGAGACAACTGTCTCTGCTATATCCAAACAACTTAAGGAAAAATTAAAAGTTCAGAACAATGCAGGTATATTCTGAACAGCGGGCTACCTCTCGGGGAATAAAGAAGGCTGGTACCAGGGTCTGTCTTCTTAGGCAAACCCTAGTGTGCTGTTTTCTCTCAACACAGACCCATGGATTTTAAACTTCAAAATGCACCTAATTTTCCACAAACTGGTCTGTTCTTTAGTTATTGATTTAAAAAAGCAAGTGTGACTGAGTCATTCTCAACCTTGGCTGCACATTGTAAATAACTGGTGCACTTCTAAACGTTTCTGGTTACCAAGCTACACTTAAGACCAGTTAAATGGTAACCTCTGAAACTAGGTCTCGGGCATCAGCAGTTTTTAAATACTTCCAAGTGATTCTAATGTGCTAATACTCTTCATTTGAAAACCACTTGTGGAGCTGAACGGTAAGAATGCCAGTGATAGGGCCCACTCCTCAGGGTTCGGCTTTAATTGATCCTGGGGTACGGTCTGAAAAGTAGTTGAGAAAATGCTCTGTAGGTGACTCTAATAGATGGCCACAGCTGAGAAGCAGTACTATGATGCCAAGGCAGAGGGATTCAAGAGACTCAAAGAAGTGGATTCAAGGGAGTTGAATCACTGAATTTCTTCCAACTTTGCTATCTATTTTTGCAACTTCTATTTGACCATCATGCTTGCCTCCAGGCCAACCTAGCTACTTAGGTTTTGGACAATGCCACCATTGAAACCTGATAAAGTGTCCAAGAAAAGGGTACTTCCAGTTTCTAGATGCCTTCTAAGAGAGTTGACTTGAAACCTCATCCTGAAAGAGAAACTACTCTACAGTGGCCATGTCATACTCTTGGTATTTGAGTCCTTCCTTACCTGTTCCTCTTACTGGACCATTTCTTATGGATTTACTCAAGATCATCTTTACTTGAGTTTTTCCACTTTGAGTTCAGCCCCTAATTTTGTCTTTACCCATTCTGTCACCCAAAACTTTCTATATTCTACCTCTCCTACTCCAAAATTTCTCAAACTTCCCTGAAGATAAGAATTGCCTAGAATTGCTCATTCAATGTATAGATTCCTAGGTTTCAACCCTGACCACCTGAATCAATTTCAGGAGAGAGGTCTGGTAATCTATACACTTAAGAACCCAGGCCTGCATATTGATACAGCTCCACAGGGCACGCATTCTCACTGTGCTCTAGGTAGCAGGTGCTCCTGTGAGGGAATCACGCCTTCTGCTAATTCTTACCTTGAAATTTGGGCAACCTTGCTGAGAAACCCTGCAAGTTCATTTCCATTTTCATTTCAAAGCTCACCTGTCCCAGGAGGATTGTTTTGAATTGGGAAGGCTTGGTTGGGGGTGGAGAAGAGGAAGGATTACTAATGTATGAAAAATGATGAAATGGCTAAATTGAGTTTAAGGGAGAAGACTGTGTTTGTCCTGGCTCATGGGAATGCTGCCTGCAAAATCTATACAACACTGATGAGGCACTTATGACTGCAAGTTGCCAAGTGTCATACCCATGTATTCATAACATTTTTCTTATAATCTCTCTTTTTATCCTCCTCTAGTAGACGATGAAACTGAGGCATGGAAAAGTTATATAATGCGAGCAGCTGTTAAGTGGTAGAGGTGAAACCTGAACACAGTTGGCTTGGCTCAAGACCCAAGCTTTTACTATCTAAAGTTCTTGGGAACATTCATGTAGCAGGTATTTAATCAGCAGTGGGGTGTGATGTCTCTGAAGTAACTTAATATTCTGAATCTTCAGTTCCTCTGAGAAATAAAATATTTGAATTCCTCTTTGAGTATAATTGAGAGAATTAAAAACACTATGCTTTAACAACAACTTGATTATGAAATGGCATACACCATGGTCTTTCTCTTTTCACTTTTATGTCACTAGGGTGACTAACCTTTTAAGATTTTTTTTTTTAGACTATCTACACTCTATCTACCTCAGCTGGTGGTACATTTAAATTAGTCCTGTGGATTGCCATGTATCGCCCTCATAGCCCACTTTTATTCCTTAGGCTAAATCTCATCTCTTGGCAGTTTTCCTTCTGAAAAATTACCCATGGCTAATTCTTAGAGTCAAATTAAAATAGTAGCCAGCCCATGTTGCTGGAGGGGACATGAGAGGCTAGATACCAAGTCAGAGTAAACTTCTAGTGCAGGTAGGCGGAAGGCAAACACTCCCCATATCAAATAATGCTGGTTTACATTTTACTGGTAAAGATTCTGGTTACTTCCCATTCTTTGACTTCTTAATTCTGTTACATTGCTATTGTTACATAGATCTCAGGATCGATATCACTTAGAGCAAGATTGTTCTTGTATCCAATACTATGAATTTTGAATCTCTCTCTCTCTCTCTCTCTCTCTCTCTTTCTCTCTTTCTCTCTCACTCTCTTTCTCTCTCTCTCTCTATCTCACACACACACACACACAAACACACACACACACACACACTTACACACACTTAAACTTTCCAAGGATGTCTGCTAGGCAATCCCTACAGCTGAGAAGTTTGTCTTCTGGCCTGGTAGACGGCAGCCAAGACGCCCCAAGATAGTAGTGGGACAAAGTCCAATTCTACCTGTAGGTATTGGGATATCTGTTGTTTATAAGGCAGAGGTACTTAACCCTGACTGCTCAGCCAATACTTTGTTTTTTAACAAATATTCAGCTAGGATTGTTTTTTTAAATAAAATACCAATGACCAGGCCCATACCCCAGTCATTTAGGTTCAGCATCTTTTGAGAGTGGTTCCCATGCACAAATATGCCTGAAAAACCCCTGGGGGTGATTCTTATCTGTCAGCCAGCATGGAGAACTCATATCTCACTGTACGAATACCTCTCTGAACATACGTATCTTGCCTCTGCAGGAAACAGTTGTCTTTTGGGTTTAAAGTAAATTGCACTAGTGTTGATTCTAACATTTTATACTTAACATTTTAATTGCTAATTATATATTCTAAAAATTGTAGTAATTGTTTTATAATCATGCTTATCAAGATGCTTTTTTTCACGTAAAATTAAGGTAGAAATTCACAATCAGTTTATTGTTGATCATCTTAAAGTTGCTAGATGTGCCATATGGAACTCAGCCATGAGTATTTTCTGAATATTAAACAATATGCAGATTTGATGCACCTATTAAAATTCATATTGCCGACCTTACCCAATACTTGACTCACATCATTCAACCCTCAGATTGCAAATGAGGGGCTTGTTACATATCAAGCACTGAGCTAAGTCTAAGGGGTCTGATTCTATGCTCATAGCCTTTAAATCACTGGAGTATCTTGGACTTGCCTGTCTGGAAGCTCATAATCTAATTTGTATTTCAGTTTTATCACCTTCAAAGGGAGGTTGCTGACAATCAGTATCTTACCTCCTTGGCCCACGTATAATACTAACACTCTACTCCAGAATGGTACAAATCCCATTCGGATTCCTATTTTTTACCCGCCCTGTCACTTTTATTCATATTTTAGTATTATGTCATGTGTACTTCAATACAGTGTGCAAACTATAGAATGAGACAGGGTATACACAGACAAGTAACCAAACAGATGGACTACAGAAAGCTCTCAAAGGTTCTACACCTATCCCATTTTGAAAAGGGGAACACACGAAAATACACTTAAAAACATTTCATTTAGACACAGTTCCTGTTACTAACATGATATACATAAAGAAGCTTAGAAAGAAGATAAGGTCAGTGAATTTCTCCCCAGTTTGGCTATTCTACCAAAAAAATCTGAGTTTTAGAAATTCAAACCCAACTGCATCTCCATTACCTGGAGACGTTGAACAGTTCCCTTTTGTCATTTTAGTTCCTCCAACATTTAACTTTCTCCCCAGTTGCCACTGGACTTCTTGTCTAGGCTCAGGTGAAAGAACCAACCGTGAATCTGGAAACCATGCCTTGTTGCATACAAGCTGTATTCCACCAGAAAATTCACTTCACCTTTCTGGGCCTCAGTGTCTTCATTTAGAAAAGATATAAAACAGTACATGCCCTTCCTGGACCTTTTGTGCAGGTTGATTGAGAAACATTTTATTGGTAGAAGTCATCTTATTGGTAGAAAAATTGGTTTTTTTTTTTTGGCTGTGTAGACTCATAAAGGAAAGTCTATTTCTCTCTCCACCCAAAGATGACAGCAGGCAATTGGTTTTACAAAAATCCAAAGCAGTGATAGTTGGAAGGCTGGGTTTATCCTGGGAGATTGGGCATGTCTCCTACTAAAGCTAATGCATGGGTGGTGGCCTAAGTTAATCCATTAGCAGAAAAGATAAATATCCAAGGCACAGGGTGAACAAGAATGATAGGATATTTGATCTTGTGGTTCCCAATTTCTATTCCCCAACCTATTTTTATATTTCTAGGGTGGAGGTCAAAATTTTAAAACAACCAAAAACAAATTGTATTTAGTAAAAAATTATTCTACCTCATAAAACCTGTTTCCACAGGAAACTCCTTATTTTTTTTTTTCCCCCACTCAAACAACACAGTACTCCCACAGTTCAGTGATGCTGCCGCTGCTAGTATCCGGAGTACTAAGCATGGGGATCTCTTAGAGGGGCTTTCTGTTCACGACAGCAATTCTCACAACCACCCAAAGAAGCAATGGTTATCCATTAATCCCACTTTATAGATGAGGCAGTTGAGTGTCAACTAGCTCAATGTTAGCCTGCCCAAATTATCTCATGTAGTAAGTAGACTCGCAGAGATTCAGGAACGAGGTGTAAATCTCAATCTGTAATCATATTCTGCATATCAACAGCAATGATTTGCTAGTGCATGTCTATATCAGAGTAGGTCCAATGAGAATGAATAAAAGATCCTGTTTCAAATCTTGACACAGTTGCCTACAAGTCCTGGAATGCCAAGCAAGGCACAAGTTCCCAGAGGGTTAGTGTTACAATGTGTCTTAGATATTGTCTAGACTAAAAATAACCTTGCACTTTTAAATGCATTTAATGTACTTGCTACTGCCTCTATATATTCACTGCAAATACTAGCATACATTCCAAAATATGTCAATCTGAAACCAAGTTATTGATAACATTTGCACCACCTCTTTCAGTTTATAATGTTCACCTTCTTCATCGTTTTCTAATTCTAATTAGTACCATGCTTTCCACTTAGCATAGGAAAAAAACTGAGGGTCAGTAAAGTTAAATCGGATGGAACTTTTACAGGTAGTTCTTTATATTAGTGTGAAATCTACGCAATTAATGGCATGATGTTAGCATAAATGTTTCTATCCATGAATCTTTTGGGGTAAAGAATTAATTGTGGCCTTGGGACAGGAGAGGGGGAAGAAGTCACAATGGAATTGACATTGAGGGATGCTCAACTGTTGATAGCCCTTTCTCACTGAAGAAGGGAGAGTAGAGAGGCAATGGCAATAAATCAATAATTTACAAAGATACATCCTCTTATCTCTTGCAAGGTTTGTGATGGGACCACCCTCTGTCAACGTTATTTATGGCATATCGGGGTAGAATAGAGGCTTGTTCTCTAAAGCAGGGCTTCTCAAACTTCACACCAGTCATTCTGGAATCTTGAAAGTGCAGGTTCTGGTTCAGCAGGGCTGGGGTGGGGTTTGGGATTGTACATTCTCACAGGCTCCTGGTGACGCCAATGGTGTTGGTCTGAAAACTAGACTTTACAAGGCAAGGCTCTGTGGGCTTTTTAGATGATCCACTCAAATCTTGAAATTTCAAAACAGAACAAGTTAATCCTCTTTTCCCCCCATTTGTTCATTTTCTAAGTTTGGGAGACAGAAATGGAAGAAAACAAAATAGCGGGGAAACGATCATTCTGAAAAAGCAGGGAAGCTGGTATTGTCCAGGAAGAATTATTAAAGTACTTCCACTCCCCCACTGCCTGGGCTCATATTCTGTTTGGTAGTAGTCATCCACAAACACTCTAACAAAGCAGAAATGGTGGAAAAAACAAGTTCTTCATCTCTTAATACACTCTAAAATTTTAAATTACAAAATTGAAACCATGAAAGACAAGAATTGAGAGGATGCTAGAAGCATCTAACAATGAGTTGTTTTTTTTTTCTTTAAATTCCAGGTCCCCCAGACTCGTGAGAACCACTGATTTAGCTTATCAGATGTGTGGCTTATTTCTATAATCTCATGCCAAAGCATTTCAATCTAAATGATTGGGATAATTATGAGAAGAGTATTTGGCTTTGATTATGTTTCAGCTTTCAGAAAACTGTTAATCTGTTTGAACAGTCACACATCATAATGCAGCAAGAATTAGCTTGGAAAAAAAGAAAAGTGACTAGTTACTCCTTATATGCTCCCTAGTTTGTGCCCCACAGACTCCCATCTCCTCAAATTCGGATGGTGGCCCCTATACTAAATGTTTTGTATGTTAATTAAATATGAAATTCATTATAGTTGTGAGGAGTGCCTAATTCCACAGGAACCAAGCATTTTGATTTACACCAAGGAAGAAATAAGTCAATTTTGTCCAGTGACTGTTTACATGCATGTACTACACACAAATGTGGAAATAAGCCACATTGAAATGGAAATCGATTCTTCTGGAAAAGAATTTCAACTTGTGATAAGTAGAGTCAGAACTTGCTTTGATAACTTTAAAGGAAATATTAGACACTTTTAGAGAAAAATTTCCTCTTATCTTGAAATAAATGATAGTATATGACCATCCCTAGTATACTACCTACGGACAAAAAAAAAAAAAACCCAAACAAAAAACAAAGTGGAGGGGTTTAATTTTTATTGCTACGTCCACAAATGCTTCATGACCTAAGATTCTATGTTCTGCTTTACTGGATTACTGTCTCGTAGAATGTAAGTTCGTTTTAGCAATAGAAATGGCTCATCCACAGGGCTTTGCGTGTATATTCTCAACAGACCTACACCTAGAAAGCATTAGGCTTTCCCAACCTGCCTCTAAAACCCTTCACAGCCGAAGGACCCTGATGCTGCTACTGAAAAGATAGGATTTATTTGTTTTTGTGTGTGTGTGTGTGTGCGGCCTATCAAGTCAATGATCTGCAACCTAAAGTGTGTAATTAGGCCATGACATGACCAAAGGAGTTGTTACACCTTGTCTTGTCACTGGCAAAAGTGTCTACCCACGTGGCTGTGACAGCTATGCTCTGTTGGGCTTGGAAATTCCTTTTATCTCTCCCCAACTCCTTGTTGGTCCAGTCTGTTGGCTATTATAGCATTGGTTCTTTTTTTAAACTGATTCAATTACATATTCATCCAAGAGTGCATAACAGTTGTTATGAAGCCATTATAGATTATGGACAAAAGGCAATTAGTTCTAGAGAGAGAAACTGGAACACTTTTTCTTGTAACGTGTGTGTGTGTGTGTGATTTCTATAAACTAAGAGAAACTCAGGAAATAAATCCATCAGTTACAGCCATATTACTTCTCAGTATTGAGAGCTCAGCATCCATAAACTCAATTTTAAAAAACTACAGTGACTCTACTATCAAAAGCTGAGATGTAACTTCCCTTCCTGACTATTTCAGAGCCATCTCCATACTTATCAAATGAAATCAGTGAAAGTCTACAGAGCAGATCAGGAGAAAAGAGAATTATCTTAGCTATCCTAATTTTTGGAGAATACATCAATCAAAATCACTAAGAGGAGTAATGTTTTATATATATATGTATAGATATATGAATGATCTGTCTCGTGTGTGTGTGTATATATATATATAAAACAGATATATATATATAAAACAGATATATATATATATATATATATATGGCAGAAAAAAGGTCCCTTCCTTGCATCCTTCCCTCTTGCCATTCATCCACCCACCTATGTATCGATTTATCTCCATCTATCCATCTACCCATCCATCTATGTACGTGTATGCATGGATATATGTATCTCTGTCACTTAAATAATTTTTAAATAGACTAAATAAAATATGCTAGGGAGTCAAGCATAAAGTTGCCAATGTTTATTTTGCCAAAGGTGGTTGCCAGGCCTTGAACTGGCCTTGGGAGATACTGCTTTCAATACGACACTAGAATAAGATCTTGATCTCTCCTTGCCACACGTCACGAAGAATAAGAACAAGGGCTGCTACTGCTGTTTAGCTGTTCAGCTGTGTGTGTGTGTGTGTGTATATAGATATATATCTCAAGTATTAAGATACTTATCTGGCATATGTGCTTAGTAATAGGAATCTCAAAGGTAGAAGTGTGTGTTTCTATTATTCTAAAGCTGGCTAGGACAATTGGTTTCACTTTTTCTTCCAGAGGAGCGCCTGAATCACCAAAATCCCCCCAAAACAACAAGAAATGGATCTGTTAGGAAAGTAAACTTTAAATGAACAAGATAAAAGGTGTGTATATACATGTAGATACGTATAGATGCACACATGCTCAACCTGGAGTTCTAACTAAAACCTGGACATGCTTTTCTAGACACAGGGACACAGAAGGATAGAAATAAAGGCCTAAGTGACTCATTTCTGGTACATTCAAAATAAAAGATTAAAAAGAAACTAAAATCAGGAACACCTTCTTCAAAGCACCATCAAAAATGGTACAGAGGTAGGACTTCAGCTTATTGCCATGTATTGATTCCACAGCCGACATTCAAACTCGGAAGTGGCTTCTCCCTGCCTCTGGGTCTGTATCCCAGCTAGGAAGATGGCATGGGAAACTCGCCCATCCCTTCTGAACCTCCACCCCTCAGTTCCTTGTTGATCTGAGAATACCATCTCCGGCATGGCCATGTTTTACAATGCTCTCACTATATTTTTCCAACAGATTTCTCAAGACTGCAAATGTAAATAAAATGATAGGAAGTCTAGCATAAAGTTGCCAATGTTTATTTTGCCAAGTAAGAACATGAAAAACAAAATTGGATGTCTAAAACTAAAACTACCATTTGCTATTGTTCTAATTTTATAAATAAAATCTATTTTAACAGCAGTGAGAAGGAAGAATGGATTCAGTCTATTTGCCAGAGAAGAGCGTTGACAACTGTATTACATGGTCAGTGTTCTTCTGTCTTGATAAACCAGCAAATATGCCATCAAAGGTGGTTGCCAGGCCCTGAACTGGCCTTGGGAGATACTGCTTTCAATACGGCACTAGAATAAGATCTTGAGATCTCTCCTTGCCACACATCATGAAGAATAAGAACAAGGGCTGCTACTGTTGTTTAGCTAGAAATATTTTCAATCCTTATCAAACTTGGTTCAGATAAGAGGACTGGGGAAAGCAAAGCAAGTAACCCCTTTGTCTGCTTTGTATGTCTACTTTCATTAAGGGTTTAAAATTATCCACAGGTTCAACTTTCTGTATTCCAACCCACGGCCAAAAAAAAAGGTGAAAACAATGTCCATATAACATCTCTTTAAAAAATTAACCTTCCTACAGAAATAAACCCCTAAATGGTAAATTACATTTTCTATTCAGGATGCTCATACACTTTATATGCTGACAATCCCTTAAATTTTAGCATAGATCATCAGATAAGGACGCCAAATAAAATGGAATATCATTGTAAATGTACTTATTTGTCTGTTTTCATGACAGCATTTCTCTCTTAATCTGAGGCCAGAAAATAAAAAGTTCTAAAATAGAGGGAGTAGCCTGCACTAATGGAAATAAACTCAAATCCTTTTACTTTTTTAGTTCAGCTTGAAGTAAGATTGTACATAAGGATTTAGTCCTATTTTCTGCATTGAGCTTATGATGAAATATTAGAGGGCAGAAAGATGGTCCCTTCCTTGCTTCCTTCCCTTTTTCCATTCATCCACCCACCTCTATTGCTTTATCTCCATCTATCCATCTACCCATCCTTCCACTCATCTATGTATGTGTATGTATATGGATGGATGTATGTATCTATTTCTGTCATTTAAATAATTTTTAAATAAGACTAAATCCTGTATGAACCCCAAAATATGCCTACTTATCCTTACTAGGTTCTAAGAAACACAAATCTGTCTCAAACAACCTTTTATTCATAGGTTATAAATGTCATATTTCACTTACGTTTTTTCTAGCATGTAGTTTGTGACCACTTGAAATTAACAAGCCCTGGTCTCTTTGCATTAAGCTTTACCTGAATACACTTACGAGTCCCTTGTGAGGTCCCAAGGCACAGGTGAGTGTGTGTGTGTGCACATGTGTGTATGCAGAGAGCAAAATAACATGGCATTTTACTTGGATTTCTTTTAAGTTGAGCTATATAAAATTTACATTGATGTAGGTATATATTTCATACATATTACAATAGAGCCAATGTGTCATTTTTGTCACACACAAGGAGCAATTTCTATCTCTACATTAGCAGTGAAACTTTAAGGTCTCAAAAACCAAAGAGGTATCCATTAAAACAAAATTATGTTGCTTGCAGTCTTTTGCTCAGTTTAGAGATACCTGTGTGGCCTGGTGCTACAATTATATGTCAAAAGCTTCTTAGCTTTCATGTATCTTTACAAGAAATGCATATTTTATGTGGAAGCAATGGCCCCTGGTAACTATCAGTGTAATCGGATTGTGATGAAATTTGAGTGAAAAACTCTGTATTGCTTTAGTCTCTAGGCAGTCTGCATCTAACTTTCTGCCCTGATGTGGCGGGACGTTTTCATGCACTTATCATTAGGAAATGTTAGAGTGTTAGCAAGCAGGACAAGCATGACAAATGTCTGTCTGGGGAGATAACATTTTCATCAAAGCTATGTACACATCATATTTTCCCAAATATTTGTGGCACAGTTGATCAAACAGGGAATCTTACCCCCACCGCCCCCCTCCCCCCGACCCCGGCCCCCAACCTCCCAGTTTGGCTGCTTCAAGATGCAACAACAACAAAGTCATAATACACAAACCATGAGCCAATCAATAAAGAGAAGCCTGCCCCCAGGCTTAATTCAAGCAAGCCATTCATCAAGCTGATGTGATGGACCTGTCCAATCCAGAACGTATCACAGACACATCAGCAACACCAAGTGGCATGCAATGACCAGATGACCAAAGACCCCTCTGCCATGCTTCAATTGGTTCAAGCTCAGAAAATGTTCTCCTTTGAGAGTTCAGACAGTTGGCTTTGCATAAATCAAAGTGAGATTAGAAATAAAGATTTGGTGAGGTCAAGTGCTTACCAAATGTTTCCTAAATGCCAAGAAAAGATGTTCACCTATTCCCACTAAATTTGTCAATGAGACTATAAAATTACCTAGTCCAGTCAGGTATTTTTCTTTTGGGGAAATCTCTGCCCACACCAGATGGTCTTCATTCTGGAGGTCAACATGCAGAGACTCTCAGGTTGCTCCGAGATGATCAGCATGTGATCATTTAACCAAGAAGATGATGGGCAGGGAGTTGCAAGGTGCCCATTAAGGACTTGCTAGACAGTCCTGAGGTTACTGGAGTTCAATATTTCTCAAAGGTCCCTGAATGTTTAATTTGATGAGGGCTTAATTTGTGCTGATAAAAGGTAAAATCCTACCAACTGGGGACATCAAACTTCTTTTGCTTTCAAGACGTCTGAAGAATGAATCTCATGATTACAGGGAAAGTTTGTTGCTGTTTCTCTTTTGATCAATTGACAACCAGAGAGCATTACCAAAACATTCTCAATGCCTGCTGATTTTACTTCCTATTTTGAAGTTTTTTTTAAGTTTTTCTTTATCTTGCCTGTCTTCTACAGAAGAGGAACCTTAAGAATCTATCACTACTGATTCTATGCTGTGATATAAAAATAACTGGTTACACGATTGCTACTTCTGAGAGAAATTCTAGGTACTTGACATCTTTAATCTAGATTCAAAAGCTATTCTGATAATTTGACATTTTCCCTAAAAGTGTCTTCTATAAAAGGTATTCCTTCTCAATATCCAGTTAATAAAGATAAAAGGGGGTAGCACCATTTAATAGACACTTTAAAAATTCAGAAATACAACTTTAAACATTGCTTTCTGCCCATGTACTTATTAATGAATTTACTTCAATGAATAATTCCATATGTGGCAAATGTCTTGCTTATGACAAAGTTAAATAGGGATAGCTATCAACGTCCAGAGCAACCAAGATGACCAAATGTGCAAATTTATCTAATGAACAAAAAGAGGCCAGTTATATGCACAACAGAATAGTTGGTTTCTTCGGCTGAAACTATGTACTAAAGTTGTAATTGCAGTTATTAAAGATTTACCAATCCAAGAACAAGGGCGATCTTTCAGTGGGACATGTTGCCAATGAGAAATCTGAATAATATCAAAATAACAGATTTTACACATACGGTGTTCCAAAATGTAGAAATTTAAAAATGTTTAGATGAAGGCAAGTAGAGTTGGCCAGAATCTCAGATAATTCTAATAGTATCATATGTTGTTTATTTTTTAAATGTCTAGACCAGCCTTATTGAAGGAGTCAATTTAAATTATATATTTCTTAATTTTTTTTTTTCAGCTTGGGGGTAGATGCACTTACACTGAAAAGCAAGATAATCAAATCCGTTTAAGATTCTTATACAGCAGGTTAAAGTTACTATGATTATAATTATATGCAAAGTGGGTGTTTGAGAATGTAGCATCTAGAGATATTTTCATAAAAAATAATTAAGGCTTGCAGCTGAACCACATTGCAATTGATACTTTGTGAATCTTCAGTGCAGAATTTAATAACATTAGATCTTTTCATTTGTAGAATGATCTTGAGTATTTGAAGATTGTCATCATTTTATTAGCCTTTTGACCCTGTCTACTTTTCTAATCTAGTGTCAGTGTGTTGAAGATAACAACTTACACGAAACACATTTTGCATCTTGGCAACTGATTACTGGGTAAATGTATAATTTATGTATTGAGAACCTTGTCTTGACAATTGTCTGGATTTCTCTGCAAGGCCCCCTACAGCCTTGAGAACTTGTTATGGCTGCTTATAAGAAAATACCTGCATAGAACCAGACAGCAGATCTCAACTCCATCTTGCCCAAAGAGCCATTTGTTACAAATGTATGCATGGGGCTTTCAAAATGCCGCTTTTAGGATTCAGGGATTTATTCTGCTTTCTTACATTGTAAGAATTCTGTAGCTACAATTAGCTAACAGCACATCTCGTGAGAAATGGAATGGAACTGCAGAGAAAGCACACCACAGCAAACCGAGGTAGGAACTACATCACAACAGGCCGGGTAGGAGCACCAGAGGTTGCCGACACTTCCCATTCAGGAGTCAAATACATCGCCTGCTTACCTGTCTGACCCAGCATGCCCCAGCCACACATGCAAATTGTTATCATTGTTTTATTCATGAAACGTATTTTTAAAATAAAGGACTCATTACCAAAATAAGCACCCTCAATGACATTTGTGCATGCAGAGCATCTGAACATTCACATTTATGTCCTCAGAAAACAGAGCCAAGGAGTTGCATTCAAGATGAAAACACACACTTTCCTTTTCAAGGCAACCATACAAAAGTAGCTACGGCTTGCTGTTTCAGGAACCAACTCATCTGTTAAGCCTGGGTAATAGAAACCCCTCATTTCCGCCCCACCGGCCCCGCAAACCTGCCCATCCATTCTGACTTCTGCATTTCTCAAACACACTGGGTTCCTTCCACTGCCTGTCTTAA
Organism: Rhinopithecus bieti; assembly: GCF_001698545.2. NCBI lineage: Eukaryota > Metazoa > Chordata > Mammalia > Primates > Cercopithecidae > Rhinopithecus > Rhinopithecus bieti. The sequence goes on along the minus strand of NW_016805992.1, from coordinate 293,295 downwards.
CATGTGGTGTGCATTAC
>NW_016805992.1:252310-290300 GCF_001698545.2 Rhinopithecus bieti | reverse complement strand
TTGTAGGATCATGGTCTGTTTTCTTCCTATGAGTTAGATAGAATCACAGTCTTACATAGACGACCATAAAAAGGTTGTACAGAGAGAGTGTGTGTGTGTGTGTGCGTATATGTGTATGTGAGCAAGCTGTGTTGTCGCAGGAATTAAGAGATGTTAACTACACAGGGACCAAGACTATCATTTTCTTTGTGTCTCAGCATAGAAAGTAGTTTAGAATGGGTTGAAGTACTTGCCCTCTGTCTATGGGGCCTTCAGTTCACGTTTACCATGGGACCTAACTTTTGGGGTGCTACCTCCCCCAGCAGTCATGCAGTTTCACCAAGATCATACAAGAATCTCCTCTCCCATCAACTAATTTCCAAGTAGTTGTCAAGCATGAGAAGAATGACCCTTACCTGTCACTGTAGGCAGCGGCAGTGGCAGGGGTAGGCTGGGCGTAGCGGTATGCAGCATAACCACCCTAAAACACAAGGAGAAACGTGAGTCAGGAATGCAGCAGAGCCCACTGCAGGGATGCCCAGTGGCAAGACCACACCAGAACAGCAGTTACCCAAATCTACTGAGCTAAAGTTGAGGTTAATGAAAGCTTAGTATCAAAGTGAAAGTACAAAAACACCCTGGAGAAACAAGGGGTGGAACATCAACCTCAGCTGGATGTTAAAGGTTAGCGGTCGTAAGCATATCCCAAAAGAAGAGCCTAGAGGCCTTTGGAAGAAAATGTACCTAAATGTTAATGGTGATTGTCTTGGGGTGGGGAGGATTATGGGGGATTATTTAAACACTCTTTATACTTTGCTGAACTTTCCAGATTTTCAAAATTGATTCTGCTTTACCTTTATCAGATAGTAACTTAAATTTTATTCAAACAATTCTTATTTTCTTATAAAAGTTAAGTAAACGCGCTCCTTTTGTATTTATTAAATCACCCTTTGAAAGTTTATTAGTCTCTTACCTATCTGGTTGTTTAACCACTGACGTTATTGAAGACTGTCTTTAGCTGTCTAAATGTTACACAATTATTACGAAAATGACTGAACATTTCTTTGGTCAAAGATATCACATGGTTATATATCATGCTGCTTCAGATGGAGCATTTGGTGTGGAAAATATGATAGTCTTCTAATTGGTAAATAAAATCATTAACAGAAAAAGTCTGAAAAGAAAAAAATTAACATTTAGTTGTATGTACCAGTAATTGCAATTGTTCAATTAAGCAAAGAGGACAAGCAAATAGGCATATTCAAAAGGAATTGTGTTCAGTGAAGCATTGATGATCAAACTGTGAAAATAAGAGCTTCTTGCTCAGTGGACCGCAATGATACATCAACCAGTGTACAATGATCTCAGCACAATTAAACAGAATCCAGTGTCCACTGATAACACAGGACTATTCAGGTTCTAATTAGAACACACAGTCCCATAATCCTCTGAGGTAAGCGTTCTCACCATCACCATAAAAGGGTGACTCAGGACAAAGTGTAGTGTGTGAGAAGGTATGCAACAGCAGAATCATGACAGGGAAAGTTCATGGCATTTGGCCTCATGAAACTAAGTAATACGATAAGACAGATGAATCAGGGAAGCTACAAAAATCCTCTTTCAAGATGTAGGTACACTGGTCTCAATTTCTTTCTGCCTCCTCCTGGCACAGTTAACTTTCAGAGTAAATATGCTATCATTTACATAGCAATTCAAAGAAACAAGTTTATCTTTTGAAGTTTATTATTTGGATCGGTCCTGGAGAAGACACACCTAAAACATCATGACAGATAATAATTTAGAAAGTTTATTTGTTATTTTTTTTTATTTTAAAGCTTCTCTTAAAAAGATAATGGAAGTTAACCACAACAAAAAAGGTCTTAGCCAGATGCCACCTGGTGCTCTAAATACTGTGTTCTCCAGTTAGGAATGGGAAACTCATTAAATGTGCTGATGAGTTATAAAACCATAGCAGTTATGACAGCACTGAGTTCAGCAAACAGTGATAGACTAAAGAGAAATCGGGTCACCAGGTTTTGGAGCCATTTTCTATATAGCTTGTTTATCTTCTTGGCTTTCATGATGTGTACAGAAAGATACAGGTGTGCAGGTACATACATTAAACTTAATGAGGTAGGGAGGGGCTAGAATTGGCTAGCTGATTTCTAGGAGACATCAGCTTGCAACAGGCTTAAAGTTTCGAGTAGAGAGAAAAAGTGTATGTGGTATGTGCGTGTTTCTGGAACAAGAAAAAGTATTTGCAGCAGTCACATGCCATGTCAATCATGAGTTGGTGGCTGAATTTGGTCCCACCAAAGATGTCTAGTAACATCCTATTTGCAAGCCTCTTGGTTTGAAATTTGCATATCCTCTACCTTCTGCCTTAGTTTCAGTCAATAGAAGAAGGTAGCAAGTCTGATAAATGGGAAGAATTGCTGCAGTGGAAACTAAAATGAACCACACTGACTAGTACGTTATGTATAGTAGAAACATCAAATGCAGGTGTGTACACCTGGGATTCCTCTGCACAGCAAATGTGGTCATCTGCGAAGGTTTCAAAATGACCTCTACTGTTTGCATATGACTGGCCAGTTAAAGAAAATGTGTGTTTCTATACAAGACGGGCACAAGTCGTCAATGTTCTGACATTTGTCTTTCTTATCTAGAAATTTGCTTGTGAGTGTTCCTGATTCAACGGTCAAGATCACAGTTTTCTTAAGTCTCCAGAGCCAGTGGAGAGATTTTTGACCTTGATCAGTGGTTTCATTGCTGTCGAGTAGACCACTTGGAGATGAATGTTCTATATCTGTGCTGTCCAGCAGAGTAGCTACTTTTAGTAAATGACTACTGAACTCTTGAAAGGTAACTAGTGCAATGAACTGATTTTTTAAATTTACTTTTCGGTTAATTTGAATTTAAATGTAAATAGCCACATGGGGACTGGTGGCAAAAGGATTGGACAATACCAGTCTAAATGATCCCTGAAACATATAATAATTAGGGAAAAGGGGATTAGGTGGTTTTCTCTCTCCATCTTTACTGCATAGCCTTCCTTGGCTATTTTTCTTACGTATGCAATTCACACTAGGGAAATAAGAGCTGTGTATTAACTCAGTATACGTGTGCATACACTGTAAAATATAAATTGCTTTACATACAAAAAATACAAATTGCTTTAATTTGTCTAACAGGTGACTGGCATCAATTTTATTGCTCTGTATTTTGCAGCCCACTGAGCATAGCCAGAACTTCTTCGAGGTTCCATGGTGATGTCTGTAAAAGGAACACTCACTTTCAATGGCCGTCACCAGACCATGTTCATGTTGAACCTGGTCTTCCGAGATCATATGACAAAAATGTGTCATTGACAAGTGATTTTTCCCACCACCAAACCAAAGGAACAAGGAATGATAAGTACGAAATAGTTCTACACTCCCCATTCCTGAAACATTTATTTCTCCACATCATGGGTAGCAAAATATACCTGTAATCTTATATAATAATTTCAAGTTGCTATTGTGGATCTTCTTACCACCACCACCAAATGAGTGAGGCCACCAGAGTAACCCACTGGTGTGGAGTGAGAAGTTTCCTTTGTTGGCAAAACCTCTAGAGGTCCCTCGAGGTAGTTACCCATTAAGCACCTCAAATGACGCTCCAATAAAGTATTTTATTTTCTTACTACACTAGAGATGGGGTCTCACTGTGTTGCCTAGGCTGCTCTCAAACTCCTGGGATCAAGAGATAGTCCCAATTCAGCCTCCCAAAGTTCTGGGAGTACAGGTGTAGGCCACTGTGCCCAAATAATAAAGCATTTTTAAAATTATGCTTGTGGGGAATCGTGGAAAGGAAAGTTTCCACAACCAAACCAGTTTGGCAGATGCTCAGTTAAATTAAACTGGTTACTCTGTTTGTGGAACTCCTTGGGACAATACTCATGAACATTGTGGGACCTCCAGCGCATGACAGAGAATGAGGCTTAAAGATTTCACTTTAGAGCATACTTTTGAAAATAAATTGTTCTATTGAATAAATAGTGAATTCTGGGAGGGGAAACCTGTGTGTGCTAGCGGGGACGTGGGCATCGGTAGGACTGTAACATGTACGTGTTACGCATACTTCCTTCAACTGGAGTGCATAGGAAAGTAATCAGCTTAACCAGGGGTAAAGGCTCCCTTTATTACCAAAATATCCAAGGGTCAAGTCTCACTTCGTGCAAAACAGGTGTGCTGGTATATATACATACAACTTAAATCTTATTTACTATAATACTTACAAGAACATTTTAAAATGAAACACTTCCTAATTTACCTATATTATATGTTCACTTTATTTATTTATTTTTTTTGAGACAGAGTCTTCTCTGCCCCCCAGGCTGGAGTGCAGTGGTGCAATCTTGGCTCACGATAACCTCTGCCTCCCAGGTTCAAGTGATTTCCCGAGTAGTTGGGATGGCAGGCACGTGCCACCGCGCCTGGCTAACTTTTGTATTTTTAGTAGAGATGGGGTTTTGACGTGTAGGCCAGGCTGGTCTTGAACCCCAGGCCTCAAGCAATCTGCCTGCCTTGGTCTCCCAAAATGCGGATTACAGGTGTGAGCCATCACAGCTGGCCACCTTCATCTATTTTTGAAGGGTGGCATTCAGAGGTCCAGTTCTCTTGAAATGTGACAGTGAAAGTTCATCTCGGGAATTTTAACCATATTACCTTTTACTAGGTCAAAGTACCTCTTTCTCACATTCAGGTTTTAATTAAAACTCAATCAATTCTCATGATTTACAAAAAGTACTTTCTTAATTCACTCTTAATACTGAAGAAAAAAGGGAATTGCCGCGATAGGGAAAGTAATGTCCTAAAACTCTCACTGATCATCATCAGTTTGACATTCATCTTATTTGACAGTTTCAATGTGGGTAATAGACCAAATTTGGAGACACTAGGCCAGCCATATTCCAACAAATATGTTGACTTTTTTTCTTCCTACAAATTTACTCACTTGGTGGTTGCTTCAGCAGTGAGAAATAGGTTTAAAAGCTATAACAATAGGTGTGAAATAAATTTCTGATCAGCTCTACTAAGACCAGGGAGGGTTATGTTAGATGTCAGGTATGCTGGCTCTTAATGCTGCATATGAGATTCTTGATTTAACCTCATTCCAGTTCACTCTGGGAACCTACTAAAAAATTACCTAGTCAATTGGTTCAATCAGAACCTTGAATTCTTTTCATTGGATGTATACTGATTGAGTCCAGATACCTTTTAAGCTTAAAAAAAAAAAAAAAAAAAAAAAAAAAAAAAAAAAAAACCCCAGCCAAGCTAGACCACCACTTGACACACTCAGGATCTAACAAACCTCATGGCCAAGGCCAGCTAACATCAGTCATAGAAACAGCACCCATATTTGGAAGAAACAGCCATAACACAGTCAGCGGATATATTGATAGATGTGGGGATAGCCACCTCTATTCTAGGAGATTTCATATTAAAACTGGAAAATTCAGTTAAGTCTTTATCCTCCTATGTTAGAGAACAATTCCCCTCCCAAGAATTAACTTGTTAGTAAGGATTTCACAGCAAACCCACAATCATAGTGATGAGTTTATCCACCAGTCGGGATTTCATACCTGCAGCAATTTATTGCCATACACAGGCTCTTGATACACTACTCTATAAGGAAACAGAAATGTAATGTTTTCAATGCAAAAATGAAATAAATAAAAGAGAATGCATAAGTCAGACAAATTCCAGAGCAATTCATTTACAAGTTTGCTTCTCTCTTATTTCACCAAGACTTAGGACTGACCCACCAAGCTGAAAGGGGCACTGGGCCTGGATAAACATTTTTAGTTGCAAATCTCTGCAATGGAGAGTATCAAGGTGGAGGTGGGGATCAAACCACTTCGTGTTATAACTTGTGTTTATTTCTAAAGAAGAAAAAGATAATTTCATGGCTTCTTGCCTCTTAAAGCATATTCCAACAGTCCAAATTAACTATTTCAAATTTATCTCTTTAACTCATGATTGGAATTTTCTGGAATATCTAAGGATTTAACACGAATGTCCTAATTTTTGAAGTAGTTAAGAAAACAGCACAGTAGCAACCGTAACTGCATAAACGCCTTTAGTTGTTAATTTCAACTAACAGCAGAATTGCAGTTCATGAATTCATGAATTGCATTGAAGCTACGATAGCAACTTTTAATACTTTAAGAGAACTGTGAGTATATGTGACTGTGTGTCTATGTGTGTAAACTAGTGTTAATATACATAGCTTCAAAATGCTATGATTTCATACACATCTAGCACTGGCAAGGAAGGTCTCTGTAGAATCCTTGTACAGACTAGGATGCAGTTTTTGGAGGTAAGAGTTTTTCATGGGCAAAACTAATCTTCCATGTGAGTGGTCACAGTTTGAAATAAAATTCTCCAGTTCCAGGGCAGACACTGAGATGGCTGAACATTTGAAGAGACTGAGGGACGTACCCTCTAAAGGCGTGCATATACTTTTTCCTATATAGCCTCCAGATAGCCTGCCTTTCCTTTCCATTTTAAATGTACTTATGTTAAAAGTCAAATTTTGTGGAGCTATGCCTGACAACATTCTTCTTCTTCTTTTCTCTGCTAGTTCACTGCTTATTTGTATATTTCTAGTACAAATATTATTCTCAGTGGCCTGCCCACCCCATTATGCTCACTTCTCTCCCTCTTCTTTTCCTGTCTTTCACTATAGTTTTCAAATGTTGCTCAACTGGAGCAATGACTTGGGTTTGTGGGCTCACGGCTTAAGCATTAAACTCAGTAGTCAAATCATGTGGGCTCAAGGCCCAGTGTCAGTGAACATTTCTGGACAAATTATTTTCTCTTTTCTGGAAAAAAAAGTTTCCTGTTAGCCATGGTTGGTGGCTGACACCTGTTATCCTAGCACTTTGGGAGGCCAAGGCAGGTGGATCACTTTAAGGTCAGGAGTTCGAGTCCAGTCTGGTCAACATGGTAAAACCTCATCTTTACTAAGAATCCAAAAATTAGCCCGGTGTCATGGTGCATGCGTGTAGTCTTAGCTATCTGGGAGGCTGTGGCAGGAGAACTGCTTGAACCCAGGAGGCAGAGGTTGCAGTGAGCTGAGATCATGCCACTGCACTCCAGCCTGGGTGATACAGGGAGGCTCTGTCTCCAAAAAAAGTTTTTCTGGAACAACAAAAAATAGAGGTAAGATGCCTTGTTTCAAGGGCTGTGGTGAGGAGAGATGAGGTAATACAGGTAAAACACTCAGCATCTTGTCTCTCCCATTGCAAACACAGCATTTGCCTGATTTCTTGGTGGACTGAGGTCTCCACTATGGTGACTGGGGATGGCAAGCCAAATGCCAATCCTCAGCCACCTCACACTGAAAACAAGTTCTCAGGAAGAAAGACTAGGGGTTTTTATTTAAAGAATTCCTACTTTCCAGCTTTACATGTTCCCAAAGTTACTGACACTTCCCATTCCTGAGTTTAAACATCAGTGAAATGAGGATATCTCTTTGTTTTAAAACATATGGGTGGCAGAGTGACATGAATTCAGAAATAATTGTGTTTAGCCATGGTGTTAACCAGAAACTTGTTCTACAGAATTTAGGAATGGTGTAAAAATGCACTAGAATCTCAAGACACATTTGCTAGGCGGCCTTCACGGTTACGTCTAATGTCAGGATGCTTAGGATGTTCTTAACAAAAAGGAACATGGTCAATATTTATAATTTATATCCTCTCACTCTTTCTCTCTGCTCTTCCCATTGTCAAACACCCCACTATGTTACTCCAGTTTCTATCCATTTGTCAATTCTTTTTAACAGTTCATTACAATTTCTTTCTCTCCCTCTTTTCATTTGTAATATTAATGGTTATCTTTTGATCAAATACTATGTTCTTTGATCTCTCCCTGAGAAGGTCAACCAACAAATGTCTTGGTTCAGTTACGCAATGCTTGTTTTCCACTCCCTGGTCAACTTCTGGCCTCAAAATCTATAGTTTCAGGGGTCAGGTGTGGTGGTTGACACCTGTAATCCCAGCACTTTTGGGAGTCGAAGGCAGGTGGATCTCTAGAGGTCAGGAGTTTGAGACCAGCCTGGCCAACATGGGAAACCCCATCTCTACTAAAATACATGGATTAGCTGGGCGTGGTGGCAGGTGCCTTGTAATCCCAGTTACTCAGGAGGCTGAGACTGGAGAGTCGCTTGAGCCCTGTAGCCAGAGGTTGCAGTGAGCTGAGATCATGCTACTGCACTCCAGCCTGGGCGACAGAGTGAGATTACACCTCCAAAACAAAAAACAAACAAAAAAACAAAAAAAACTATAGCTTCACTTCCAAATATGAGTTGACTCTAGGTCTAAGAACCTTAGTCCTTGCATTGCCACTCTGTCTGTATAACCTCTACTATTTAGTTTGCTTAACTTGACACACTTTTTAATTAAAAGGAATTTATGTAAAGGTACACCACTAAGCAGTAATAGTGAACTGGTAGATTTGATACGTTTCATTATGAAACTTAAATTCCTATCTTTTTATACAAAAGTGTGTGTGTGTGTATTGTGTTCTGATCTCAGGTAGAAGGGACTCAGATAAAGATCATTCCTATCCTCCTTTCTCAGACAACTCCCACGTCCTCTCTGATGAGTAGCCAACCACACTGTGCCTGAACCTCTCCACTGTGGCTAGAGGCAGTGGTTTTCCTGCAGGGCTCAGATCCTGAAGATACCCTCTGCCCAAACAAGCTGTCCTGGTTTTTTCCTTTCGTGTCTGGCTCACAGCATTTCATAAGAAGTCTATTCCCTTTGGCAATTTCAGGACATCTGTGATCATCTGTCCCTCTCTGCTCTCAATCCTCTCTCCTCTGAAAACTTTCAGAAGGAGGTCATTTGAGAGAGGAGGTTATGGCTTGCCAGTTACTGGGATCATGCAGGTCTTTAAATGCCTATGTGCTTCGGCAGAACTTAAAAATGATCGAGGGCTCCAACCTCAGGTGGTAGGGATGGAAAGACCGTGGAGAACAAAGGACAGGGGAGGGGGGAGAGCAGGGTACTTAGAAAAGCCCAGTAGTTCTGAGATCCAAGCTGTTGAGTTGTTGACCTGCTCTGATATACGGCCAGGATAGTGAACATTTTGAGCAGGAAGAATCTGACAGTATCCTTCTTTGTCTTCCTTAGCAGTGACCAAAGCTAGAAACTTATTACCCAATAAAATTAAAAAGAGGTTTATGGCCAGGTGTCTTGGCTCACGTCTGTAATCCTAGCACTTTGGAAGGCCGAGGCAGATGGATCACTTGAGGTCAGGAGTTCGAGACCATGCTGGCCAACATGGTGAAATCCCGTCTCTAGTAAAAATACAAAAAATAGCCAGGGGTGGTGGCAGGCACCTGTAATCCCAGATACTCAGGAGGCTGAGGAAGGAGAACTGCTTCCAGGGGGCAGAGGTTGCTGAGAGCTGAGATCACAGCACTGCACTAAAGCCTGGGTGACATAGTGACACTCCATCTCAAATAATACAATAATAATAAAGTTTAAATCTATTAGAGGTGTCTGATGTGTCTAACATATATTCCAGGGCCTCTCAGAATTGCCCTAAACCTATTTATTGTGTACTGTTTGTAACGAGATTGAAGGAGTAAGCCAAAATCTTTAAAGTAGAACCTCATACGACTTTCTAAGAACCTCTTTAACCATCATCTCTTTTAAAAACGAAGCTTGGGGATATTTTCACTCATCAGAACATGCTGGTATCTCAAGGGAGGTAGGGTAGTGGCTTAAAAAAGCACATTCAAGATTATGACATACTTCTAGCTAGGACAAATCTTGTTCTGTATATTCTGCAGTGCAGAACACATTTATATTTCTTTTCCTTAAATTTATGGTCATCAACGACCTCTTGTTCTGCTGCTGAGCTGGGCAGTGGCGCAGGCTAGTTTCTTACTGTCCAATATACACACAGACACACATCAGCAGCAATATGTTAAATTAGTCATCTGACAAAGCAAAATATTCAGGAAGGTCTACAAGATTCTAGAGACTTTAGAGACAGGACAAACTTGTACTGGGTAAACAAATCTCTAAATTCATATCGCAGGAACTTTTTCTGTCACCTGATGGCATATGTGATACTTGCCCTCTGAAAAATCTTACTGTCATTATAATATAAAGAGTAGGGAAAATGATAATTTTTGGCTGGGGGTCGTGGCCTGAAAAGTCAGAGAAGGGGCAGTTTTGTAAACGAAACTATCAGACAACTTAGGACTGGAAGAAACCCTGTTCTGTGAAGCTCACTTAGATGCTTCCCAGGCTGCACCACTGTACCCAGTGGGCTTGGCTCCAACGTGAATGTGTGACAAAATCTCCTAAAGGAACTAGAAAAGCACAAAGGGACACTTCTGTGGCTTTCTTCCCAGAACAAATTTGCTTTTTCCCCTCTAGTCAAGGGGTTGGCATATTTTCTTCTTCTAACTTTGTGTTTATCAATTTGCCTTGCTGTGTGGATTTTTCTGATGCAGCGGTATGCCCCAATTGATAAAGACACACACTCTCCCTCACTTAAATGAGTTCCTTGTTTTTCCTTACTTGTGGGAGCTCCACAGACCTTGCCTTCAGGGAGCCTCTCCTTCCTGCTACTCAAGAATCTGAGGCCAGCAAGACACCAATTTGATATATGTATAAAATGCCACACATTAATGATTCAATAAATTACCGTCAGTTTGAAGAAACTGAGGCATGAAGAGGTGGACACTCGCTAAATGATTGTGAAATGTTTTTAACTAAGGAAAATCTGCATTTTTTTTTTCTTGGGTAGGTGTTGCTGGAGATAGTTTCCATTTTGGTGGGTTTTTTAAAAAAGCATTTCTCTATCCCTTGTCTATTCCCTCTCATTTCTAAAGCCCTAAATTCTGTGATGCCAACTACCATTCTGGCTCCTTCCATCTGCAATCATCTACCCATGGGCTGCATGAAGGCGAGAGCCAGGACTGGTGATTGGGTTTAGCAAGTGCTTGAGGATATATGAATGGGCTTCAAACTGCTCAGCCCCAGCCTGCCTCATAATTTAAAATCTGAAAGTCTGGAAAATAGGACGTGAGACGGAAAAGCTTAAGTTCCACACAAAAGAAAACTGACCACTGAGTGAATTAGGACATATGGGTTGTTCACTCCCTTTGTTATGGGGGAAAAATACTAACCCACAGATTATAGTAAGTATGCTTGATGCAATAGAACTCAACTAAGTCTATATCATTGATGGAGATAAATACTGTATCTCAAAACTGTAATGATTTGAAATTTAAAAGAAATAAAATAATCAGTGTCTTCTAGTACCTGATATCAGTTTTATCAGAAATATGATTTTTTTTTACTATCTAGCCTATAAAATATAATCCCATTGACTGAGGCATTTTGTAATAAAAATTGTGATTTAGGGAGTGTCTCCCAATACTGCCCACTTATTCAAAATTGTGTTTACTCCAAGTCATTTTCATAACATCAATGCTCGTATCATAACGTGGGAGAATAACTACCTCTAGTTGAACATAGATAAGTTTAATTCTTATTCTCATAATGAGAAATAGTCTACTCTTTTCTAAAAATAAACTTAGTGATACTATTAACCAATTTTAAGTCATGTAATTGGGGGAAAATGGAATAAAAGTTAAAAGAAAATGGGGGCTCAATGTTCAATTTGACATACATTTTGTTAAGAGGATTAGTAGGAGATGTTTAGGGCTCAACTTGCCCATGAGAGAGAGAGAGTGTTCCTAAGGCTGCTGTGATATTTTAGGGAAAACATCAAAAATAGCCATGAAAATATCTTTTAACCCTCTGCAGCTGGTAACTACAGCTGTTATCCTAAATATTATACTGAAAACAAAGAACATATTGAGAACTTGAGAGACAATTTCTTTGTGGGTGAAGTGCGGTCTTTAGTTGGCATGAAAGAAATGCCACCTTTTTGGGGGGATTGCATTTATTCTGAAGTTGATCAAGGGGCTAATTCCACCCCACTAAACAGCCAGTGATGTCTGCCATGAGCTCAGGGGCAGAAGGTTTTCTGTCCTGCAAGACAAACCACTGAATTATTTCCTAAGGACCAAGGACAGAAACTCAACTACACTGAGTAGAGGAATTCACAGCAAACTTGTAAAAAGAATGACTCCAGGAGGAAACAGGGACGGCATGCAAGTGAATGAATACTTACATAAATGTCTGCACCATAAAATCCATCCTGGTAAACAACACTGCAAGGGTGCACACACAAAGAGAAACATCCATATTAGTGCATTTCCCATGCAGACACACCAACCCCTGCACTGGCGAGGTTAGTCTGGTCACAAGATCCAAAACACGGGAACCGAGGATCGTTTTCACATTGATTAAGGAGGTTGGAGACAACAGCAGTTGAGCAAACCGAGAAAATTAGGCCGGGCTTCGGTGTTGGCCCAGAATTAGGATGTGTGGTGGTGGTGGTGGTGGCAGCGGCGTGCTAGGTCCCAAACTTCCCACTCTCTCAGGAGTGGGTACAGAAATGCACGACTTTGAAATGCAAAGAGGATTGAGATTTATTTTAAGTGGCCCAGACAGACATGAGCATCTTAACAGTCACAGTTGGCAATCAAACCACATATATAACCCCCTACCCCACAGAACAAAAACCCAAAACATCTATTTAAAATAGGATTAAAAGGTCGAGACACAGATTGCAGCATTCTCAATACGGGCTACAGCCGAATGGCCTCAGGGGAGCTGGACAATGGTTTCAAAAATTTTCTTCTATATTCTTTCACATTGTATTATACTTGGTAATTCCATGTGTATTATTGTAAGTGGAGAATGTCTCTAATTGTATGTGGGTGAGCATGGGTATGTGTGCAAGAATGTGTTGTGTGCAGACATGTCTTCATGTGTACAAGTGCATTGTGTGCATATTTGTGTATGTTAATATGGACAAGTGTAGGAATGCATGTTTGCACTTGTCTAGAGTGTATACATGCATGTAAACATGTATATGCATGTGTATATGTGTATATGTTGGGATATTTATATATTTGTGTATTTATATATACATGAGTTTATACATGTGAATATCTGTATGTTCACATAAATTATATGTAGATGAAACAAAGTCCCACACCTTGATTGAACAAGTCCAATCTGATAGCAGCTCTCTGATTGCCACCCATATAGTCACCATCCCAGAAAGAAGAGACTTCAGAGGGCTGGGGACAGGGGTTAGGGAATGATTCTCCAAAGCTTTTTGGTATACTTTGAGTAAAAAAAACAAGAAAAGAAGCTCTCAGCTACGTGGTCGTGAGAAACTAATTTATATTTCCTAAGCATGAAAATGAATTTAACAAGAATCGTATGTAGCCTTCACAGGTTTCTGTAAGGATCACAAGGTATCTCGCATATGAAACTGTTTCTAAATGCCTATTTTTAAAAGGATCGTAGTGATTTACAATCTTCCCCAATATCTTCCCATGACGTTTCTAGATGACTTATGATTCTGGCAAAGGACCGATGAGCCCCACCATTGAATGAGGCTGAGGTTCTAATAGAAACACAACTTTAATACCAAAGGCTTGCAGCAGATTTCAGTGGCAGAGTGGACCCACATGTAAGCAAAGCATATTGAGCCAAGGGAAGCCATTTTACAACACACACACAGCACTGACACATACACGCGGCTGTGACACTGGTTTGCTGGAGAACACTTTAGTGTGCTTCTTAGAGTATTTTGGAGTCAACTGACTAAACTCCAAGTACCATTGTCCTTAAAAATGTGGCAGAGATTTCACACGCTAAGGAGGTGGGTAGAAATAGCTTTCAGCTGTTGTTCATATTTGATTCTGGAGGGCTACAGTTCACAAAAGCACTTGTGAAGTGGCATAAAGCCCCAATCCAAGGTGCTGAGGTGTGCAGCATCCTGAGCTATGCTTTGAATTCTTTTTCAACATATCCAACACAAAGGACAGAATGTCGGTTGGGGGGTCAGAAGGCAGAAGTCACCCTCTGCCAACAGGAGTTGGAACAGGTCTGATGAAAGAGGTGAGCCACAAATATTTAGTTTGGGTCCCAAACCACAGAACGGATCACTTAGCCATATCAAAACACCTCCATCCCGCTCTTTCATGCTGCCATGCCCTTGCACGTGCAATGCCGTGTGCTGGCAATGACGTTTATTCCAGTATCTTCATCCAAAAGCAGTGAGATGACCATTCAAGAGCCAAGTTAGATGTGAAGCACAGGGGCATCTGAGTCAAACTGCAGCATCCTCAGCCAATAACTCAGTAGCTTTGGACACATCACGTGAGATATCTGAACCTCAAGTACTCATCTGTTAAAAAGGGAAAATAGGTAAGTGCCTACCTCCAAGGGAGGGTTTCTTAAGATAACGCTTGCAAAGGGATGGGCAGCGGCATCCTTAACACTGTAGCTCTAACAAGGTCACCATGTCTGAGACCCAGTGCCCACCTGCAGCTGGTGATTTTCCCATTATGAACGCCAGCATCATTTTTCAGATTCTTATTGAGTCACTCATCAATTTCTGCCTCACATCAAAGGTATGTGTGCATGTGACTCATTGCACCTTAACAGCTACATCCAGTGGCTTAACTAACATTCTATCTCAATTCCTGACACATTGCTTGTTACCTAGAAGATGTACAATAACTGGGTAAATAGGGCTATTTTAGAGGGAGGGGTGGGCATGAGAAGCTGTCAGAAGGAGATTGAGTCATTGCTTTATCAACTCGAGGTAGAATTCAATAATGGGTCAGGAGTCTCAGGTTTGTCTGATTTGGCTATTCAGTATCGACGACTGTTGTCAATGGAGAATATTCAGTATCGATGACTTTTGTCAATGGAGGAGAAATATGATTAACAGACTCGAACCTGAATTAGGAGACCAGGGCAAGAGACTAGACAGAAAGCAGTCTAGAAGTAAACTATATATTTTTCACCAAATATGAAATATATACCTTTAAATATGGGAAATAATGACTTCTAAAGATCTCAATGGTGGAACCTCATCTGTCTCTGATCTTCTGTAAATGGAAAAAATAACTGAGTCTAGGCCTTGGAGGCTCTTTCAACAGGGCACATGGCACGGGTATGGGCCAAGAGTGGGGTGGGTTCTATGATGTGGCTGAGGCTGAGCTCTAGCCAAGAAACTGATTCCTTTTTTCATTAACACAAGTTGTTATGCACCATGGCCAGTTTTGTGCTTCCATGTCAAGCCTATTTGTACCAACATTGCCCAGAGGTGAGGCAAGAACATGCCGTGATGTTTGCTCTTAGGAGTCTCTGCTCAGTAGGGTAACCTGATTGCCATGCTTTCTCCTCTGCCATGGGCTATGGAGAGTTAATTGGGGGACAGTGACATCACACATTCATGAGACATTGAACCAAAGAAGAACTGGTCTCGCTTTCTCATTGTGAAAAGCTCAAACTGCATACGTACTATTTCTCTATTATTGAAAAGTTTTCTGTACCTCAACTACTATGCCAAGGCATGGAGACTGAAGAAGTAAGCCCCCTCCGTAAACCTGTCCTCCCAGAGTGGACAGGGAGTGGGACACACAGTCACATATTATGCACAAAACTGTAGAATCACAGCTGGGATAGAGGCTGCAGGAGAGAGCAACAGAGGTCCCCTGAATGTGGAACGGAAGGAGGCAGGGCCAGCAGCAGAGATGAGAGAGGCTGAGCAAATGGCACAGAAACCTCAAAGCCTTGGCTCAGTAGAGAGGAGGGGAAACACCTGTCAAGACAAAGGGTGGCGGGGCGAGGGTACTGCTAAGGCAAGTCCCATTGTTGGAAGACCCATGGCCTGGCTTCTTGGAGGGCTGGAGGGAAAGGTGTAATGTCTAGCATTAGGGTCTAAATGTGGTAGCTTCACAGCGAAAAGATAATTGTAGCTGCCATTATAAACCCCATCCTGAAGGGATTACTTGTTTTCAAAGTGCACATGTATTGGAGAGAAATGGAAAGGACAAGTGATCTATCTTTAGGATAGCTCTAAAAAATGTGGAACCAATGTAGTCGTCCTCACTGGCAATGTGAAATAAAGCCATGTAATGGGAAGCCAATTTTACCAAAACACAGTTTTTCTCCCTAATAGTAACAGCGCGAGCACCATTATTCCCACTACTCACATTTGTAGAACACTTACCATGGATCAGTCCCTAGTCTAGATAGTCTGCTCATAATCCCACTCAGTCCTCAGAACACCCCTATGAGATGGATAAAATGATCATCGATTCTTTAGACATGTAGAAACTGAAAGATAGCTGGGTATTGACTGAACTGGGATTCAAGCCCAGGGAGTCTGGCTCCACAGTACAAACTCTTAAGTACTATGGCAGGCAGTGGTGGTCAAACTTGAATGTGTATCAGAATCACCTGGAGGACTTTTGAAACACAGATGGCTGGGCCCCATGCCCAGCCAACAGGTTCTGATTCAATAGATCTGGATGACAGAATCTAAGAGCTTACATTTCTAACAAATTAACAGATGATGCTGATGCTACTGGTCCCAGAAAAATGAGAATCATTGCTCTATGCAACACCATCCTCCAAGTGTTATTTTACTTTACATGTGAGACAAAACTGAAGGTCAGCCTCCTAGCTCATATTCTAATGGAGAAGCTGCTTACAGGAAAGCTCCTACCACAAAGCCTCATGCTAGTTTCCAAAAATATATCCAAATAATTTTTAAAGCCTCGTCAAACAGCTGCACTTAAAATATAGGATATGTAGGGAAAGAGGCCCAGGGATCCATGTCTACGGTGCAGCTATAGATAAACTAACCACAGAACAGTAAGAAGAGAAGGGAGTTACCATCGTGCACTAAACAGGGGCAGTCCTATTTCAATGCAGAAATGGTACGTCTAGCCATGCAAAGGTAATTGTATTGCTTGTCAATCACATTGGGACTCTATGCTTTTGCAAGGACATAATGCAAATGCACATCTTATTTTCTTAGAAAAGTAATAGCAGTAGTTAAATATTTGAATGAATGCAAGCAGGGAGTGATTGCACTATAGAAAATTAGTTTACTTTAAAAAATATATAAAATGCCCAAACCATACAATCTGCCTGTGTAATATAATATATACCAGCCACAAGTATATTCTCATAGAAAAGGCTGTTCACAATTGTTCTACCCTGAGGCCCCTTCCCACTAGAAAATAAACTTTCTAATGTGTTCAAATACCACTGTGTTTTAATGGATATCAGGGGCTATCAGAAACTCACTGGCATTTGTATAGAATTGTGGGTGTGTGGTGTGTTTGTACACATTTTCCTAGAGAATTTTTAATCAGATTATTAAAGGCATCTGTGAAAATGCCCCTTTCATTCTCTCCTCCAAAAAAAAAAAAAAAAAAAAAAAAAGGCTTTAAAGACCACTGATTCATGATGTTTTTCGATAAATTCACTCTATTAAGAGGCTGTTTGGGTTACACTTTAAAACTAGCAAATAAGAAATCACACTTTATAAAAATCATTCTGCAAAGGAAGCTTGTCCAACCCGCAGTCCATAGACTGCATGTGGCCCCAACACAAATTCATTAACTTTCTTAAAACAGTATGAGATTTTTTTTTTTTGGCTCATCAGCTGTAGTTAGTTTATGTGTATTTTATGTGTGTTCCAAGTCCAATTAATTCAATGTGTCCCAGGGAAACCAAAAGATTGGACGCCCGTGTGTGTAAAGTATTCTGAGAATGGGTAATGATGACTTTTGTTCCTAATATTTATGTTAAACGAGTAAAGTTCCTAAGCATCAGATAATACAGGTTGGGGACTTAGATATTTATAAGATAAAGCCCAGAGAGCATGGCTGATGTATACACAGAAAGATATGCCTGTGGTCCCAGAGACTGTTGTCAGAGGCTTTTTTAGGACTTAACCTGAAAACATTTCCAAAAGGTCAATTTGTTTTTCCACTGGCCAGCTTTAAGTTTTCTCCTGGGATACTCCCTTAGCTTTCCTATACCCCAAATAGTATAGAGTCTTCTCAAAATACTTCTCAAGGTAACTCTGGGACGTTTACACAGATGTATGACAATTATCAGAGAAAGGGCAGAAAATCTTGCTCAGAGATACGTAGAGAAACAAAACCAAAAGCCTACAGCAGACACTAGATGCTTAGGCTTAGAATAGTAATAAAAACACCGCCAGGGGGTGGTGGCGCATACCTGTAATCCCAGCACTTTGGGAGGCTGAGGTGGGCAGATCGCTTGAGGTTAGGAGTTTGAGACCAGCCTGGCTAATACGGTGAAACCCTGTGTCTACTAAAAATACAAAAAATTAACCAGGTGTGGTGGCATGTGCCTGTAATCCCAGTTACTTGGGAGGCTGAAGACAGGAGAATTGTTTGAACCAAGGAGGAGAAGGTTGCAGTGAGCCAAGATTGTACAACTACATTTCAACATGGGTGACAGAGCAAGACTCCGTCTCAAAAACAACACATGTGATGTTCCATTAAAGCACCCCATTGTACTCCCTTGAAATATGCATGGTACATAATAGGTACTCATGGAGTTCCTCTTTGATAGGGAGGGGATTGGGGTTTAGCTGTTGTTTTCTAACATCAGAGATTACTGAGTCTATAGGGTTTGTCTCCAATGTCTCCACTTGCCCTCCTGATGCATAGATAATCAGCTTGTGAGCTCCCTGAACAGCAATTACCTGTTGGGTAATTCCTCCCACATGTGAATCATAGGAAGCTAGACTGGGCATTGTGGCTTTTCAAGCAAATTGACTCCAGGATCAAAGGCAAGGAGAAATAAGGAAAACTCGACTCTGCTCTGTGACTGTTTCCTACTCAATATTGTATTTGCAATCTACATATTCCATAAGCAGTGGAAATGCCTCAACCATTTCTTGAAGGAAACAGAGGTCTGTGAAACTGCACGTGCCCCCTAGCAAAGATAAATAATGTATAGAGGGAGAGACATGGGGGCGTGTTGTGTACTCAACCACAAGCAAAAGGGGATGTTGAGAAAGAAGACTATGGGTGGTTAATAAAGTCGCTAAGTTCATCAACCTGGAGAACAGCAGGTACAGTTCACTGAATGCCTGTCACAGGATGGACCAAGTTGTCACCTTAAATGTATTTCTCTACTTCACCCTCTATCAACTCTACAAGGACAGATACATCCCCACTCTCTCTTACGGAAACTCTCTATAGATGTTAAGTAAGCTATCCAAGCCAGTATGGGTAGAATATTCGGGCCCAGTCTTAATCACCTGAAATCCAACGTCTTCCTAGGACTGTAAAATTCCATAGGCTATGTAGACCTATGTAGACATGACTTTCTAACTCTTCACTTACTCTCATTCAGTTGATGTTGGCATTTGGGACTCAGGAGTTGGTTGGTTTGGTATAGGGTTTTCCACCTGTACCTATGATCCCACCATGGTCCATAACTGTCCCTACCCCTGGAGGAATCATCATGTGTTAATGTCCCAAGAGGTTTCTATTTAGGCATGTGAGACAAAAGAGAACAGGGCCTCTTCATTACCTGTGTTCTTCAGCTGCATGGGAGGGCTTCAGAAAATACCAAGACATGGAAGGAAAAGGCAAATCAAGAAAAGGAAATGGATGAATGTCTGGGCATGGTGGCTCATACCTATAATCCTAGCACTTTGGGAGGTCCAGGTGGGCAGATCACCTGAGGTCAGGAGTTCAAGACCAGCCTGGCCAACATTGATGAAACCCCATCTCTATTAAAAATACAAAAATTGGCCAGGTGTGGTGGCGGGCACCTGTAATCCCAGCTACTTAGGAGGCTGAGGTTGGAGAATCGCTTGAACCCAGGAGTTGGAGGTTGCTGTGAGTCGAGATCACGCCATTGCACTCAAGCCTGGCTGACAGAGTGAGACTCTGTCTCAATTTTTTTTTTCTTTAAAAACGAAATGGGTGAATGTAGGGCATCCTTAGGGACTCTACTCATGTGACTGTCTTTGTTGGATACCTCCAAGGGTCACCCAAGCTTCCACAAGGGTAGCCATGGAGATTCTAAAGGATAATTTCTTCAATCTCCCAGGAAGAAGATTGAAGTCATGCATGGACCTAGGATACATTTTTGACTGGTATTTTAGTAACAATATAGATTCATATTGGATACCTCAGGAAGAACAGATTTAGGTTGGCAGATATGCCTTCAATTGGTGACAGTGGAAACAATAAATTCTTAAATGCAGTTTGTTACGTGACATCTTAGAAAAGATGGAGATTGCTTGGGGGTGTGGGTGGGGGAGGGGTCACAGGATAAGATTTCACTGTGGCAATTTAGGAAATGTTTGGACTTACAAGTATCCCCTATTTCTTCTCTTTTAGGATGCCTTCTGTAAACAACCAAGCTAGACTAAGGACCTTGCCCTGGTATTCACACAAGACCCTCTTGCATCACTTACCATGTTTATTGAAATTGTTGGCTTGTATGTCACCCCCTGCCCCAACCAGAAGAAATAACTCTAGAGGTGCCATTTGACTCTTTAACACACAACAGTGCCCTGAAGCACAATAGGTGTCAGTCATAGGGCCACAGGGTGAGCTGAACTGGGCTGGGGTAAAGACATCAGTCAAATCTAGAAGTTTTCCTCCAAAGGATTTTAGAGACAAAAGGCTACAGAAAATGCGCTCTCTGGACCACGTGAATCCTGATGATGCTATGTCCTGAAAACAAATATTTCCAACCTCTTTGCTACTTGCTTTCACTGAACACAAGATAGGGGTCCTTACTCTTTCAGCCAACTCCTGCCCTGTGTCCCACTCTGCACTCTTCCTTTCCAAGAGGAACCATCCCCCTGCCATCTCCTGCAACCTAATCCATTTATTCCAGAGGAAAAGGAAACCTTGAAGATGTTGGGCTCAGTTTTTCATTCCGTGCCAATTCACTCTTGGTGGTTTGTAATCCAGTGAAACACCCAGGCAACCAGATGAATTTCCTTCTTTTTGACCAGTACCTTGCTCTAATAGATTATTGTACACATGAATGCTTGCAACCCCAGTCCTGCTGGGGCTTCTACTTCTTTGTTGAGAATTTAATCTTGCTTCCAAATATGGCTTTAGAATTCTAGCCATACTATTATCCGCAAGGAGGCACAATCCACCATTATAACCAAACTGATCGCAGATATTGCTGGAATACTAAAATTAATTTTCATCCCAAGTAGTTATACACACATTGTTTCATCATTTGGAAATGGTTGTGTCTCTCCCTGGTGAACATGGCATTAATTAGTTATGCATGGCTATTCCCAGCAAAGAGCACGTTCATTATAAGTTAGCTAATTTTGATTTTACATCAGGTGTGTTATTCTGAGATGTTTATACATTGTTCGTGTGAGGATAAGCCATATAATTTTCCTTTATTTCTTTTGCTGTTTAATATAGTAGTGAGATACTGACGGTAGATATACCAAAACACTTCAATTGCCATGTACTGAGAACAATTTTCAAACGAATGTAGTATAAGTGTGCAATTTTGCATTTATAACTTATGAATCTTGCTTTAGTAATTACATGAGCCCAAAGGTAACTTCAGATTTTTTTTTCCTTCGTAACTCATTACATGACCTTGGGAACAATCTTTATTTTTGCATTTCCGGATCCATAAAATGGGCTCAATGCTGTGATACCAGAGATTAAAAATTACACTATCAACAATTCCTTCAGTGTATGGTCACATAAAAGGCTTAAGACATGCAAATATATTTGACAGGTACTAGGGAGAATTTATAGCCAATTCATTCTTGTTTGTTACTATTCACCATGTTTTCAGTTACAATGTGTGTATATATAGAGATAACTCTTGTTTTGTCCAAGAAGCTCAAAGTTGACCCAATTCTGATGGCTACACAAGAAATTTGATGGACATTGTCTTACTACTTTTCCTTAATTTTCCCTTCCCTGATGGTTTTACCTAGTCTTTTTTGTTTTTTCTTTTTTACTATTTTATTGTGTTTATTTTGAAACATTTCAAATGCTCTGGTTTGGAATGAATACATAATGAAAAAGTGTTTCCTTTTGTCATGAGTATAATAGATGATCTAGGCTAATACAGATTTTCTGAAAGGTTTACAAGCAAGAGTTATAAAAAGGGCATTTAACCCTTTTCACACAGTCTTAAATGCAGCCATATTTTCTTACACACACCAGAAAGCCAGTCACTGGCCAGGGAAGGCACATGCCAGACTCCTTTGGGGACTGCTGAATTTAACACAGAGCAAGGTTTGCCAGCTGCAGCATGACTGACTTTGAGCCTGATAATTCTTTCTTGTTGGGGACTGTCAAACAACATCCCTAGACTCTACCCAACAGAGGACATAGCATCTCTCCATTCCTGCTGTGACAACCAAAAATGTCTCTAGACCTTACAAATGTCCCTTGGTCTAGGGCCACTGCCTAGGAGGCATCCCTCTCTCCCGGACGGCAGGAGGTGCAAGAATATTCGAGCAGGATCCCTAAAAGACGGACAGAGGGACTAGCATTTCAAGACTGCCACCCAACACGCCAGTACCATTTTTTTTTCTTCGAGCATTCACACCATTCCTTGATACTCGCCTGGCAATATCAAAGTCCATGCACAGAAGGACCAAACTGGCAATGGGAAACCAATTTGCTTTGTTCCCCCAGAGGGAGAAAGGAAGGGAAATGCCATTTTGGAAAATGCAACTGCTACGCATCTTAACTCCAATTTCGTTAATTCTTGTATGTTTGCATGTGACTCAACACCTAATTTTCTCTTTGCAGGCAAAGGTTAGAGAACCTTGAAGCTCAAGATATCCCTGGGGAGGGGAGCAAGATCACCCCAGTGATTTTTATGTATGAAAACCTCACGTCTTTCTGTGGAGGAATTCAAGGGGCAAATGTGGTCCAACCTCCTTAATAACCAGATGTTTGCAATCATCAGAAATACATCTTTGACTGTAACAATTTCTCTGTTCTCCAGCATTCAGTCTCAAAGAGAATTTACATAACAACATGTGACATGTAGAGTGCTTAAAGGCACCAACCATGACAGGACAAATTACACTCATTTTTCAATACTCGTAGCAAGGTGCTCCACTGCAGGTGCGCGCCGGGCTGCATGCTGGGGGCAGTTCTGGGGGTGGCAGAGGGGGGAATCAAGACCATCATGCACTCACAAACAGCTCCGTGCCTCTGGGGAGGCAGGGCTGGAGCAGGGAGGCCCGCCCAGGAGGCTGCCCCACTTACCCGCCATAGGCCGGGATCGGGGGTGGGGGCGCCGCGGCCCTGAAGGTGTTGTACACGGTGCGGCCGCGGCCTCGCAGGTGCGCCCCTCGGTAGGCGGCCGCGGCGGTGGCTGCTGGATACGGGAAGCCTGGCACTGCGGGGCAAGAGGGGAGAGAGAGAGAGAGAGCGAGCACAGGCTGTCAGATGCACACCCTGCTGTGGAGGGAACCGTCCTGGGAACCCTTGTCCCTGCACAGGGTTTCAGCGGGTCCCCCGCCCGCTTCCCAGAGTCAGGAGGTTAAAAAGCAGAAAGCAGCACAGTGGCCAGGGTTGGACTCCAGAGAGGATGGGTAGTTAACACAGTAGGCCCTTTGCCCAGGAGACTATGGTGACTGACAAACATTTGCAAAGAATTCTAAACAATGGGAGAAAAACTCACTGCATCAGTATTTAATTAATGAATTTATTTGAGACAGGGACTGGCTCTGTCACCCAGAGTGGAGTGCAGTGGTGTGATCACGGCTCACTGTACCCTCCACCTCTAGGGCTCAAGTGATGCTCCTACCTCAGCCTTCCAAGTAGCTAGGACCATAGACAGCCAGGCGTGGTAGCATGCTCCTAATCTTTTAATGTTTTGTAGAGATGGGGGTCTCCCTAAGTTGCCCCGGCCGGTTTTGAAATCCTGGGTTCAAGCAGTCCTTCTGTCTCCACTTCCCAAAGTGCTGGGATTACTTGGACCAAACATGACCAACCCACAAACACATTTTTAAAAGGGCAGATTGCAAGATGTGTGATGTCTTATCAACCATCACATATACCTATGTATATATGTACAGGTGTATTTGCATGCAAAACACACATGTGAATATGCATGCATACATGTGTATGTGTATGCATGTATATATACATATATGTACATACGCTGATATGAACATATTTGTATACACATATACACACCTTTCCACATGCTAGTAATCTCTGGGGCCAAACTACTTGAGTGTTTTTTATTCATAGCTTTCCCTATCCTATTTTTCCAGTTTCCTTTATGTATAAGATATCATCTGTTAAAACTTCTAATTGAAGTATTTTCAGTGACACGTGTATGTGGCATGAGTGCACAAACCACACACGCCATGAGAAACAGCTTATTACCGACATCTCATAAGCCTGCTAAACTCTTGTGCAGCATTTAAAGGTAAAGGCAACCACCATGATTACAAATACGGGAGAAGTCTGGGACCCCGAATCTTAAGAGAATGTGTGGGGCTGGGCATGGTGGCTCATGCCTGTAAACCCAGCACTTTTGGAGGCTGAGGCAGGTAGATCATGAGGTCAGGAGTTTGAGACCAGCTTGGCCAATATGGTGAAATCCCATCTCTACTAAAAATACAAAAATTGGCCAGATGTAGTTGTGCATGCCTGTAATTTCAGCTACTTGGGAGGCTGAGGCTGAATTGCTTGAACCTGGGAGGCGGAGGTTGCAGTGAGCTAAGATGGCACCACTGCATTCCAGCCTGGTTGACAGAGCAAGACTCTGTCTCCAATAAGAATGTGGGCAGGGGTATCTTCCCTTGGGTAGAATTCTCTGAGCAGGATGAGGAGGCGAGGAGGAGTTACGAAGGGGAATTAAGCCTGATGATTACTCCAGACCCTGATAACTAATGCTGTTTCCTCTATCGGGGATCCCATTCCTCCCATCTCATGCAAATGCTAACTCATCAGAGCCCGTGAGGCCAGGAAACGACTTTTGCCTTTAAGTTCAGTTGGCTTCTCTGACCCTCCCAGTGCTCTAACCGTTCTAACCACACTTGTCCCATCTCGCTAAGCAGCAGGCTGTGTTTCCCAAACTGTGCCCGGAGGATGCCTGATGATTACCGCAGCCCCGGGATAACCAATGCTTTTTCCTCTACCTGGGATACCCTTCCTCCCATCCCATGCAAATCCTAACTCACCAGTGCCCATACAGCCAGCAAACCACTTTTGCCTTAAAGCACAGTTCGCTTCTCTAACCCTCCCAGTGCTCTCGCCATACTGACTACGCTCATCCCATCTCACTAAGCATCAGGCAGTGTTTCCCAAACTGTGTCCACGGAGAATGTTTTTCTGAAAAAATGCATTTGGGAAGTCCCTGTCCCAGGAGAGCCACAGTAAATGCTCAGAAAGGCGCGCACCATGAAGGAAGCACTCATAGTTAACCCAGCACAACCAAACTCCTTTTCCAGGCTTTCTGCAGAAAAGCAAACCTCTCACTGAGCAGGAGTTGAAGTTCATTTCATGTTAAAGTTGTCTCCACCCTCTATCCGAACTGCCAAGAAGAGCTTCTCCCCTTCCCACCATCAGCTTCAGACCTTACGTCTTCCCATTATTCAGAGCCCCCATTATTCAGAGTGCTTTGCACGCACACTGATGAATGGACCCAGGTGAGGGTTGGAGAAGGAGCAAACAGGCAAAAGAATTGGAAGGAAAAAAATGTGCATGAGAAGCCTCACTGGAGGCCCCGGCTACTACCGAGGAGGTTGGACTGGCTGGCCACGCAGTGCACTTAGAACTCCAAGAATTATACCTACGCCTCTAGATAGGATGTTTGTACCTACATGGTGGGTGAAGGGAGTGGGTGGGGTTCTCCACAGAAGTCATTCTGAATTACTCTTGTAATGATAAAGACCCAAACAAAACCCCTGAACCTGACCAAAGTGAAGACCAACAGCCTATTTATTATCTGGAATTCTGTGTCCTCTTAAAGGTACAACAGTCGTCCTGTTGTACGGATTCTACCACATCTTTCTCTCACAATGTGGGTGAAATGCGAGGATGGTAGAACCCAGAATGATTCTATCTGTATCTGAGAAGACCATAAAGGTTATTTTTAACTTTTTTGTTCTTGCTAAAGACAGATTATGCCATTTTTAACTTTTTTTTGCCAGCTCCTAGCACCTGAGTTTCCTGGATCGCATGGCAACTGATATGCTTGAAACTGCAGAGAGGTGTGGGGTCTTAATGGGGAATGTGACGAAATCCTAATATCATAAAAACCCAGAAGTAATGAGAGATGAGACACTTGCTTCAGGACTGGAGAGAAAATGAGTGGGAGTGGCTTTGACTCCAAATCTGTCTTTTGCCACAGTTCAACTATTAAGTTTTCAGAGGAACACCCTGGATTTTGAAATAAAGAAAATGAAGAATTCACAATCTGGCAGAGCAGCTGGCTGCCTGTGTGAGGAAACACGGTAATTATGCTGACCCATTCATTATCACTGACTATGGAGCCGAATGAGCCAGACAAGCTCCCTCTCAGCCACAAGCAGGTTTTACAATAATTCTTGGAGGATTTAGATGTTGAGATATAACATGAAACAGAAGCTTGGCGAGAGAGAGGGGAGCACGTGCTGTTAAGAGCATGGAGCCAGGATTCCATTTTGTACCCTCTTTGTTACAGGGAGAAAATGGATTTCCTGATGCAGGATATTTAGAAGTCTTAGGAGGTTCTCTGGGCTCCCCCAAGCACATGAGGGGACTTCTTATTTTATGAAGGGAACACAGGAAGGGACTGCAAATCAATCCTCGCTTAAATAGTGCCTTCCTGAAAGGCCAAGTACCCTTGGTAAACAAAAGCGTTCCACAGGTCATGCTTTGGGCCAGACGCTTCACAGAGAAAGGGCTGGAGAATTCAAGTGTACTGGGTGGATGGTATTTTCAGTGGTCCCTTTCTTGTTCATCTAGGGCTGGCCAAGGGGCCCTTTGGTGAAATCTCTAGTTAGAAAAATGCTCATCGATCACATTGCCTTTCTTTCTTACATTCCTTCCTTCCTTCTTATACTTGCTTCTTTCTTTTTTATTCCTTCCTTTCTTCTCCCCTTCCTCTTTTCTTCCTTCGTTTTGTCTTCCTTGCTTCCCGTCCTTCCCTCCCTCTTTTCTTTCTTCCTTTTGTTTTCCCTCCTTCCTGTCCTTCCCTCCTTCCTGTCCTTCCCTCCTCCTCTTCCTTTTTCCCCTCCCTCTTTCTTCTTCCCCTCCCTCTTTCTTCTTCCCCTCCCTCTTTCTTCTTCCCCTCCCTCTTTTTTCTTCCCCTCCCTCTTTCTTCTTCCCCTCCCTCTTTCTTCCTCTCCTCTCTCTCCATTTCTTTATTACTTCCTGCCTTCATTACAATCCTTCCTTTCACTCTTTTTTTGGAATTTTTTTCTAAAGAGGGCTGCCCTGTTCCTCCCCTGGTTCATGTAAAAATCATTAGCTTGGATCAGAAATGAAGGAAGACTCTAACTGGTGCGTGCATGCAAGCTGCGTTAAGGGTGGTGATCTCCATTTGTTCTGCTCATTGATTACGATGAATAACTGGCACCAAGTAGGTATTGGGTACCTAATACCGTGCCTGGACACCCTGTCGGTGTCTAACCTATGTCTGTCTTCCTTCTGGGAGACTACAGCCACCACCTCTTCACTGTCTGCCTTCCATAACACTGTCCTTTGTACAAAGTGACCTGCCCAGCATTTGCAGATAAACAGCATGCAAGCAACACAACTGTCAGAGGCGTTCGAACCAGAGCGACTCCATCTTAAGTGGGGGCTAGGAAAAAGGCCAGGACCTGCTGGACTGCATTTCCAGAAAGTTAGGTACTCCTGGCCTCTAGATGTTTATGTTTAAGGAAACAGATTGATAATGTTTACTAAACAGACCCAGACTTGGGAGTGTCCTGATATCCTGGTATCTTGAGAACAGAAAAGCATTCCTAATTTTGCTTTAAAGATAATATCGATTCTTGCAAAATATAGTAATTAAGAAAATTAATCCTTTATCACAAACCCTTGTAGCAGAGCACATTTCCCCATGATCTTATTTTCTTGTCCTGTATAAACAAGTATCATACCTAGGGGTGGAAGTGCTCCTCTTCCTACTTTTGGCAACACCCTACTGTCTATGGAGCAGCTGTACTTTCCCCATTTTACTTTCTTTATAAACTTTTGCTTTGCACTGTAGACTCGCCCTGAACTCTTTTTTGCATGAGATCCATGAACCCTCTCTTTGGGTCTGGACAGGAACCCCTTTCCTGTAATACAACTGAAATTTAGTCGCAATCCCTAGAAAGATAATTTCCATTTCTACCCTTGTACGTGTTTCACTGCCTCTGAAAAAGTAACCAGATTTTGAATGAGTATGATTTCAATCAAGCAAGGGGAGGCTGCTTGGACCAAATCTGTTGCACTTGGAATTATCAGAGCCTTTAATTCATTGAAATTCTCCTCCATGGCAGCACACTATCGGGATTTGAAATTGTTTCTTGTTCAGGGGGGAAAGCAGGACTCCAGTTTTGGCCCCAGACAGGTAACACCTATTAAAAGGTCTTCATCATGTTTCTCCTTCCATATAGCCCCAGATAACGCTGCCTGACAACCCAGCAACAACAGTCCCTGAATCAAATAATTGTGTGCAATCAGGAACCACAGAAAATAACAATCTTGATAATGCCAAACTCATCTGACTTGTAGCTGTGCCTTGTTTCTTCCCATCTTTATTAGAAGATTTTTTCCTGGCCAGGCGCAGTGGCTTATACCTGTAATCCCAACATTTTGGGAGGCCGAGGTGGGCAGATCATGAATTCAAGAGATCGAGACCATCCTGGCCAACATGATGAAACCCTGTCTCGACTAAAAATACAAAAATTAGCTGGGTGTGGTGATGCACACCTGTAGTCCCAGCTACTTGGGAGGCTGAGGCAGGAGAATCGCTTGAACCCAGGAGGTGGAGGGTGCAGTGAGCAGAGATCGTGCCACTGAACTCCAGTCTGGGTTACAGAACAAGACTCAGTCTCAAAAAAAATTTTTTTTTCTTTCCCTTGATGGTTGGTTTAGGGACAGCATGGCTTTCGTTGCATGCCACTAACACAAATAATCCCTTTCGAGGGCAAAATACACACAGGTACACATGCACACACACAACTGTTTGTCACACTTCCTTTACAACACCCAGCACAGCATGGAAGAATGGATGCTTTTCTTGCCTACAGGTGTGGTGGTCTGCAGGATTCTGGAACATGGTGAAATGTATATTTGAGATAATTACCTGGACATAAGATTCAGATACAAATTAAACAAGACTAAAACTGTTTTTTGACCACATAGAGAACCTCTTACATGCTTACTTTTGAGGTATGGCACTTAGATTTTGAGTGAGAGTTATGTCGTCTATCCCAGTTTAGATGTCTGGATCCAGACACGCCAGATACCATAGTTTAGAGGTCTATATCCAGTAAATGGGCAATGAATGTTTAATAAAGCCAATGCAAAATGCCCACTGGAAACTCACAATGTTCTCTCCATTTCTAGAATATGAAATAAAATGTTTAAATCAATGTTAAAAGTCAAACATTGCCCTATCCAATGTTTGTAAATGCCTCTTTGTTAATTTAAAAAAACAAAGTTATGTAGAAAAGACAGCCAACTACGGTCATTTCTAAACCCCAACACTGGAAGTTTGATTTTTTTTTTCCTAGTTCAACTTGAAGTTAACTCACATGTAAGCAGACCATCAATAAGGAACAGTAGAAAGGATGCAGGTTGATTTGTGGATATAGTATAAATCCTTGGTTTTTGGCATGAGGGAAACAAGGAAACCCATAGGTTCATTGTAATGAAGAGATTCCTTCTGAAGCCTTATCCAACATGAATCAAAGAGAAAAATCTGGTATCACTGCAACACAAATTGGATGCAGCTCATAAGCTAAAAATGAATTTCTCTCAAAACAGGGCAAGAGCTTTCGAAGAAAATACCAATTGAGCATCCTGTTGACACAACAGCATTTCCAGCTCACCCACTCTCACCCTTCAGCTAGATTTATATACAGAACATATTTTGAGGGAGGTTAGTGGAGTAACCATCTCATTTCTTGGGAATAAGAAGTTCTGTCCCATGGAACTCGATGAAATGGAACCTTTAGGGATGCAACAAGAGGCACGCTGTGGTGGTGCTCAAGTATCACGGCAAATCAACATTTTAAAACGGAAGATGTGTGGGTGTATCCACCAGCCAAATGGGCCATTTACTAAAGTGTCAGCTGCTAACTGCCGTCTCCCCCTCAAGAACAAAGCCCCCACCTCCCACCTCCAATGAGCCCTGAACTCAGTGTATTTACAGTGATGAGTGTGTCTTCTCTTCCTGTCTTTTACGAACATGGTGCTTACCTTCGAAAATAAACACAAATGAGATCATCTCACCAGCCAGGAAATCCCAAGAGAAGAAACACAAAACCAGTGGAAAATACTTGAGGGTTATAAACTGCATATTAAAGTTTTAGAGCTCTGGGAGAGATGGAAGAGTAGCAGATGCAAAACCCGACAGGGGGGCGGATTCTGCATCAAAGCCATAAAAATATACAACCGCTTTAATGGGCAATTATTCTTTGCATTTGTGCGCTGGTTTGAATTTGCATGAGATTGCCAGATGCCCTGGAAAAGGTGGGCATCTGAACGGATGAGGGGGGCTCTCTTTGTCCCGCTCCTTCTCTCCCTTTCTCCATAATGTCACATTTCCCCACCCTTGGAAGGTTTTAAGATGGAGAGAGACTCATGCAAATTTGGGGTGAAATTGTTCTGTGGGTAATTTATGGTAGGAAATACACAATTCTAGGGGTACAGATGCGCTTTCAACAGCAGGTTGATGGTTCTGCAGGATTCCCCTCGGGGGAACGCCCATTCCACGTGCTGGACCATAAATTAAGAAGTGGTGTAATAGGTAACATATTGAGGCGAAATAAACCACCAGCCATAGCTCATAGAGCAGCAATTTCAGAGGCAGGGCATCATGCAATGAGCATCACAATGAAGAGTCAAAAAACCTGATTTTTTTCCAAATGGCAAAATATGTTTTCTCCTTTTTCAGAACGAATCTCAAGGTACATCAAATTGGTTTATAACACAGGATTTACACGCAACTAGGTCACTCTCTTTAAATGGCCTTAAATGAAAATTTTAACATGATGGAGCCTATTATGCTGGCTCAAACAAAAATGGAAAGCTTTTCATTTTTTAAAAAAATCAGTGATTCAGGAAGTTTTGGCTAAAAAAAAAAAAAAAAAGGCGTGGGTGGGGGTGGCGTGGCGAAAGAAAGATTCATATCCTTTCAGGTCACTAATAAAAAGACCAAAATGGCCACTTAATTTGTCAAATCTCCAGTTCTCATATCCACATACATTTATCCCTGAAACACACATTTGGGATTGACCCGTTTCAGTATGAAATGCATGTTGATATTAAATACTGCTGTTTAGAAGTGAATAAATCTACATTTTGGACAAACAGTTTCTTCTAGGACATCCTCATTTGAAATGCATTGAATAGGAAAACAAAAATTTCTAATTAATGTACAAGTCTAATCACCATTCTCCACATGGAAGAGTAATTTTTCACTGTTCATTTGCTTGGTTTAATCTCAACACTGACATTACAGAAACGCAATGTCCTATAAATCTCCGCTCATTTGTTTCTTTAATATTCATATTCCATTGAACTGCAGCTGCTTGTTGCTGCAGTCTATTACAACATGCAAAAGTGTCGATAAAAATATTATGAAAGGCAAGATGTGTTTCTTCCTGGCTGCGCGTGCCATTTATTTGGGGAAAGACAATAAATGACTCGTGGATTGTCCCTCGGCCTGCTGCTTGGTGGGTGATTAGTGATTAATTACCTTGCAGCAAATTGACATGGCACGAGGAAATTGACACAGCCCTGATTAATTAACTTTTTATGGGCGGTAGTTACTCACAAAACACTGCGCACCATAATTGAATCTCTTTACATAACGTCATGGTACAAAAGTTTTAGTCAAATCCAAATTAGCCAGAAGTTTCTAGGCTGTTATAGGTCTGATTGGGATGTGTCGAAGGAATTTGCAAGAATGTGAACTTGGAGAGAGATGCACATTTTTGAAAGTGGGGAAGAATAGATGGTGACAATGTAATGGCCTGATTGTCCAAGCTGAATGTATTGATCTAAATCTCGACTTCAGCTAGACTTTGGGAATAAGACTGTAAGAGGCTAAAACGTCTTTTTCCTCCAGCCTCACTTGGCTGCATTTTAGTGGCTTTTGCAGATTCTCTCTTTTGTCCAGTCTCGAACAGTGAACTTGACTCCCAAATTGAGTTCTCAGTTCCAACATGGCTCCCTCCAAAGGCTTTACCTCTTCGTCTAATCTCACATCTCCTGACCCCTACAACTGTTACCAGTTACCATCATACTACCCTGTTGTTTTTTTCCTTCTCGTTAATCACCTGACTTGATTTCAACCTCCATATACATCTCTAGGGATGTCCTGAGGACTCTGTGTTGGTACCTACTGTGTGTCCATCACCTAGAAGATGACTGAGTACAAGGTGATCATTGATATGTGTATTGACTACAGTGTATGATGAACTCAGAATACCATAGTCCTTCAGCTATGAAAGAAAATGGGTGGCAATCCTCAAATGCGTGAGAGTTGCTAAGGAACTGCCTGTGAGGGATGCATATTCCCAGAGAAACTCTGGGTTGGCGATGGAGTTAGTGAGAAGGGATCCTGGACCGCCCTTGTCTAAAAACCCAGGCGGTGATAACCAGAGTAATTCAACCAACGATGTGATTGCAATTGGCAAAATTCCAACCTGAGGCTCCATTATCAGGTGGAGAAAAATTCAATTGCATGATAACAGCTAGGATTTACTAGCATTTGCTAATTGCTAGACCTGGAGATTAACCCACTAATGTCTCACAAAACCATATGAACCATGATTGTTGCTATTTTCACTTTCCTGGGGGTGGTGATGGAGCTATAGAGCAGCTCAGATACTCACCCAGGGATTTTGAACCAAAGCAGCCTGACACCACAGAGCCTGTGATCTTATCCATTATGCAACATAAAGGCAACCCCAGTCAGGCTCCAGGAAAAGCTTTCTACTTTTACTCTCTCTCTCTGCTTCTTAGAGCCTCTCAGTTTAGATTCCCTCCTATTGCCTGTACAAGCTGCTACGTTGTCTCCCTATATCCATACCACATCTGAGACAGAGCCAGCCCCAATTTGACTGGGTTAATTTGTAGGGGAATCTGTTGACTGTCTCCCAGAGATCTCAATATGCTTCTTGTTGGGGGATGGGGGAGACATTGGAGGGTCTGTGTGTGTGTGCCTGCCATTTCTTCTGTTAGATACTTACGTTCTGAGATTTTGAGACACCTGGAAAGGCACTGTTCCTTTTCTGCTAATTGGATGCCGGTCGTAGGGATCACCACTGATTTATATTCCTGATAAGAGTTCAAAGGCAAGCTGTTTCCCTTTGCCACTAGGGTTTACCTCCACATATTGACGTGGGGGGCAGGTGGTGTTCAACCCAAAAATATTGGGAATGCAGATTCTGTAGACATAGCAGGTTTGCACTAGTACAGTATGAGTAAAGGCGCAGTTGAACACAAACCTGATTACTGTCACAATAATTAGCTCCTTATGACTAAATTCAACTAGAAATTTTTAATTTGGAAGACTGGAATGACAAACTCATTTCAAAGCCTTGGAAGATCTGCATAAGAAACCTTCATAACATTTTGGGCTACTGCACATTTTTCTATATATAATTGCTTTTTTAAATATGTTATCAAATATCAACTTACAACTTGGGTTTGAAATAAGTCTCCTTTTTGTGGAAAAAAAATAGTCATCTAGGAAAATAACATTACACGCAATGAGCACACCAGGATTTAACTCTGAGCAACGAGTCTGGTGTTCCCAAAGGAGAAAAGTTCTCTAACTGAACAAATTTAAAAAGCAACAGCAAAAGACACTCACACCATTCACGCACATGAATATTCTTTGATCACATAAGGTCTTTGTGTCTCTGAGCGAAGGCAGTAGACTTGGTGGTAACTAACTGCCACACTGTTCCTGATTATCTCCCAAAGTTAGTGGTTGTATCTTTCCTCACAGGTTTAAATGGCTGCCTTAATCCAACATACAAGTAGCAAATGTCAAGGCTGCTAAATGTGTGGTGATACGCTTTTACTGTGCAGAAGAGGTATTTGTGATTTGCCTACTCACAGGTATTGACAATCTCCCCCCAGGGCAGGATTTTTGTAACATTTCATTTGGCAAAACGAGAATGAGTCTCAATCTTGGAGTGTTTGACTTAGCAGAACCGCAAAAGGCATTTGCGAAGGTGCTTTCTGTCCTTTGAAGGAGAAGACAAAGCCCTGAAGAGCTGAGATTTATTTTAATTTGGATGAAGCAATTCGTCATCATCTATTAGTTTAACAAAATCTGTACTGATAACCATTTTGTCGTTTCCCAGGAAACCACAGGAAAAAACAACAAAAAAACCCACAAATAACTTATATAATTACTTTATCCAGTGCATATACATACTAAAGTTTCAATTGTTAAATCATTCATGTTCTATCTAACAGCTGGCTGAAACAGCAAGCTCGGTGAATTGCCTCTCCAGGTAGGAAACAGGGCAAGTGAAATAAATTAGCTTCCTTATGCTGGGCTGGATTTCCCATGGTTCTCTTGGGCTGACGCAGTTCCTGCACATGAAGCCTTCAGGGAGGGCTGATGGTGGCTCACAGGGATGGGTACACGACTCACATGTATTGTTCATTTCACTCCCAGCCATTGCTGTGGGGATAGCTGATCTGTCTGTCAGTGCTGAGGCCATCTGCTTTTGAGCATCAGCTTTCAGACTTTAAAAAAAGAGTACCGATCCTTGGATCAATGCCCAAAGCCAACCTGGAGGACAGGTACTGTCTGAGCCTAGGGATCACCTGCCTGATATCTGAGCCAGAGCCTCCAAAACACCTATACAGAACAGACTGAGGAAGGTACCATTCAGGAATGGTCCACCAATCCAGTCACTGGACCAATGTAAACCACCCAAACCAGCTTCTTTGTTGAACCTTATTTTCTTGAGACAGGGTCTCACTCTGTTGCCCAGGCTAGAGTGCAGTGGCGTGGTTATGGCTCACTGCAATCTCAAACTCTTGGGCTCAAGTCATCCTCCCACCTCAGCCCCTCCAGTAGCTAGGACTATAAAAGTATACCATCACATCTGGTTTGGTGGACTTTAAAAAATCCTGGAGAAGGTGGTTTCTGAGCCAGAAAAAGAGTAGCATTTGAGGAGCCGTAATGCCTCAAGCAGCCTTGAGGGACTCTGCAAAGCAATCTCATTTAGTGATCATACATAGGTAGGTATTCATGGCTATTTACAAGGCGAGAAGACTTGGCCAAGGTCACAGCACTAGTCTACCATGACAGTTTACTCCCAGACTTTCCTGAATCCAGCTCTTCTCACTAAATCACGCTGTAGCTCAAGAAAAATGTTGTAAAACCACTAGTGAGAATTAGGACTTGCCAGAAAAAAAGGAAAACAATCTTTTGGAAATGTTTGAGATTCCTGTAGCAAATACGAAGGGTAGGAATAATAGATACCCATAGATAGTTGTACCTTTGCTGTTTGCTTTCGTATGAAAAGCCATTAGGCATCAAGAGCCTATGTTGCATGCAAACAAAACTCAAGGAGATAAATCTAAAACATGTGGTGTGGTGTTTGGTTCTGAAACTGCATTTTCTTAACACTGCTCCCAAGTTCTCCAGTAGGGATAAATAGCTTTTGGCATGACAGTTCTTTTATATAAAAACATGATTTAAGAAAATGGTGTTTGAAGCACGTGCTTACATTACTGGGTTTATATGAACTACACCAGGCTCTTTTTCCCTTCGATGAGAGGCAACCTGAGCTGCTCATGGTCTTGGCACTGAGTAGAAGATTTATTTTGGAAGAGAAATACGGCAAGGGAAAAAGCAGTGACCTCTATGGTTGGACATGTTTCTATCCAAGAAGGCTGGTATTTGATGAGAGAATGATTGCTCTAGCTCTTGAATGACATGAGTGCCCTTGGATTCAGCCTCTCCCTTCCTAAGCTATTCATTCCCAGCTCTGTAGACCTAGAGAGGGCTTGGCTCAACTTACAAAGCTAGGACCGTTGGGAATGTGCCCCTGCTCCATTGCATCAGAGTGTCCTCCTTTACATTCCAAGAACCAAGCAAGATCTTGCCATTGGCCCCTACAACTTACCTGCTCAGAGCTCTGAATGTAAAATGAATCCCTTTTTTTTCTTTTTAATTTTAAATCCACATTAGTTTGGGGAAGCAAATAAAGGGCAGATAAGTGCTTAAAAAATAAAGTCTCAAAATAAGCCTCTCAAACTATTGGAGGATTTCTCTTGCCTCTGATGAGGCTGGATGAGGGTGAGTTTTGTCAAGGAGTTAAATGCAGGAGCTGCACCAGCCAGTTGATCCTCTTAAGAAAATGTGAGCATTAAAAAACACTTCTTGTCAATGCTATCACAGAACTTGGGTTTCCAGGGAATTCCCCCAGAACAATTGCCTCGCTGCCTTTCCAAAACATCTCATCTCGGCCTTGTTCTCTGGCTGTGTATGCACTGGAATCTCAGGACAACATAGTTTATTGTTTTAATATCTGTCTGACACAAAGCAAACGCATCCTCTAGTGACTCCTTATCTGTCATATGTATTTCTGTGAAAGAAATATCAAGACAAATAAGATGTTTGGGGGCACACCACGGGATGGTAGTTTTTGCAATTGGCGGCCTTTTGCAGAAGCAAGACACCCATCTGAAAAAGATGAAAGCCGCCATTCTGCATTGAGATTAATAACTAAAGCAATGACAGAGAGCTGCATAGCAGCTGCCTGAAATGTGGCTGCCTCTTTGCAGAACTTTCCCTTGAAACAACGGGGGGGGTGAGAGGTTCAACTAGTGGCTTTAATTTTTTCTTGGAAATGGTTAAAAAGGACAAACAACAAAGTGGGTTATGATTATAACTCAGCCAAAGAAACAACACACGGATGAAGAAAGTTGTGGGGGGAGAGGAGCGGGTAGTGGTTGCAGGGACTAAAAATACAAACGAACCTATTCGGAGGACTGTGATCCAGGTGGAATAACTCCGTTAAGATCAGAGTTAGGAAAAGCCTCTTAGAAATGATCCGTTAACCAAATGTGCTAGGTCATGGGAAAAGCTGAGCAGATGGAGAAAAGCAGAGATGGTGCTTCAGTGATGGAGAAAGAATGATTTCTGGAGTTTACCATTGGTGGGTGGGTGGTAGTTGGATAATTCTGCAATGCTGTGGGCAACCATTTGTTCATCAAACAGATACGTGCTATGAGTGAGGTGGCAGGGAGAGCATGGCACCTAGTAGGTGTCTCAAAACACCTCAATCCATGGGTTTGGTGAAGGAAATAGGATCTCAGTAGCAAAGGGCATCTGTCTACAGTGTTGAATAATGGTGAAAATGAGAACATTTAATTCACCTACTGAGAGGCACCCCAATGGCAGTGCTAACAGTGGTTGTCTCCTGTTGGGTGTTACCTCCCCAATGTCCCTAGGAGCACTGTGTTTGAAATTCTGAAACTTCAACATTATATTTGTCTATTACGTGTCCCTGGCAAGAATATAGGTATAATAGAAGCCACCTTGAGAGTATCTTCATAGCATGTTTTCAGGAAGTAGAATTGTACCTGG
Organism: Rhinopithecus bieti; assembly: GCF_001698545.2. Lineage (NCBI taxonomy): Eukaryota > Metazoa > Chordata > Mammalia > Primates > Cercopithecidae > Rhinopithecus > Rhinopithecus bieti. Next base: position 252,562 of record NW_016805992.1, on the reverse strand, counting down.
CATATGGAAAAAAATTCAATAAAGATTGGTTGAATGAAGTAACATCTTTCAACCCCCTCCCCAATCAAAGGACTAAAAACTAGAAGGAATTATCTCTGAGAAAATGAAGAGGACACAGGTAAGCTGCCACCATAATGCTGAACCACAGCAAAAGGGAAGCAGTGTCTGATGCCCTGATCAGAAGGGTCCAGTCCAGAGAATCTTTTACAGCCAGCATTGTTGAAAGTGGGGGGGGGGGGGGGGGGGGGGGGA
>NW_016805992.1:248000-251980 GCF_001698545.2 Rhinopithecus bieti | reverse complement strand
GGGGGGGGGGGGGATGGAAATGGAAACAGTTCAGACAGAAGATCCTGGGTAAGACAGTGGCGTCTTCACATTTTTCCCAAGGAAACTGGGGCAGGTCTTAGACTAATGGCAATAGAATTCAGCCTCCGAAACCAGATTTGTTCATTGTGCAAGCAAAACTAACAACCAATTCCTTGTATCTTGATTAAATATAAGTCAAGATCATTTTGTATCATTTAAATCAAGATCAACTAGTATCTTGGTCTTAATAGGTACCAAGAGAAAGGGTACCTATTTTTATGTACTACTTTACATCATTTAAAATGTGATAAAATGGGCCAGGCACGGTGGCTCAAACCTTTAATCCCAGCACTTTGGGAGGCCAAAGCAGATCACCTGACGTCCAGGAGTTCAAGACTAGCCTGGCCAATACGGTGAAACCCTATCTCTCCTAAAAATACAAAAAAAAAAAAAAAAAAAAAAAAAAAGCCAGGCATGGTGGCACACACCTGTAGTTCTAGCTACTGAGGAGGCTGAGGCAGGAGAATTGCCTGAACCCAGGAGACGGAGGTTGCAGTGAGCCGAGATCACACCATAGCACTCCAGCCTGGGCATCATAGTGACACTCTGTCTCAAAAAAAAAAAAGTGCTACAAAGTGCAAAAGGTACATGAGAATGCACACTTAAAAGAATTTTCCTTCTTATTTCCACCCCCAAGCAGCCAGCTACCATGGTCTGCCCTTTCAAGTGAGAATGAGGGCCTGACAAAGAGATTGAGCCTGAGGGCCATAGTTTACCAATGTGGCCTGCAGACTGTTTTTGTAAATAAAGTTTTATTGGAACACAGCCACACGTTTTCATTCATGTTTCAACTTAGACGTCTATGGCTATATGTATAGTAGTCTATGGCTACTTTCAAGCTACAACAAGAGTTGAGTCTCTGCAACAGAGGCCAGATGGCTTGTAAAGCTGAAAATATTAGTACTATACAGTCTTTTAAATAATTTTGCTAAGCCCTGGTAAGACATATCAAAGAGGGAAAAGCTGCCTCTTCAAACTAGATGGGATGGGGAGGAGATAGCACAACCTTGGCCCAAATAGAGATGCTGGACAGCTGCTGAGAGGTCCTGCATGACCACTCCCTGCTCAGCCATTTCTTGGAGTCCATCCTGTTTGCAGCCTCTGGGGGAAAGTTCAGAGAGTAGTGAAGAAGGGAGGCTTGGGATTTAAACAGGCTTGGTTCAAAGCTGATCTAGCTGGGTGATCTTAGACAAGCTTCTTAAGGCCCCCAAGCCTAAATTTCCTTCTGAGAAAAGGTAGCATAATTAATCATACTGTCCTCTAGTTTCTTCTTAAGTAAGAGAGCTAATGAGAAGGGATTAGCAGAATGTCTGACATATAGTGAGTGCCCGATAACCATTACTTATGATTATGGATACCATGATTTCAGGGCTGGAACAAAGTTAACAGGCGTTCACTGAAGTTGCAGAACTTTAAGTGGGGGGTGGAAGGGAGGAAACACCAAAAAACTCTAATGAAGATAAATCATGTTTTAATGCAATCTTTTAACACCCAAATTATTTTTTAAATCCACGATGAATAGACTATCAAAATTTAAATACAGTGCTGGACTAAGCCAGATGGGATTTTAAGGCTCCAAAAGGAAAAATTAATAAAACTTACTCTGTCTTGATATTCTGTTAATCATGGATCTTTTTCTATTACTTTAGATTTTTTAAAATACTGCATTAAAATGCTATTTATGAGAGTCTGGGTACCCCTTTCATCTTTGAAGTGAGCACCTCACTTGCTTATGCTAGTCCCAGAGCTAGTTATTTTTAAGCACCCCTCCATAAAATACTAGAAAAATACCTAGGAGGAAAGGGAGAAGCCGTCAGTTACTGGCAAGTGAGGGAAAAAGAAGACATAGTTCTTTACACCAATGTGTCAGTAACACAATGACCTGTATGTGTACTTTCTAATAATTGAGTACAGCCCACTGACATTTTCTGTATGTGCAGAAGAAAGAGGAAGCCGTAAATTAATTTAGGTCCTTACTTTAATTACAGAAACCCATGGAAGTTCTATCAATTACCCAAAAGAAAAATAGTGCAGGCCTGATTTATGTATGTTTCTGCCACTTAAATCATTGTTTTATGAATTCCACACAATTACTTCCATAAAATCTGCAATCAATATATTAATTAAAACTATGCCCCTACCGCTTGCCCTTCAGTTTCACAGAAGTGAATAAATGAGGAATTGATTTTGCCTTTTGATAACATTCAGGTTCCTGAGCATTTGCCCGTATCTTCTTTTGAGGAGGGAGGGGTATCAGGGTGAAAATTTCAGGGGAAATGATCATTAATCTTTCACTAACTTTAGGATTTGTCCTGATGTGGATCTAATGTTCAACTCTGGCTTTCATGGAACTCTGGAAAACACAGTCACTGACATAGATAAAGCAATATGGTACCGTAAAGAAATTTCTTCTGGAAAACGCTTTTCTAGCCCTTGACGAATAAAACTGACATCTCTGTATCAAGGCACTTGCTATGGACTGAATTATGTCCTCTCCACCCAAATGCATATGTGGAAGCCATAACCCCCAATGTGATGGTATTTGGATATGAGGCCTTTTGAGAGGTAATTAGGTTCAGACGAGGTCCTGAGGGTGGGGTCTTCATAAGATCCGTGCCCTCATAAGAAGAGACACCAGAGAGTGCTCTATTCCACCCCCTACCACCGTCTCTCTCTCTCTCTGTGTTGTGAAAACATGGGAGAAGGTGGCCATCTGTAAGCCAAGAAGAAAGCCCTCCATAGAACCCAACCTTGTTGGCACCCTGATCTTGGACTTCCAGCCTCCAGAACTTTGAGAAAATGAATGTCTGTTGCTGAAGCCTCCCAGGCTATGGTATTTTGTTGTAGCAGCCCAACCTGACTAATACGGTGCAAAACAAAACTTGCTCTTCACAGGGATTTTTAATCCAAAGTGATGTCTAAAAATGATTAGAAAAGACAGATACATTTGCCTATGTAATTAAAAGTGTATGGTGGAATGTGAGCAACATCAATGGTCAAAATAGGAAATACATTTGCAACATCTAAGCTATTTATAGGTTATCCTCCCAATGAACAGTGTCACTCACTGTGAATTGACAATAAAATGAGAAAAAACTCAAACGGGAAGATGTATACTGGAAATTCAAAAAACATAAAGTCTAAATGAAAAATGTGAAAGATGATCATTAATAGGAGAAAGACAGATACAAACGAACAAATTGAGATGTTATATTTCACTGCAATTTGCAAAATAGAGCAAAACATGGCAGTGCTGGCAAGAATGCTGGAAGAGAACCAACAGTTCCATGTTTGGGAATGTTAAATGTAGAAATGGATGTAGTAGTAGGTAAGGGTATTGGCAAAAATTTGTACCATTGCCTTCTGGAAGGAATATTAAAAAAAAAAGTAGCTTGGGCTGGGCTCGGTGGCTCATGCCTGCAATCCCAGCACTTTGGGAGGCCAAGGCTGGCGGATCACAAGGTGAGGAGATTGAGATCATCCTGGCTAACACAGTGAAACCCCTTCTCGACTAAAAATACAAAGAAATTAGCCAGGCATGGTGGCGGGCGCCTGTAGTCCCAGCTGCTCCGGAGGCTGAGACAGAATGGCATGAACACAGGAGGTGGAGTCTGCAGTGAGCCAAGATCGTGCCACTGCACTCCAGCCTGGGTGACAGAGCGAGACTCCGTCTCGAAAAAAAAATAAAAATAAAAAACAAAAAGTGGCTTGAATGACTATGGATAGAGAATGGTTGAATTGGCTGTCAACCATTTATGCCATTAAACAGTATGAAAATATCTAAAAGGCTTAAAGGGAGACGGTCACAATGTATTATGTGAAACTAAATGTGATTGATACATGTAATGCCCATGTAACATCTGTATATACTCTCCTCTGTGAAGTCAAACTAATAACACACTGCCCCTGCCCCAACCCAC
>NW_016805992.1:240441-245003 GCF_001698545.2 Rhinopithecus bieti | reverse complement strand
CAACCCCCCCACCCCCCACCCCCCCACCATTGCATGTGTATATGTCCTTTCCTGAATAACCATGCAGAAAATGTAGAAAGATACTGGGCATCTACACACATTTTAAGGGTTTGTGTTACTGGACAAAGGGATATTATTCCCACATTATTCCAATTGTGTGTGTATGTGTTTATTTGCACACTTCACACTGATTGCAATGAGCACCTCTTACAATTGTAATTTAAAATATATTCGTAAAATGCTGAAGAAAACAAAATAAATATTTACGTCCTTTTGGAAACATCTACTTCATATGTAAATCAGGATCTGCGATAGCTTGCTTTGCTAATCTGAATCAGAAGGCAACTTTTTCATTCATGGAACCAATGATTTACCTTTTGATTTGTCAGCTAATGAAAATGAAATTCATGTTTTAATTTTGAAGAGATGTGGTATGTTCTTTACCTTCCTGTTTCTGCCTGGTGCCAATTTTGATGTTGGGCATTCGCCATATGCGAAACAGCGCTGACACTAATACAGCTAGCACCTTTCCCTTGGACAAAAGGAGCAAGCTGACCGCTGGCCTTCGGAATGGGGTGGATAGTCCACATGTCAGCAGCCCTGCCTGTTGCACTAAACCTTTGTTAAAGGGTTGCATTGTTTCTGTTGTATAAGCCTATGGAAAAATACTAATTGCAAATGTTTTCCATTTGATACTAGGTGATCTTGCCTAATTCTCTAGAGTTTTGTTCTTGCTTCATTTAAGTCGGATAGAAAGCAGGCCCATTTTATACTCTGGATGAGAGTAGTTTATTAGGACGTGTAAGAGGACACATAAACTGTGACACAATTTGAACTAGGGTTTTAAACCCGCATGAAGTTTGGGGTGAGGGAGAAAAACTGGAGTCATTTGGGGTCCGATGGAAGACTCTATGCAATTAGATTGTATGGAAACAAAGTTTTGAGTGAAAAATCATTCTCTTAATACTTTCATGTGTCCTGGGTCACATTACTAGGATGATCCACTTAATGGGAGGGGGAACCTCACCATTATGCAAAAATGCATCCTCAAAAGCAGGTAACTTCAGTAGGAATTATTTTCATTACAGACGAATTCAGCAGGGTTCCTTTAAAAACCATCTCCCCTACTGCATTTAAGGGTGTTATTTACAGATGATTAGCTATTTGGCTGGAAAGAGGTACAATTTAAGTCTTAAAAAATCTAAGGCCAGTTAAAGATCCATAGAGGAAAAAAATGCAAAAAAAAAAAAAAAAAAAAAAACCCCACAAAAACAAGGCTCCATAGTTATCTTGGAAGTCAGTAGACACATAGGATCCAACATAGCAAAAGGGTCATTTACACACACCTTTCTTCAGGAGCACAGCTGTTAAACAGAAATGAGGAACACACACATTTTCAAGTTAAAAAAACAAGAGCATCCTACGTGATTGCTGAGAAGTATGGTAGCCTCAGCTTCGAGGGCAATGGTTGGATTCCTAGAGAAAAAGTCTGCACCCATCAGAGCTCAAAGACAAAATATGACTCTCAGCCCTGTGCAAATCGAACCTGCCGGGAGGAGAACAATCCTGGATGACCACGAATATAACTCCTGTGTATGTGTGTGCGTGCACAGGCCTGCATGCAAACATGACCCTTTATGTGCTGGCTGACCTGTTGCAGGAAATGGGGAATGGCTCTGTACTGGAATATGCATCTAATCCAGAAGAGAAAAACGTAAGGGAATGTTGCAAAGTCAGCAGTCCACAAACAGCCTAGACCAAAAAGCCATAAAGGAGAAAGGAAACCACAGCAATGTATCTTAGGGATGTGCAGACAAACTTAACATTCAACACCAATGCACAGCCTGTACATAGAAATAACTGAAGGCCTCTCTGGCTACCCAACTGGAGAGGGAGCAGTCTGAGTCGGTCACCATTACAAAATACTAATAGAGCTTGACAATCTGAATATCCTTGCTTAAGTATCAACAAGTGAGGATTCTTAATGTAAGAAACTAGTTTTGTTTCGCTTTTAATGGGGTAGTAAAATTAGTTATTTCCTTTAAAACTGCTCTATTAAAGGGCATTTATTTTAATATTTTTGGAAAAAAAAATTGCTATGAACCTAAGTTCTCAAGAATGGCAGAAGAGGTGAAAATATAACATAATGAAACAACAGAATACTATGGGGCCATTCACATTTGTATAAAAAGCACATGGCATGATATAAAATGTGCAGGTAATATGACTGATACAATTTAGAAATGAAGGATGTCGGATGCACATTATACAATTTCCATAATTGTAAATTTTTACTTTAAACTTAGAAAAAAAAAGTAGCTACACTTAGTGCAGTGATACTGTATTTTTAATACTAAAATCAAACCTTTAAATTGGAGATCAGTATACGTCTTCTGTAAAGAGCCAGACTGTTAAAATGTTAGGCTTGGCAGGCCACCTGGGTCTCTGGCACATTCTTTTTATTTTGTTTTGTATTTTCAATCCTTGGAAAATCATAAAACCATTCTTAGTTCATAAGCCTTGTAACACAGGCCACGGGCTGGGTTGGGTGATCTTTGCTTTAGATAGTTTCATTTTTTCTGTATGCTTCGGCTATTTTATTATGGAGAACTTGGGAAATATTTTCATGGCAATGTGAGTAGATGCTTCCCCAATTCACTTTAAAACAGCTATACCAATTGAAACTAGTACACTTTTGGAGTTGATTGTTTCGTTCACTTCTGTAAAGAAAATTGAAATATAGATATGTCATATCATCATACACAGCCATACTGTCCAATATGGTAACCATTAGCCCTATATGGCTAATAAATACTACATAAAAATGAGTGCATCAGTTTCATCAGCACTGTGCTGGATAGCATTAAGATTTTATCCCAGACACTTAAATAGGGCCGCAATGTTAGACCCAGCCCTATGGTAAGTTTTGTCACACCAACTCTCCTTCAGAAAATAATAGAGAAGGAAGACCAGGTAAATGAAACAGTGATCAGATTTAGTCAAATGGACTCAGAAAGGCAGCTGAAGGTTGAATAATTTTCCCAGGTTCAGAAGACAAATCTGTTACACACTGGCTCTGGGATTGCCCTCCGTTTCCTCAGTTGTCAAGCGAACATTGTGATACCTACCTGGTGCTGGTTTTGAGAGGAATACACAAGGCTAGACACGTGAAAATGTGTAGTAGCATTACAATTTCAGGAGACACATGTACACACATTTACATCAGCCCCAAGGAGGCCCTTCTGAATTTGTGGTCACAAATTCAGAAAGAACCGCTTCTTGTCAGTATGGTTAGATTTGGGCTTCTTGGGAGGCACAGAAAAATGTCTTGCATTTAATTAATGCCAAAATTGCCATTAAAGATTATACTCTGGACCGGGCATGGTGGCTCGTGCCTATAATCCCAGTACTTTGGGGGGTTGAGGTAGGTGGATCATCATCTGAGGTCAGGAGTTCAAGACCAGCCTGGCCAAGATGGGGAAACCTCGTTTCTACTAAAAATACAAAAATTAGTGGGAGTGGTGGTGCATGCCCATCATCCCAGGCACTTGGGAGGCTGAGTCATGAGAATTGCTTGAGCCCAGGAGGCAGGGGTTGCAGTGAGATGAGATAGCACCACTGCACTGCAGCCTGGGTAACAAAGCGAGACTTAGTCTCAAAATCAACAACAACAACAAACCTCTAATTGTGAGAAACAACTGGCTGTCACACCTCCTGAATACTTCAGACCCTTGGGTGTGTCACATGATAGTTTTGGTTCCATGTGACTGTGGTAACCTTTGCCCCAACAGCGAGGAGGTTGGTTTTCCTCAGCTTCACAATTTAGGAGATGAAGATGTTTGGCTTTGGCATGACGGTGAGGATTCTCCTGTGTCTCTTATCCCTCAAGCCTGGTACTCCTGCTCTGCTCCCCATTCCTGCCTTTTACAACTACTCTGAGAAGCAGCCCCCAAGCCTACTCCAGGCACCCAGACTGACTTAAGCACTGACCCTAAAGACAACTCATTCAGCAGTTATGGGAACTTCACAGGATTTACACACATTGTATAAAACAGATGATAAAGTTTCAGCTGTGGCTGGGACACTCTTTCAGAAGGGGTATACCCTCTGGGAGAACATGGTAGAGTCAGTGGTGACTTTAATTCTTCTACCTGCTCTGGGAATTGCGGTGAGGGTAGGGCATCCTTCAACCCAGAGCATCCATCCGAGGCAGAGAAATCTTCGGTTCTTCTACGTCAACATTGTGATCTACTTCCTGTATTTTGGGTCTCTTCCCTCCAGCCCCTGATGGCTAGACTTATCTATGTTTAAAAGTGCCCTGACTTTTTAAAAGATACTTATTTATTGTTGCTGCCCCTGCACTTGATTAAATGAGTGGGGAACCACATTTGTCTCTGTGTTCCTGCTCCTCGTCTTCCTCCTCCTGCTCCCGTTCCTCCTCCTGCTCCCGTTCCTCCTCCTGCTCCCGCTCCTCCTCCTGCTCCCGCTCCTCCTCCTGCTCCCGCTCCTCCTCCTGCTCCCGCTCCTCCTCCTGCTCCCGCTCCACCTCCTGCTCCCGCTCC
>NW_016805992.1:202695-237620 GCF_001698545.2 Rhinopithecus bieti | reverse complement strand
CCTCCTGCTCCCGCTCCTCCTCCTGGTCCCGCTCCTCCTCCTGGTCCCGCTCCTCCTCCTGGTCCCGCTCCTCCTCCTGGTCCCGCTCCTCCTGCTGCTCCTCCTGCTGCTCCTCCTCCTGCTCCTCCTCCTGCTCCTCCTCCTGCTGCTGCTCCTCCTGCTGCTCCTCCTCCTGCTCCTGCTCTTCATGCTCTTCCTGCTCCTCCTCCTCCTCCTGCTCCTGCTCCTGCTCTTCCTGCTCCTGCTCCTCCTTATTGGAATTACATAGCAAAGATAGAACAGCCTAGGAAACAAGTGACTAGCTGCACTGTGAGACAACTGTGTACAAGAATCCTGGTCAAGCATCTTTTGCTAGGCAAGGGTGCCTTTTGGGTGGCGTGTATATGCTATTTAAACTATTTTTACATTAATTTGCAAAGCTATGATAGAAGGCAGGCAATGAGCTAGAGCTTCCCACCCTCCCATGCCCCTCCCCACCAACCCCATGCCCACATTCCCAACCGTTGGGACCCAATCCTGATGGATCTAACAAAGAATGTCCAGGACATCTGGGAAGTGGCATGAGAGACACAGACATGCTTATGAAAATTAACTTCACCTCAGAGAGAGCCACAGAGAGGGAGGGGCAGAGGGAGGGGGAGAGCACTTACATGGCAGGGAAGGTGATTGGACTCAGATTTATATCACAAAACAAAAAGGAGCCACGACAGTGGGCTTACTTGCAGAAGTATATACAAGTGAACTGGGGGCACTGTACATGGAAGATCCCTCCTGGTTGGCCTGGCACAACAGGACCGTGCCTACGAAAGAGAGAGAGAGATGGTATCTGGTTTGGGAATTGGCACACTACACCTGAGAGATCACGGCAATGCAACCGAGAAACGCAGAGAAATGAAAACAGCCACATCCCAGAGCGCAGGACAAGGGCACCCAACAAAGCCCGCTGCCTTAGCCAAAGGGAATCAATGGAAGCCCCCACACCCTCAACAACCCGGCCCGCCAAGCACACGTCATGACTTTTCACACGGGGTTGTGCAGCGTGCTCTGGTTGCCCCAGGGCCCAGGTTCAGATCAGGAATGGAAGCAGCGTGGTATCCTGAAAAGGGAACTTGAGCAATATTGGAGGGAACTAGATAGTAAGCCTGACTCAGACACCTCTTCACTGTGTGATCCTGGCAAGTCACTGTACCTCTCTGTGCCTTGGCGTTTCCAGCTGGAAAATAGGAGTAAATATACCTACCTCCAAGAAGGGCTGTGCATCGTATGACTGGAGATGTGCCCAGGGCAGGGGCTGGCATGTAATAATCAATCAATAGTAAGCATACATGTTGATACGTTTATGGAAAACTGTACCTTCCTTCAAACATCAGTCTTTCCGAATCAGTTCTTCAGAGGAAGAACCAAAGTAAGGCACAGAAAGAGAAATTGCAACTTTTTGCCATCCCTGGGACCCACCCTGGACCCACGCTGGACACTGGGTGAGAGAATCTTTGGCTTCTGCATTCCCACTTTCTTCCCTAAAGCTCTCTGCCTTCCAGCCACAGAGGCTGCCTAGCTCATCCTGCAAACCGCGGCTGCATTGCAGCAATGACTTGCCTCCTCCTGATTTAAAGCGAAGGGCACTGGGTTTATCCTTGCAAGATGGAATTTTACAGCGGCGAATAATGGTGGAATCCTGAGATAACCTCCTCAGTCTATGACAGATTTTGAACAACCACCCACTCCGGGGATGACCGGGGTCAGGAATTGTCAGGGTATCAATTCTACTTTCCAGCTGCTGCAAGACTCAAATTCCAAAACTTTGTAAAGAATTAGAATTCTGAGGAGTTTTAAGGCCATTACTGGTGATGTAAATGCCTCCCTGTGGTTTCTGGTCACTTCCCTGGCTAGGGAAGGTCAACCACCCCAGTTTGATTTGGGGTCCCCTGTCAGGACCACCATGGGAAAGCAATCTACCATGATAAGAAGCCAACCTTACAAGTTCCCCAGAACAGGGAACTTTTCTACATCCTTGGAGACTTGCCCTAGGGAATAGTTCTATGATCCTTCAGTATCTTCCCTACGATCAACAAAAATGTAGTTTAAACTTCCAAAGTGTGTGGGGCCCTGTCACATAGAGGGACTGCAGGGGGATGTCATCAACGGAGAGTAAACCAGATAAAATTCTTCCTAACCCATCTCACTCTTCCCCTGTTACCAGTCTGACAACTCCATCCACTCCCAGGGAGAAGCAGCCCAGGATCAGAGGTTCTACCTGAAGGAATGTCCCATAGTCCTTTTCAATCTGGTATCCCATGCTTATAGCTGGAGAAGAACCACCCCCACCCCCAAAATTGCCCTTCACACAACAGTGAAATTAACTTGAAAATAACTAATCTTCTCTAGGTAGTAAATATATCAAGAGTATGGAGGGGTGTCAGTCATGATCCACCCGTGGTAAACTAGTAGTTCTTTCTTCTTCTTCATTTTAAAAACAGTGTATCAGCCAGGTGTGGTGGCTCATGCCTATCATTCCAGTACTTTGGGAGGCCGAGGCAGGTAGATCACCTGAGGTTAGGAGTTCGAGACCAGCCTGGCCAACATGGTGAAATCTTGTCTCTAATAAAAATACAAAAATTAGCTGGGCATGGTGGCAGGTGCCTGTAATTCCAGCTACTCAGGAGGCTGAGGCAGGAGAATCGCTTGAACCCAGGAGGTGGAGGTTGCAGTAAGCCAAGATCACGTCACTGCACTCCCGCCTGGGTGACAAGAGCGAAACTCCCCCTCAAAAAAAAAAAAAAAAAAAGAAGTTTATCACAAGGGATGAGATGATCCTTTACATGGTTTAACCTCTCCTCAGGTATTTCCAGTTTTAGCAGGTCACTGGGGATTAATAGCAAACAAACCAAACTCCAAAGAATGGAGACTGGGATATGAAACCAACCAAGGGGAGGCAAGCTACCTACACCAGGAAAGACAGTCTCCTCTACAGTCAGTGCTCTTTATTGATGAGTACTCCTGTGTGACTCTGCAGTGCTTATCCATGTGCTTCTGCTCACTGCTAGAAATCTTAGAAATGAATGTTTCTATAGGACACACAGAGTTATCAGATCAGAATCATCTAGAATAGAATCCTAGCAGGTGGATTTAGGGAAAGCTCAACCTTCTCTCCTGTGCATGCCTGGTTAAAAAAAACACTTTTAAAATCAGATCTGAAGTTTCTTGGAGTGCCTAAATTTCAAGAGCAAAATGTATAACTGTAACAAAAACATACGCAGAATGACATTTCAGTATGGTATGGTTAAAACCCTTGGGTCAATTTGCAATATCCTCGATGCAATTTATAGAATACCACTGGGACACAGCACAGATTTTTGCCTGGAAAGCTAACCTCTGGCAGGGCATAATGAAGCATTCCTAATTTTTTTTTTAAGCTGTGGATTCTGAGAACCTGGACTGAAATAACTTCTTTGGATACTTTCTTAATAGTAAAAAAAAAAAAAAAAAAAAACACACACACACACACTTTATGCAATAATTTTAACCTTTTATAAAACAAAATGTATGCCTTCACAGGACTTGGTTTTTGTTTTATCTAAAAGCATCCTCCAATTTAATTTGCAAAGTACTTACTATATGTTCCCTTAGTGCTTTGTGACCTTTTCTTAAAAGGAAGCTTTGAATTCAACAAAACCAAAGCAGCAGAGAACACTGTAACCTCCATGCATTTTTCTGGGGCAGGGAAGGGTAACTGTTCCTGTTACCCTTGTAACAGGTAGGTGAATAGGTAAGTCAAATAGGTAATAAGGTACAAGTAGCAGTACGAAGAGTGCCTACAATGTCATTACAAGTGCTTCTCTATATAGCCTCAACATAGCTCTTCAGTGAGTCCACTGAGCTGGATCTTCTGTCCGTCCCTAGCCTTCAACATAAACCTTCTACTGTCAAATGCCAGGAACCTTCATCTGTATCACATGGTGACATCGGAACTTCTCAGACTTCTGTGCTTTTAACAAATTCTTTATAATTTAAGGATGGCAACTGGGGTCAATTTATACCACTACCTACCCACTCTTTAGCCAGAATGGAATTAATCAATTTCAGTATTATGCTTTCCTATTGACGTGGAATCCTCACAAGCATTCTCAACACAGCCAGTAGGCAATGATTCCCATTTGATTAGAGTTGAAGGGAATCAAACCTTCATGCCATTCCTGCTCTTAGAGTTAAACCATTTGAAACTGACTTTTTTTTTTGGACAAATAGAATTAAATGGTGCTAAGTTCATGTGGTTCAACTTAAACAAAAAAGTGGCTTCCCTTGTCCTCCTCCAATGTAGTTTAAAAGTGACTAGTCCTCAGGGGTGAATTAGTCACCCCCTATTCTATGCTCTGATCTTACATTTTAAAACCTTCCTGATAGATCCTTCTTGGTCCTATACTACAATTTTCGACTTACATATTGGTCATCTGAACTCTAAAATCCAGCTGGGGTAGAGCCAAATCATACATATCTTTTCATCCCCAGCACCTAGCAATATACCTGGTCCTCAGAAGGATTAATGCATATCATTGAATTATAAAACATTTTTAAAAAGAACTCTCCACTTCTATCTTTGCTAAAAATAGTAGGTTTTTTTCCAACCAATCCTTCTTCTACCTATTGTTCATGGCAGGAAATTTGCATGCCTAAAGTTTAACTAGACTTACAAACTACATCTAACTTTTATAGATTGAAATAGCTTCAATCTATTTCACGTGTTGTCTCTTCTTTCCTGGTTCTTATAAAATTGGCTCATCTGGTCTAACAAGAAACCTGGGCAGCCCTAACTGTCTCGATGACTGTATCAGCACCTGGCAGAGACTGAGCTCCATGGGACAGACCTCAATCTCGGAATAATCAGAGCCCGTTCCAAAACCTGTCACACTTGCTTGCTCTGAGTGCTGGGTCATCGGCATCCCCACATCCTGGCAAGATGTCCCACAGCCACTCTCCAGCAGGGTTTGGAATCCTCCAGTGAGGAAGGGGTAAGCCAGGGTCAAGACCTCAGATTGGGCATCAGAACCCTTTCTGCTCAGTCATAGTCTCCCTGCAGTGTGTAGGGGATCATTCCTGGCCCCGAAGGGGCAGGGACAAGCCTAGAAAGGATGCTTCCCATCACAGACAGGAAGGAGGAAGCGTTGAAAAGTGTTTACTCTGCTGCCAACCCCGAAGTGAGGAAAACTGGACTCAAACCGGAACAGCAGTGCAGTTTCACAGCTCCATGCCTTTGCAGAGGCTTTCTTTTTTTCCAGGAAATCTCTTCCTTACTCTAGATAACTCCTTTCTGGATGCAGCTCTGGCTTCTCCTAGAAACCCTATCTATGTACCTTTGTCTGGCCGAGTTCAGCTTCCTTTCTCTGCTTTTTAAAATTGTGTTGTTGTAATCTATTTAATGTGTGTCTTCCCCCATTGATGCTACTAATTCAAAGAGATCAGGAATCATGTGTTTATCTTCCTATCCTCATGCGTTCAGGAACCTAGACTAAGAGGCAGGAAGCAAATGAAGAGAGAATCCAAAGGTTTCTGATAGGCAGCCATGTTATACTTTCAAGAAATAAAATTAAAATGGAAGATGGAAAGCAAGAAAAGGGTGTTTGGCAACGTCTGACCCTTCCCTTTTAGTATCAAGTAGGCACAGTTCCAAGCCAGCACATGGTGAATAACTAGAACCTTTCCTACATAATTTCCAAATTAAAAAAAAAAAAAAAGCGAAAGGAACATCCCAACTGCCTGGCGACTGGGAGCAGTCAATTAGCTTCATGAGCTCCAAGATTAAGATGGGTTAGGATATCTGAAGAATACCCTGGAAGATGCAAACAGCAACAGCTAGACTTTATGAAATAGCTAAGATGGAATGAGTATTCTGGGGTACCTGTGCAGGAAGTTTCTGTGTATGTCTTCCACTGTCTGTACCTCTAATACAGGAGTTATTAAGAAATTAAGGCAGATAGTAAGGGTAAAGGTTCTAGGTGGAAATTTTCCTGTAATAAGAAAGCACCCCCAAACCATCTCTTTTCTAACAGAAAAGACTGCTTGAAGAGCTCGGCAGGCAAGCTTTGATATGCAAATACCAGCCATTAGAAACAGGGTTCACTCAGTATGGTGATTCCTGCTGTCTTCTCCTTGTCACCACCTGTGCCCAGTGTAATGGCCACCTCCAGATAACACCATGTGTTCAGAACATCATGGCGACCTGCATTTACATATTAAAGGACTAAGGTGGGAGGGCCAGGTTTTTTGCCAGCTACGCAAATGACACACCTGGCCAAACCAATCCCCTGGGCTGTATGCAAATCAGACACCACCTCCTCCAGCCTCCCCTGTAATCTACCACTTTTCTGCCACACACAGGCTTTCTCTTTGTTCCATGCCCCTCTCCCTGGTCTCTGTATGGGGAAGCGGTTCTTTTATTTCTTCCTCCTTTCTTGCCTATTACACTTTTCGCTCCTTAAAACCACTCCACGTGTGACCATGTTACTCCTATCAGTGCAAGACCAAGAACTTTGACATTCCTCCAGTCAGCAGAACTGTACCACCTCTAAAAACCTCTGTGTGCTGGTGCAGAGTCACACAAAAATAGAACTCTCCACTGAGATCTGGCTTTCCTAATGTCACTCAGCCAAGGAAAGAAGCTTACTCTGGAAAGAGGGCTAAGAGGAGCAGCCTAGAACCCTGCAGGGCAATGGCTCAGTGAGTACAAGTGCTTATTAGTCCCTCTGCCTCTAGTGTTCAGCCAGGAGACTGGTGTAGTGAGTATTATCATTCATTTCGCAGGTACTTATTGGCATCTACTAGTGTATGTACCAGCCACTGTGCTGGGCTTTGGGGCACATCTGTTGAACTCCATGTGCTTTCCCAGAGGATGACATGTTACCACTTTTAGTGCTCATATGCTCAGTAACAAATGTATACATGAAAAGGAACAAAAGAATGATTCTGAATATCAAACCAAACCTTCGTCTACATAACTAGTCACATTGCTCACTAAGTATAATTATTTGAGAACAATTTTAATTAGATACAACTATTATGGTTTTGGCCAACATTCTATATTTCTGCTAAATAATGCTATCATAACTGAAAGTTTAGCAGAAATAGAAATCAATGCTAGAAATGTTTTGATTCTACATCAAGAAAAAGCTTTCTTCAATATTTGCCAAAGAATATTTACTTTGCATTTGTCCCTCCATAATAGGGGTCTCATGTCATTAGTCCTTCCTCACTGACATTAAAAGAGGCACAGAACAGCTAAGTCTTTTCCCAAAAGCCTTACCAATCAGAGGTAAATTTTAGATGAAAAACAAGTTGAGTTCCTAAATTGTCACTCATTTCATCAGTGAGTCCTTCCTTCAGTCCATTATGGTAGAATCATTTTTAAATGCTATAACTCTGAGTACTTCAGAATGTGACTACTTGCAGAGAGGTCTTTAAAGATGTAATTAAGTTAAAATGAGGCCATATGGGTAGACCTTAATCTGACACATCTCCTTGGAAGAAGAGAAGATGAGGACACACAGGGAAACCCACGTGAAGACAGAGAAGATGGCCATCTGCAAGCCAAGGAGAGAGGCCTCAGAAGAAACCAACCCTACCAACATACGATCTCAGACTTCCAGCATCCAGAATTGTGAGAAAATAAATTTCTGTTTAAGCCAGGATTCCCCAACCCCCGGGCCACGGACCTTACTGGGCCACACAGCAGGAAGTGAGCTGCAGGTGAGTGAAACAAAGCTTCATGTGTATTGACAGCCTCTCCTCATTGTTCACGTTACTGCCTGAGCTCCACCTCCTGTCAGATGTTCTCAAAAGTGTGAATCTTACTGTGAACTGAGCATGCTAGGGATCTTGGTTGTGTGTTCCTTATCAGAATCTAATGCCTGATCTGTTACTGCCTCCCATCACCCCCAGATGGGACTGTCTAGTTGCAAGAAAACAAGCCCAGGGCTCCCACTGATTCTACATTATGGCGAGTTGTATAATTAATCCATTATATATTACAATGTAGTAATATTAGAAATAAAGTACACAAGAAATACACTTGAATCATCCCGAAACCATCCCCCTTACCTGGTCCAATGGAAAAACTGCCTTCCACAAAACCCAACCCGGATGCCAGAATGGTTGGGGACTGCTGGTTAAGCCACCCAGTCTGTGATACTCTGTTATAGCAGCACTAGCCAACTAATACACCTACCTACCTTACCATGAGGGTCCCCGACAAAGTGACCCACAAGCCTCAAACTTCTCTTGGCCCTAGAAGCCAAAGAGGTTACCATGAGGTCCCTATCGATGGAGGTGACTGCTTTCAATTGACAGATTTATCCAAAATTTACCCAAAGCCCCAATGGACTGTGGATACTTTTACAGTCATGTGTTTTTGAACACCAGACTAGCATTGAGCTAATCCATGTAAGAATATTTTCACAGTTAATCCTTAATGCTTTTATACCAGCCTGAAAGATGAGCTGCTCTGAAGGGTTATGGTAGAGTTTTAAGTATAGGGATACTTCCATTTGGGCACAGATGTTGCAGAAAAAATGTTGCTCTGAATGTTTACTTCTTATAAATCAAATCATGTTTTAATTGTACCAAGGGATTTCCATATTTAAAGGGGCCCTGAAGCGAATCTGTCTATAGTGTAAATAATCCCTCACTCCAATTTATTTTTATAAGCTTTGGTTTTCATAACATTCAAAAGAAATACACCACTTCTTGCTTGTTTCCTCTTTTGCTTTGTATTTTGACATAACTTGAGACTTTTTGGAAAAGTCACAAGAATAATACAAAGAAGAACAATTTGTTCCTTGATTATTTATTGTTTGAAAATTTTAATGATTCACTCGAACTGTTCACTTCATCTCCTGCAGCCAAAATTTAGGCTAATAGTGGCATTGACAGAAAATATTTAACTTAATATGATAAACCTAACAATAAGAGCTCCCAAAGTGTTTTACTGAATACCTGAGAACCACTGGGTATTCTGTCCAACTTTAACTTAGATTATCATTTACTCTTAATGACTCTCTAGGACAGACACTATTTTTATACCCATTTAATAGATGAAGATACTGAATCATAGAGAACTCTTTGTTCTTGTCCGAGGTGACTCAGATCTTGTGAGGCTGACTGTAAACCATACCAACCAGATTCCTGGACCCATGGTTCTAACAGTCATCTTCTAAATCAAGTGCTGCCCAACTACAGACTTTTGGCCAAATCCAACGTCTTCCCCCATCCCGACCCCGGCCCCCCACCTATTTTATATGGTCTGTGAACTAGGAATGCTTTTACAATTTAAATGGTTGACAAAATCACAGCAACATTTGACCAGTGAAAATAGTATGAAACTCAAGTTTCGGTATCTAATAAGTAAAGTTTCACTGGAAGACAGCTACATCTATTCATTGTTGTGTATGGCTGCTTTTCTGCTAAAATGACAGGGCTGAGTAATTGCAAAGAGACCTTATGGCCTGCAAAGGCTGAAATGTTTACTGTCTGGCCCTTGACGGACAAAGTTTGCTGATCAATGTTCTAAGATCCCTTTACTGCTTGGAACAATACTAACAGTAACTGCCTCTCAGTACACCATTAGCCCTTCCCCAGGGAAATGGCACTAAGTATTTCAGAGGCTATCATTTGATCAATACTTGCCAAAAAATTAATTTTATTTCATTTTGTTCAAAACACACTTTTTTAAAACACAGGCTTTTAAAAATATTTGCTCAAAATTTATTTTGAATTGTTTTTCAAAACAACAAAACAATTAGGCCAGGTGTGGTGACGCTGCCTGTAATCCCAGCACTTTGGAAGGCCAAGGCAGGCGGATCACTTGAGGCCAGGAGTTCAAGACCAGCCTAGTGAACATGGCAACCCCCCCCCCACCCCCGCCATCTCTAACCAAATAAAAAAACACACAATAATTAGCCAGGCATAGTGGCATACACCTGTAACCTCAGCTACTTGGGCGACTGAGGCACAAGAATTGCCTGAATCCGTAAGACAGAGGTTGCAAATGAGCTGAGCTTACACCACTGCACTCCTGCCTGGGTGGGAGACTCCATCTCAAAAAAAAAGAAAAAACTTAAAAAAGTTGTTCCATAGAGTATCTGTGGAGGTCCATCAATTTGGCCACAACAAAACAATGGAAGTAAGTTGTATTTTGTAAGATGGTCGTCCTTCAAAGTTACAGGTGTCAATATAGAGATAAGAGGACTACTAGGACCTTGCTTCTCAAACTCTACTATGCTCCAAATCGCCTGGGCCTCTTCTAAATGCAGATTCTTATCTAGGGGGTATGGGGTGGGGCCTGAGACCCTGCATTTCTCATAGGCTTTCAGGGGATGCAGATGGTGCTGACAACAGTAAAATGGTAAGGACTACATAGGAACCTCATGTACAGCTAATATTGACAGTGCCCATTAAGCTGGCACTGGGTTTCAGGTGCTATACGAGATGTACTCTACATACATGCTTTTTTCTTATCAAACCCAAGAGGAGATGAAAGCTCAGAGAAAAAGTATTATAAAGCTAAACTATAAGCCAGTTTAGTCTGACTCCAAAGCTCAGATACTCTCTCTCAAAGCTACACCTGTTTATCAATGTTGATACTTGGTCCTGAGTTGATAAAAACACAACCTTCAGCATGAGAATGATCAATACCCATTACCCGCATTACAACAAAGCCACATCTATGAATTCTGAAGCTGCCATCTGGCTGGAAACACCTGACTCTTCCAGGCTACAGATGTTAGCTACAACCTCCTGATCATGTTTAAGAATTTGCAATAGGGTTTTAAATCCAACCAAGGAAGCCTTTGGGCAAAATGTATCTTCTACAGATAAGAAAAATCCTACTTGCAAGATTGGAATAAGACATAGAGGAGGAAAATGCAGAGAGGAGAAATAGTGAGTGTTTGAGATTTCTATAGTGTGTTGTTGAAAAAGCATAGGCTTTGAAACTTTTAACTTTGTTTTGGTTCCTGACCTTGCTGACTTCAAGTGAGTTGACTTTGGGTAAATCGCTGTGTTTGCCTCAGTGTTTGCATCTGTCAAATAGGGACAAAAATGTGTACTTCATCGAATATTACTGAGGATTAGAACTACGGCATGAAAGTGTTTGGCAAACAGTAATCAGTAAGTGAATCAACAATAATCATGGAAATAGCAATTGTTATTGGGTATCTAAAACAATGATGCTCTGAGGACTTAATTTGCTTTTAAGAAAGGAAATAGCAAATTTATAGCTATTCAACTATTGTTTGGCCACTAAACATAATGCTAAACATAATAGTTAATGACAAATATTTTAGTATTAAATGAATTAAAAGCACTTACATTTGAGAGTTTTAATGTGATAAGACGTGTCTAGCTTCTAGTGGGAAGTCAGGGGACAGATCCTGGGTGCCTGGGCGAGGATTCCTATCTGGCAGAGCCACTGTGGGCAACCGTGAGAAGCTACTACTTGCTATAATCGAGACATAGTGTCTCTGATTTGGGATATTTCACTTATTTATCTCTCAGCCTGTTCCTAAAAACATTTTACTTTGCAGTCTCTGATTAGGAAAAAAAATTAGAAACTATAGTTCAACTGAAAACAATGGAGTTTACAAGTCTCTGCAAAGAACCTAGAAGGCTTTCTATACTCCCATCTCATCTTAGGAATAAGAGCCTCTAAGATGCTGTAAGACCCTGAAAACCTATCTAGAGAGGCTTCTCTGTTATTGCTTCTTGCATATTTCAAGTACTATTACAGAACTATTTAGGAGGGACTCTATTTGTGGAATGAGGATGACATTCTTGATCTTGAATTGCCCTCCTAAGCCTTCTCAGATTAGGCTTAAAATTTTGACCTCACTTTTTTGGTGAGAGTAGAAAATACACGTCACCTTTCAATCTCTCAAAGACTAATTGGATGAAGTTGTCTATGCCTGCCACAACATACACACACACACACACACTCCCCCTTCCCCTGTTCTGCCTAAAAACATAGTATTTCAGCTGGTGAAAATCATTTTCAAAAATGAAAGAGAACTCATAGGGAGGATTTCAATCTTTACAATACCACGTGCACATCAAACAAACACTAGAATCATACAAACGGGTTTTTTTCTCCAGAGGAAATATCAGTAATATTGGGGTGTTCGTGTTTTAAAATGATACTGGGTTTAATACAATAAGTGTGCATTGATTAACCTTTGCGTCAGATTTAAATGTATAACCCATTAACTAATTTAATCTCTCGACAAAATAACAGCCGTTGGCATTATTCTTTGAATAATCCTTGTTTAGCTTCCATAATGGTATACAGTTTAATGAAAAACTCATTAGAATGTAGCATACAGCATAATTAATTCTGGCTGATTCTTTTGGTGTAAATAGCTAATGCAGATGCGGAATTCCGTTTTCCACTGGCTTTATTAATTTTTCTAAACCAGTATTTCCACTGTAATGCGTTATAACAGTTCCATGTAAATTCCAGAAATGCATTAACTGTCATCGATGTAGTTACTTAAAGTAGGGTTTTGCCATTTGTCAGTTGGTTCTTCAAAACTACATTTTCAAAAGACAAAGAACAGGACAGTTCTGTTTTATACTTAGAGAATGAGTATCTACATATAATTAACAGAAAGGGTATTAAACACTTGGGTCAATTTATTTGTATTTACACACCAACTTAATTGGTTGGGGGAATAAGAGTGCACAATAAATTTTGAAAAGAACCATAAAATGGGAAGCAAAAGTCTTTCGAACTAAAGAGTTTATAATCTTAATTTATAAAATCTAAAGTTTATAAAATAAAGTTTATAAAATCTAAAGAGTTTATAAACTTAATCAGTTAAAACATTAAAAAAAATCATGTCGCCTTTGTCTTAGGCACTAGATTAGTAATTAAGAACCCAATCTCCAGGGTTGCTGAGTAGTTGATAATCTGCTCCTAAGTATCCCAGCACCACAGGGCTTAATGCACATATTAGTAATAATAAGAGTCTTAATTATATGACTGTTATTCACCGTGAGTATGGATGCAAGTGCTAACTCACCAACAGGTGTTTTGCTTATTTATTTTTAATTTTATTACAATTGTTATTTTTAATAGAGCTTTCAATGGCTGCCTGTCACTGAAAGGATAAATTCCAAAATTCAGATTTCATTATGTAAAATTTTCAGGTCTTTTGCAACCTTTCTCCAGAAGGTACTCTCTGATCTCAACAGATCAATATTTCTCAGCCTTTGGAAAAAACGCTAACTTGGCTCAGAAATTCCCATCAGTAGGTATCAGGTGAAGATCAAGCATGTGTATTTTTTTTTAAGTTCTCTCAGTAGATTCTAAAGATAAAGGTTGAGAAACACCTTAGGACCTTGCCAACCACCTCCATATTCCCTCCTGCAATGATCTTTACCCACTTTCTTGCCAGGTGAACTCTTACCCTTTAAGACTCAATTTACACCACCCCTTTGACTCCTAATGCAGAGTCTTGTTGTTGTTTTGGCTCTAGCAGGTATCACTGTGTACCACACACTCACTGACAGCTTGTTTTGCATCCTTCTCCTACCCTGTTGACTTTTAGAGGGAAGGCCTGGGTTTGTTTTGCTACCTCAGCACCTAGTACGGTGTCTAGTGCCCAATACTATGATTCTGCAATAAAAGGCGAATTCATGGAAACAAGTAGTAAGTGTTAATACATGGTCTCCTCTCTTTGACCCTTCCCTGATGAACATCAAACAACTGAATACCATCCAGCTAAGATCATGGCTTCATGCAGTATATAACCGCTAAAACTGTGCAATTTAAAAAACCAAAAGAAAAACTCTCCAGGGCTTAACCCGGTGGCTTTAAGACCACTGAGCTCTTCGAGCCAAGCTCACCAAAGTAGGGACACTGTTTTTGCACAGTCCATAAACTAAGAATGGCATTCACATGTTACATGTTTGAAAAAAAAGCAACTATTCTGTGACACATGAAAATTGTATACAATCTAACCTTCCATGTCCTTAGTTTTACTGCAAAACAGTCATGCCCATTTCTTTACATATTGTCTATGGCTACTTTTACACAGCAATGGCAGAACTTGGTAGTTGTAACAGGGATCATAAGGATCACAAAGTTAAAAACACTGTCTGGCCCTACACTGAGAAGTTGTTTGCAGACCCCTGCTTTAAGCTAACAAGCTGCACATTCTTTACTCTTTCAAAACTAAATTTGGCTTGTTTTTTCCTAGAGTCAAGCTACCCAGTGGTACGTTCTTATGCCATCATTATCCTCATTACTACCATCATTATGGATATCACTATATGTTGCAAGTTTACTTTTTTTTTTTTTTTAAATGGTTGTGCAGGGAAGGGTTGACTATAGCAGGCCTGGGCTACCTCAAACGTTGCACATTTTCCAAAACAACTTGTCCTTAGGATTGGACTTTGGCCAGATCCTGGGAGATGAAATATCAGCCATTAGAATATTCTTTGCCTGATAAGACTATTTTTGGGCCAGGCATGGTGGCTCATACCTGTAATTCCAGCACTTTAGAAGGCTGATGTGAGAGGATTTCTTGAGGTCAGGAGTTCAAGACCAGCCTGGCTAACGTGATGAAACCCCATCTCTACTAAAAATAAAAAATTAGCTAGGTGTGGTGGTGGGCACCAGTAATCCCAGCTACTTGGGAGGTAGAGGTTGCAGTGAGACAAGATCACGCCCCTGCACTCCAGCCTGGGTGACAGAGTGAGAGACTCCATCTCAGAAACAAAACAAAATTGTTTTGTATGCCTGAGGCCTTGGACCACACCATACAGATTTGATCCAATTGTTTATGGTAACCATTTATGGTGAATTCCTGTTCGTCACACCTCCATAGCGTGGGCTGAGGTCTGAGAGCTGGTCAGTCACGCAGGTGCAGCTTGCCTATGTGAGGAGCCTCTAATAAAAACACTGGACACTAAGGCTCAGGTGACCTTCACTGATACCACTATGCCTGTGCTATCACATGGCATGTCTGGAAAAATGAAGCACATCTGTGTGACTCCACTGTGAGAGGATACCTGGAAGCTTTCGCTGGGTTTCTTCTAAACTTCACCCCGTGCACTTTTCCTCTTTGCTAATTTTTCATCTGTATCCTTTTGTTACAATACACTAACTGTGAGTGTAACAGCCTTTTTGAACCCTGAGTCCTTCTAATCCATCATCAAACCTGAGAGTGGTCTTGGGGACTCCCGACACAGTTGTGCGGCATAAAATCAAAGTGTATGCTTTTCCCTTCTGGAGTCAAACACAATACAATGCTCCAAAGAGGAAACATTTACATGAAAGTCTTCAAATTCTTTGACTGCCATTGATGACTGTCGCTGTTCATACATTACTAGTGGTAGCAACCCATGGGGCATGAGAGTTGTTAAGGCATTCCATGAATATGTGGCATCGTGAATAGCGTCAATGAGGACAGAATTTCTCAAACCCAGCACTACCGACACTTAGGGCTAGATAACTATTTGTGGTCAAGGAATGTCTTGTGCATTGTAGGGCGTTTTGAAGCATCCTTGGCCTCCACCCACTAGATGTCAGCAGTGAATGACCCTCCCCAATCCCCACCCCCACGACCATCCAAGATGTAACAATGAAATGTTTCCAGAAATTGCCAAATTCCCCTAAGAGAAAGGTCACTCCATGTTAAGAATCACTAATCCAGGATTTGGGTTAACTAAAGCATTGGTGGGAGGAAACCTATAGCTAAAAAATAAGCTTTAGAATCACAAAGATACAGCTTTGGCCCCACTCTTTAACTTTCACAGTCAGCACCCACTGGCATCGTAACTTCACTGGCTCTAATTTACGTGCAAATAGAAGGTAACAACACTTCTCCTGAAAACTTCTAATTTTAAGTACATACATGTAAAGGTCTCACCATGAACTCTGGCATGTGGCAGACAACATTAAATGCAAATGTGTTTTCATTGTTATATTCTGTGACCTAATGAATAGAAGACACTGAGGACATGCCCTCATCTACGCCTACCACGGATGCTGCATAGCAAAGCAGTGAAAAAACATGGGCTTGAAAGTTAGAAAAGAAGGCCTTTATATAACAACCAGATTTTTTCACATAGTAGTTCTGTGATTTGGCAAATGAGGTAAAGCTTTCCCAGAAACCTTGACTTTATAATTTGATCATGAAAATAAGGGGATGGCATTTTCTTGAGGATTTGAGGTGAAACAAGGTGTTCAGCACAGTGCCTGCACAGAGCAAGTGCCTGGAAGTGGCCTGCTGTTGCTGATGGTTTGAGTTTCTCACTATGTGGACGAGAGTAACTTAAAACTTCCCCTGTGAAATTTATCTGGAGTCAGATATCCAAACCACATCCACCTCCCATAGCCTGGATGTGACGCTTCTTGTATAAGGACCATCTTGACACCCCCTGCTTTTGCGGGGAGCAGTTCTTGACAGACTTCCCACTCAAAGAGAACCAATTTATTTCAAAATGCAGTTTTAGCACATAAGCAAGTACTGATCTTATCTGAAGATCAAAAAACCCCACAGGCTTCATCAAAGATGAGCTGCATTCCCTCTGTGGGATCTAGAAGGACGCAGATAAAAATTAAGGCCAAATATGGGCAGGGCTGGATTAAAATCTGATAAGACAGATGTGGGGAGGAGAGAAGCAAAGTGAACTGCAACCAAAAGGGGAGGCAAAGGTAAACAGATGTACAAGATAAACTCTTTGAAGTGGAACATTTCCAGGCTGAAAATCCTTTGCTTTGGGGACTAAAATCTGGACTCTCCTGTTCCAGTTCACTGAAGTGCACTGCATTTGAATTTGGCAGATGTGTAAACAATACAAAACATCCCAGAGCCAAAGGTCATTGGTTCATGAGGAGCTGCTCCTTATGGCCATGGTTTTGAGTCTAGTCCTCCCGGTGGGTATGGGAAAATGTTGGAGCCAAGAGGGGTACCTGAATATCTGCTGCTTCGAAGGGCTTGGATGGTAACAGTTACCTTGTAAACCCACACTGTGCTCTTTTACCCCAAACCGGGCGTGCTTTGTACCCAGGACATTTTTAGCCAAATCACCCCAAGCCCAATGCCAATATAAATAAAACAGAGCAAACCTGTGTCAGGGACCACAGTGATCACAGGTGGGTTCCAGACAGTCTTACTTTTCTCAGATGCTGTTGGATCCAAATTGTAGGAAGGGAATTGAAAAGAGGTACATCTAAAAGTGTAACTAAAAGTCATTCTCTTAACTGTAATAGACTCTTGGTGGTGGAAGTGGGAGGAAAAAAAATGCGAGGGAGCCTTCATGGACCTTCTTTTGACCCAATTCTGAGATGAATCATGGTTCACCCCGGCCCACAGAAAACCAATACCTTCGTATGGTTAATCCAAGGTCAAATACAGTTGCCCTTTTGAGATAAGCAATCAAAGAGAGTTATAGCCAACCTCTTCGTTTCTAAACTTCATACTGAGATCCAAATCCACTTTCCTATCACTTAGCCCAGCATCAAGTCATGTGATCTGTGGCCAGGTCCTTTCCGACATGGATATAATCAATCGAGGTGACTTTGGTGATCACATGAACCTCTTCTATTTCTATTTTACAGTCTGCGAAGTTCTCTGATGCTCATCCTATTATCTGATCCTCCCTGTAACCCCAGGGTGAGTTTCTTTCAAGACCTGACCACCTTTCAAATGTGACTTCGCAGTCAGGCATGCCGTATTTTTCATTCCTGTCAATTTCTTTTTCCTCTAAAAACCAGAAATGGTTGCTTTCAGGAGTATCCATTCAGAATCTCCTTATTCTCCCCAAATTCCACTAATAATAAGTATCCCTAGGGGTAGTTTTTGTTATCTTCAAGGTTTTCAAGTTGGTTTACTCTGCATCTCCTTATTTTTAATTGTATGTTTCTCATCTTTGGGACCTAACTATATCTTAGATCTGCATTTCCATTAGAAGATCTTTGCCTTTCCCTATTGATCATGTCTCATGGAATAATTTAACTCAATTCCAATTTCCCTTTGCAGGTGGGGTGCTCTCCATCCATGGAAGTGAGTTATGTGTGTTCAAGTGGTGCATCTTATGAATCTTGTTAAGCTTTGCTGCCTTATAGCCCCACTGATGGAATATTTAATCACAGAAATGAGTTGGCAGATATGATATACAACGTGGGTGAGCTTTGCAGTGTGTATCTTACAATTGAGAAGCAGATAAATTCAGTTTGTCAGCACCATGCTGACAACTTTGTATAACCTTCTGTTATTTATTTTGATTTTGCCTTACTTATTTATGAAGATTAAAGGAGCCATAAATCAACAGTTGCATTGGCTGGATATCGTGATTATCTTAAAAAGATACTACTTTTTAAAATATTTTTTTTTTATTAGAAGACAAGGGAAATTCTCACAATGACAGGGAAAGTGTAAGAATCCCCTCTGAGACCTTTTCCTCCAGCTTCTTGGAAATACTATTTTTAATTATACTAAATAACACGAGGCCTGCTACTGGGTACAGATATTCCCAGTCTATTTCTCCTTACTGCCTTCAGTTTTACTTAAACTCTAAAGAAGGGCCATAGACATTGGCCAAAGGCTTCATGACTCACCTGGATTTGTGTGTGGGGACTTATCCTCATATGTCTTGAATAAACCCCAACGACTCTGGAGATGATTAGATTTAGAAATTATCAATGCTGTTCTTGCTTTATAGAAAACCACCCATCTCTCCTGGGAGAAGGTATATATTAATATATGTCATGATATGTGCTTATGTATGTGTATCTGTCTGAAGACTGGCACGGCATAAGCATTGAGAAGGGTTTTTATAAGTATGACTTGATGAGAATTAAGAAAAGAAAAACCATCCAAAATATATTAGAAATTTCTCAGTGCTTCCTTTGCAATCCATGTGTGAGGGAGAAGGAATGTTAAAATTTATCAATGCAAATAGTAATTAAAGGTCCTCATTAAGAAGTGCAATGGCTCTTTCTGCCCTCACCCTGAGTTTGCAATAAAAACGTACTCAGGGAGTCAAAACGTTACATACAAAAATCAGTAACTTGCCGGGCGCGGTGGCTCAAGTCTGTAATCCCAGCACTTTGGGAGGCTGAGACGGGCGGATCACGAGGTCAGGAGATCGACACCATCCTGGCTAACACGGTGAAACCCCGTCTCTACTAAAAATACAAAACTAGCCGGGTGAGGTGGCGGGGAGCCTGTAGTCCCAGCTACTCGGCAGGCTGGAGGCATGGAGAAATGGTGGGTGAACCCGCGGAGGCCGGAGCTTGGCGTGGAGCAGAGGATCCGGCCACTGCACTCCAGTCCCGCGGCGAAGAGCCGAGGACTCCGCCCCTCAAAAAAAAAAAAAAAAAAAAAAAAAATTCAATACACTTTGCCTTTTTTTTTTTTTTGAGATGAAGTTTTGCTCTTGTCACCCAGGCTGGAGTACAGTGGTACAATCTTGGCTCACTGCAACCTCTGCCTCCCAGGTTCAAGTGATTCTTCTGCCTCAGCCTCCAAAGTAGCTGATATTACAGGTACACGCCACCATGCCCAGCTAGTTCTTTTGTATTTTTAGTAGAAACGGGGTTTCGCCATGTTGGCCAGGCTGGTCTCTAACTCCTAAGACCACTCTCCTCGGCCTCTCAAAGTGCTGGAATTACAGGCGTGAGCCACCACGCCTGGCCAATAACTTGCCATTTTATAATTAAAGGAGAAAGTAAATGGTAGGGACAAGTCTACTAAATTAGGAAAATTACCTTTAGGAGAGATTGAAAATATTGATTTTAATTTACAAAATATGTGAACTTTTCATGCCCCATTCTGAGACAACTGGAGGCTGGGTTGTTAATTCTGCATAAGCTTCAGAAAATCAAATAATTATACTATGGGGATATTATAAAATATGTCATTAACACACAGCCTTATATAGAGAAATGACTAATAAGTCTGGCTTTCTATCTTAAGCAGATACAGAGCTAGACTACTAAAAATACAAAGCAAATCAATGACAAGGTCTTCATTTCAGCTTTGAGGCACACTCAGAATTGCAAGATAAATTCAGGCTATTTTTATAGCTAGGGAAATTTAAAATGTCCCATAAATTCTTAGTCATGGATATGTAGATGCATGACAGTAATAATTACACCTGGATATGGAAATGAATGCACTCTGCATCTACCACTTTGCAGAGGTCCATTCCATAGATGCAGGTGCCTGAAACTTCAGATTTAAGCTAGCCAGACTTTCAGTGTTTGCAGCTTTTCAAATATTTCAAAGGAATTGCTCTGCAATGTTAAAATTACAGCAACATGTCTCCACATTTCTGAATATCATGAACTCTGTCTATCTACATACAAATGTACAGTTGAAAAGGAAAGCGTGTGGATTTTCCAGATAATCTAGATACTGGCAGCATGAAACACAGATACTCAGATTTCTCAGGTAACACTTGTGAATATGGTGGTGGTGGTGGCAGCTGGAATAATACAGAATGATTATGTTACTTCTTTCATTCCATTGGTTTGCACACAGAGCAGTAGCATGATCATAGGAGACAGTCAATGGAATCATGACCTTTAATATTAAAAAAAAAAAAAATGAACAGGCTGGGTGCATCACTTGAGGTCAGAAGTTCATGAGCAGCCTAGCCAACACGGCAAAACCCTGTCTCTACAAAAAAAAAAAAAAAAAAAAAAAAAATACAAAAATTAGCTGGGCATTAGGTAGCAGGCACCTGTAATCCCAGCTACTCGGGAGGCTGAGGCAGGAGAATTGCTTGAACGCAGAAGGCGGAGATTGCAGCGAGCCGAGATGGTGAGATCGTGCCAACCTGGGCAACAAAGCAAAACCGTCTCCAAGAAAGAAACACAACTCACCAGTATCAACTGGTTGTAAAGAACATGAGTTCTGAGATGATCAAAGCCTGATTTCAAAATCTGGCTTCCTCCTGACCTGCTATGAAATCTCAGAGCAGTAATACCAACTTTTTGTATTTTGATTTCCTCATTTAGAAAATTGCCATGAGGATAAAACACATTAAACTTATGTACAGTGCTTAGAACAGTGCCTGGCCCATAAAAAGTATCCAGTAAATATTAACTTACATTATAACATTTTGTCTTCCTCTAACCTAATGATCTAACTTCTGAGGCTGAGCCCTGAGCTAATCCGAATAGCTGCTCTAATGTTCTAGAAGTCATGTGGATTAATTTATTCTCATATGTATAAATCAGTCCGAACCGTTTCTGTCATCTTAATGTCCTCCTAAATACCCACAGATATGTTTGTGGCTTTGAAAGCACAAGTAATGGAGATAGTTGGTATTTTCTTCCTTACTACACCCAAGGGTAACTGACAACTCCATTGCACAGGATCAGAAAAATGTAAAAACGCATTTCTTCCTCTTCACCACAACGCACACATCCATACCCTTCCTCCCCACAAGAAGGCTTACTTGTTCTCCACTCGACTATTTTAGACTGAAAATATGCACTTGGATATGCGCATATAGACAGAACTGATAATTCTTTAGTGTAACTACTCCACTCATGGGCAGTGCCTGCTGCAGAGACATAGAAGCTGTTGTCTGACTCCACTCATGGGCAGTGCCTGTTGCAGAGACATAGAAGCTGTTTCTACCATTTGGGGGATTTGATTTCCTTGCAGCTTTGCACAAAGATGTATTCCAGCAATACATGCCATGTTCTGTGTGTTCCCTGAATAAACTACCATGCCCCTGATGCCAGAAATTAACAACCCCTAAATGAACATGCTGAGAACTAAAGGACTGATACTCTCATCAATGAAGAAAACAATCTCTTCGTCTCATAGTATACTTAGAATTTAGCGGAATATGCGGCTAACTTTTCCTTCCTGGCAAAGCGATTAACATACTCATTTTTCTTTACTAAACGTTTACAGGGGCTGGCTACACACCACTCTTCATATATTAACACATTTAATTCTAATAAACACCAATCAGTTTGTTACTATCATCTCCATCTAACAGATGAGGAAACTGAGGCACAGAGAGGTAAAGTAACTTGCCCAGGGTCACACTGCTAGTGAGTAGGGGAAGCAGAATTTGAACCTGAGCTGTGTAGGCATTGTTTCCATGTTCCTCACTCAGCATAGGTGTCTTCTCAGGAGGGTGGGGTTCACAATACGATCATGGAAAGCCTGACGGCTAAGTCTGTTCCCCCATAAGACTGAACACAGCTATTTTGCAGCGTTAGAATCTCTGGACTTAATCCAGGCTCCTGGTAAAACTCACACATGAACAACTCCAAACATCGCCTATGCAAAATCCAGGAATCAGTTATCCTGTTGAGCCTTTCCAAATTTACCACATTTTTTAACTTAAATTATGTCAGACTGGTTGTTGTGCCAGAGTAGCTAAGTTTTCTATGTTCCCTTGTCATCTACAAGGGTCAGTGTTTAGTATCAGGAAAATGACAAAAGTTAGGCAGCCCAGGAAGAAACAAAGCAAGGGGTATGACTTACCGTCAAGAGGTTACTAAGGGTGTGGCTCTAGATCAATAGCTTATTTATTTCTCCTTATTAAAAAGCAAAAACCACATCAAAGACTTCTTTTAAATATCCATGTGGCA
Organism: Rhinopithecus bieti; assembly: GCF_001698545.2. Classification (NCBI taxonomy): domain Eukaryota; kingdom Metazoa; phylum Chordata; class Mammalia; order Primates; family Cercopithecidae; genus Rhinopithecus; species Rhinopithecus bieti. The sequence goes on along the minus strand of NW_016805992.1, from coordinate 215,008 downwards.
AATCTACTTCTAAGGTACTAAGTATTCAATACAGCCTTGTTCAGGAGTAAGGAGACATACAGGCAGTAGTGACGGGGCCAAGCCTAGGACATCAAGATATGACATCTCAGTCGCTACTGCTTCTGGGTTATGCTCTCCCAAAATTTCTGAGAGAATGGAATTGGTGCTTAGGCAGGGAAGAGGTGAGGAGAGAGACATATACTGGAAGGCAAAGTAGAGAGAAAAGGAATTGCTAAGGGAAATTGATGAATGAACGAAGACAGACAACTTATTTTTTTTTCAGTTATCGAAATAGGCCTTCCCTTGGCAATTCCAAATCACTCCTGCATTATTGGAATAATGAAGCCAACTCAGCTCTCTGCTTTGCCAGGAAAAAGAAAATGCCAACCCCAAATAAAAATGTATGGCTACAACACACATTCAGGCACATTGAAATACACTGGGTGCGAGCAGCTCTCCATTTGTTCAATACACTATGAAACAAAGTCACAATGCTCTTTTAGGGCAAAATCAATGTGAATCGTCCTAAGGAGCACTGGCTCCACGCTGACCCCCCCATCCACGAAACTTACACGATTCCCTTGTAATTTTTCAACTGTTTATAGCACTCTTGATTTTGCCCAAAGAAATCATTCAGAACTTGTTAGGATAGGAATTCACTTGCTTCAGGTTATTTTACAAAACCCATTCATTCTTGGCAGGCAAAGCACATTTAGAAAAGACCGAAAAGACTTCATGCAAAGAGAAACTCTTTACCTGCATAGAATTCGGGACTGTAGACCGCACCCACAACTGGATTCAATTTCCAGCCTTAAAACAAATACACAAAAACGTTATTATCACATTTGATTCAACATCTTATACAATTGCAAATGAATCACAAATCAAATGGGTTAAAGTATCTTATTTTGTATTTTAAAATGTAAAGGAGGTGTTGTTTGGGCAAGCATAAAAATATTTAAAAATCATACATAAGAAAATAGATTCATGCCCTTCTTTGATTTTCTGCCAGTGCAAGTTAATGGAATGGAAACTACTGACCAGCCACAAGTGAATCCTTTGAAAATGACATGGTAATTAATTTTCTACTCTATCAATATTTTTTAGAACTACTCTAATAATTTCAATTTTTTGTCTTCATATATCACTGCTAGATAATCCATCACACCTCTCTGCATTAAGTTCACAAAAATTAGAAAGCTTGCATAAACAAAATTCTTGGCAGCAATATATTCTAACAATTGTCATTCCTAATTATAACCTCAAGATACTAGATAATTCCAAAGTGCTTCGTGAATACCAAAGAAAATGATATTTTATCCCCTAGAGATTTATGGTGGAATACATTTTAATGCATTCAGGAGCCGTAAAAAAATTTTAATCAATGCATGATATCTAAGGTAACTTTCAAATAACCTGTATATATGATTAATGGAATCCTGTAATTATCCAAATGTTCTGGATGGAGAGGTTTTTGTAAAATGAATCCTGGCCATTTAGAAATCTTTACTCACAAAAAAGAGCATAGAAGAATATTCACAAATTGGAAAGCACATTACATATATGCTGGGCATTATCTAGGGAACAATTTCCAGAGAACGATCACGTTTTAGGGTTTTGTGATTGTTTCCTGCTCCTGCTGGTTAAGCCTTTATAAAAGCATCCATGCGGGAGCCGGGTGCGGTGGCTCACGCCTGTAATCCCAGCACTTTGGGAGACTGAGGCAGGAAGATCATGAGGTCAGGAGTTTGAGACCAGCCTGGCCAACATAGTGAAACCCCATCTCTACTAAAAATACAAAAAATTAGCCAGGCGTGGTGGTGGGCACCTGTAATCCCAGCTACTTGGGAGGCTGAGGCAGGAGAATGGCTTGAACCTGGGAGGCAGAGGTTGCAGTAACCTGAGATCACGCCATTGCACTCCAGCCCAGGTGACAGTGCAAGACTCCATCTCAAAAGAAAGAGAAAAGAAAACTCCATCCAGGCCAGACACGGTGGCTCATGCCTGTAATCCTACCACTTGGAGAGGCCAAGGCAGGCAGATCACTTGAGTGCTAGGAGTTTCCAGAGACCAGCCTGGCCAACATGGCGAAACTTTGACTCTACTAAAAATACAAAGTAGTACCAACTAATCAGGCTGAGGCATGAGAATCGCTTGAACCCGGGAGGCAGAGGTTGCAGTGAGCTGAGATGGTGCCACTGCACTCCAGCCTAGGTGACAGGGCGAGACTCTATCTCAAAAAGAAAAAAAAAAAAACCTTGAAAGACAGAGGAGGGTAAGCTGTATACTCCTTTGCTCTGAGTCCTTGAGCAGAGGCTCAAATAGCAAAGATCCTTCAATAAATGTTTCTGAGAAAAGGCAATGATAAAAGTTTGAAAGTGAAGGAAGATATTTTTGACAGTAAGAACTCTCTGAGGTTTGCAGAGAAGAGAGAGGTGTGATTTTCTGCCCCACCTAAGAATAGACCAGAGGTGTTCCTAATATCCACTAAGGAAAACAGAGGCTCACTAACTCAACAGGCCAGTATGTCTGTTGAAATCCCGAACTTTCTAAAACTTGATAAGAATGTTTTCTAAGAACTTTCAATTCCAACTTGAAGAAGCTAGGTGGCTTACAGCCCCTGGGTTGATCTTAGGATAGTTTCTCAAAGTGTTAACACTTTGATTACCTGGGAGGCATATTTAATTCCTAGGCCCCATTTTTAGAGCGAGAGAAAGAAACATGAAATTCTGAGACCTATTGCCCTACCGGTTTCTGAAATTCCATACTGACACCCTCCTCTCTTGTATTAATCACATCTTGCCTTATAAGAATTTCTATAGTGATGTAAAAATAAATATTAGTTCAGACATTTCAGAATGTGTTTTATGAGTATGGAAATGACTTCAATTTGACCAACTGAAATTCCACTGCTTCCTTTTTTTTTAAAAAAAAGTCCAATTCCTGAGGATATGGAAATTAATGTCTACGTTTCAACTTGGAGTCTAAAAAAAAAAGTACAAAAAACTAGTTGAAAATAAAGCTGCAGACATTTAATGTTCTTTCTAGTTTTTCACAGAAACCTAGAATTTGTGAACTCAATCTATATGGGGTTATGAATAATTATTAAGTGATCACTCTTCGTCTTTCTACTGTTCCCCATCTCATACCCTACTGATGCTTCCTACCTCTTATTGGTAGTGGAGATGGTGTCTTTTCCATACTGTTCATCTAAGGTTTTGTTTTTTGAATATCCTTACTACCTTAAATACTTTCTTCTGCATATAAGACTTGCTTTTCCTTTTCACTGAAGGTATACTTATCAATGAATTTTGGTGTAGCTCTTAAAGATTATAAATTTGCCAGTGGCCTCTCATTTTTCTAAAAATAAAACAAAAAATTACAGATCTCTCGGAGGCATTTGAGGCTGCCTAGAAATCATGTTTATCTCATCTGCCTACCTACATATCCATCTATCTACTGACCTTTCTATCTATAAACATACCTATAATATGTCTATCCATCTATAATCTGCTGTTTGTTTCCCTGTCTTTCTGCAAGTTACGAGTTTGCAATCTCTTCATAAAAAAAATAGAAAATAAATGATATTCTCATTCTCCCTTATCAGGAGATCTGTGCTATCTCATGTTTGCAAGTATTAATTGTGAGAAATGTAATTGATAGTCTCCTCTACAAGAAACCAACTGGGAATCTGTGTGCCACAAAATGAAATGCTCTGGTCATCACGGGAACATGAATGCAGATGTCAACCTTCTTCCCATCCTTGATCCCTTCTGAACAAGGCTACCCCACTACCACTGTAGGAAACCAAAGTCCTTTCTGAACTCTACAACGCATGTGAAAACCCAACTTCTAGTCTCCCTCTTCTCCGTCTACTCATGAAACCTGTTACTCAGCAAGTCCTTCTCCCTTCAGCAAATGGCATCTCCATCTACTTGGTTGCTCAAAATAAAATTCATCAATACTTCCTTGATTCCTCTCTTACCCTCATACCCCATGTGCAATCCATTACAAAATCCTGTTGGTTAAAACTTGAAAAGTTCTTCCCTCCTCTTCCATTGCCACCACTGCAGACCAAGGCATTCCCATCTCTGCTTGGACAGATCCAACAGCAGAAATGCCCTAATTCTCACTGTCTCCTCTTCCTCCTCCTTCCCCCCGTCCATTCTGGTCATGGTGACCAAAGCAATTTTTAAAAACAACATCAGCTTTGTCATCCTGCTACTCAGAATTCAATAGCTCCTTCCCAACTTAAGATCAGCACACATGTCTTACCTTACCTTAGTCAAAAAGCACACAATGACTATTAACCAAACTATTTGGTACCATTTCCCTTTGTTTCCCTGTCCCCTTCTCTCCCAGCTACAATGATACTGGCCATTTTCATCTTTATAAAACCCCCCAAGATCGCCGTATATCAAAGTCTCTTTGTATCCACTTCTCCTTATGCTTGGAGAACTTTCCAGTTCTTCACAAAGTCGACTTGATGTTATTTAGGGCTCTGGAGTCTTTTCAGAACATGCCAGTTAATGTCACTTTCCCACCTCCTCTTAGAGTTACTCTTGGATTCCATGATTCCATTCCCAGTTTTATTTTCTGCATTGCCGTTAATGCTATCTGGATTTAACTTCTTTCTTTGCTTGCTCTTAATTGTCTTTTATAACCATTCTCCCTCTATCAGAATTAACAGTCAAGCAGGCAAGACTCCTGTCCAACATGAATCTCCAGCACCTAAAACACTGTTTGGCAAAGTAAGCATTCCATAAGTATTTACTTGGTTTTTCTGTAAATAAACTAAAGGAATATAGAGTTTTTTCTTAATAGACTAATTTTTTTTTTGTTGTTTTTTTGGCTCTGATTATGTCTCCTTCCAATTTTCAAGGACCTGCTTCACATAGGGCTATATATTAAAGAATCCTGTTAGGGATGACTGTTGTCCCGATTGCTTAGTTGAATTAATTTTTTGATGTAGGCATTTACTGCTATATACTTTTTGATTAGCACAGCTTTTGCTGTATCCCATAGACTTTGGCATGCCATGTTTCCATTGACCCAGTGGACATTCAGGAGCACACTGTTGAATTTCCAAGTATTTGTACAGTTTCCAAAGTTCCTCTTGCTATTGATTTCTAGTTTTATTCTATTATGGTCTAAGAAAATACTTGATATAGTTTAGATTTTTTAAAAATTTGTTGAGACTTGTTTGGTGGCCTGACATGTGGCTTACCCTGGAGAATGTTCCATGTGTTGATGAGAAGATGTACTCTGCAGCTGTTGGATAAGGTATTCTGTAAATGTCTGTTATGTCCATTTGGTCTGGAATCTCACCTCCACTCAGACTTACAGAGCTCATGTAGGCTTATGTAAATGCATGCAGATCACATGCAAATGGACCCACATTCCCTGTGACTCCTTCTCGTACCTGGAAGAGACCCTTGGGATAACCCTACTAGAGATAAGAGCCTGCACTGTCAGGAAGATGAACAAAATGATCCCATTTTTAATTTCTTAGGCAGTTTGTGTATGTCCCCAGGCGTTGCAAATTCAGAGATTTTGATCAAGGACATTAAACTGAACAATGAGGCTTACAACAAAAGGAGAACAGCTGATAAGGCCCACTGGTCCCAGCCTCCCAGGTCCCCTCCAGCCTTGTAACAAGGCAATGGAGCAGAAACCAGACGTTTTGGGGTCTGGCTCTGTATCAGACACACAAGCAGTTTAGACCCCTCTGTGGCCGGGACTCAAGGGGCTACATCCAAACTGGCACTCCCCTCCCCAAATTTAGCTTGTCACAGGTCAAATGTCAGCATTTCTAAAATATGCTTGCTAAGACCTCCAGTGTTAACTGTGACTGCATTGGGTGTTAAAAGACCAAGTCTGAATGTGCACACAAAAAACATCAGCACAGGCTTTCTCTAACGCTTTACTGGGTTACATATCAAAGAAACGCATTCCACAGAGCATCCTTATGTACACTACAGGAGTTACAAAAAACTGCCTGTCAATGCTTTCTAAAGACATATACTAAGGATGCCAGAGACCCGGCAGCTGACACGATACAGGAGGCAACTCTCAAACACCAAACAAAAAGAAGCGGGGTGTGCGTTGGGTACAAAGGTGTTTTGTTTGGGTTCACTCAGTATTCTTTAATGGCGTGTATTTATTGCCAACATTTAAATTCCGTCTAAAATACGGGATTTCTATTTCTCTTGAAACATTGGTAGAAATGATAACTTTAAGCTGAGAATCCCTCATAGACAGACTTATTAGAGGTGGCCAGGGGCTACTGCATTGAACTCCCTACTTAGTCACATGTGCCACTGCTCCCCATCGTGAGCCTGATGCAGAGATCAAATGTTTGAGATCTTTTATATTGTTACTTTGTGGTGGTAGTGCTGTTGATTTTTTCCTTGTAGGTAAGTATTTTGCTTTACTTCAGTAAGGAAACAATAGCCACTCCCAAAAGACTGAGTTTTTCAAAGACTCTCTATTTTACCTGTTCAGCCCCTTTTAGCATCTGAAGAATTGATTCTTAAACTAGGATCTAGGATCTATCAGGGAATTCAACTATCCATGACAATAAAGGAATAATATGATTTAATATTGAGGCTGTGTAATCAAATACTACTGGGCTCTAAATAGTAGTAAAAAAAAAAATCTTTTAGGGCGTTTTGCATGCCTAGCATTGTGTTGAGTACTTGATCTCTCATAATTATCACAAAGAACTATGATGTAGTTCCCATCATTTGTTTAGTTCCCACTAGAGAGCTGGCACATGGAGAGTTTAAACAACTTGCCTACAATTCAACAGCCAGTGAATGGCAGAACTGACACTGGCAACAAAGTCTACCTCTCTCTGGAGTCTTGGATATGTTTGCCCCATTTTCATCCTTCCTAACATGTCTAGGAAAATGAAAAAGCCACGTCTAGCACCCATGCTTCCCCAGTATCCAGGAAATCCTTGTGAATTCAGCTCTCAATCTTGTCATGCAGATCCAACATCTGATCCCCAAAGAATAGAGCAAACCCCAACTCCTCCACGTGGGTAGGTGTCCTTAGGAGAAACAGTCCAATCCCCTCTTTGTGGAACCTTTCAATAGAACATCCAGAAACCTACAGCTCATTCTACAGCTTTTCCTTATGTCATTGTTTAAATATCCTGAGAATAGTATCCACATCCTCTATGTTACTAACTATAAACCTCTCTAACAGACAGGTATCCCATCACATTTAGAATTCAGTCTTTTTTATCACTGGAAACTTTGCAGCTGCTAAAACTTTTTCTGGATATGTGATTGAAGTAATGTATGAATGTGATGCTGGCATTGATAACTATGTTTCATCACCTGGAGACGACCTGAAACTTTGATAGCTCTAGTAATTTATAATTTTGCTGAAGTACAATTCCTATGCTTTGCGAGAATGAAATATGAAGCTAATGAGTGAACCTCACCGATGGCTTAATTTTCTCATTACAATGTGACTTTATTGGTCCTGACTTACCCTCTTTTGCCATAACTCTATCCTCCTGCCTATTAAGGGTTTGAAAGGGCCCTATATTTTATCAGTAATATTGTATTGCCACTTAAGGGAATTTATTTGTAGTGGCGATACTCATGAGTTGAAACTTAGGACTACTTTTCTTTGAATACCAAAGTTCTCCATAATCTCCACTACAGAAGCCACAGTCTTTATATAATTAGAATTGACATTTGTGTTTTAAATATTTTTTTTTTTTTTTTTTGAGACGGAGTCTCGCTCTCTCGCCCAGGCTGGAGTGCAGTGGCCGGATCTCAGCTTACTGCAAGCTCCACCTCCCAGGTTTACGCCATTCTCCTGCCTCAGCCTCCTGAGTTGTGTTTTAAATAAATTCTACTATGTCTATCCATCACCTCCTTAGGTGCCATACTCAGTATGTGTGACAGGAACAATTCTGAGTTCCCTTTTTGCAGGTACACGGATGAGAGACCTGTATGACTTAATCCTGGAAACTGAGTGCATGGCTACCTGGAATGGGACATGGGATGTGCAAGGCAACATCTGGCAGGAACACAAGGTTGCACATTCAACAATTTTTTTGCTGTTGTAGTTGGTTGCCACTTGAATGCATTTCTACAAGAAGACAAAGGGAAAGTGATGCCTGAAAAACACATGCAGGCATGGTCACAAGATTTTGTTACTTCATAATAAAAAGAAAATGCTAGGCCAGAAGTGGTGGCTCATGCCTATAATCCTAGCATTTTTGGAGGCCAAGACAGGCAGATTGCTTGAGCTCAGGAGTTCGAGACCAGCCTGGGCACCGTGGTGAAACTTGATCTCTACAAAAAGTAAAAAACTAGCTGGGCATTGTGGCATGTAGCTGTAGTCCCAGCTACCAGGGAGGATTGCTTGAGCCTGGGAGGCAGAGGTTGCAGTGAGCCAAGATGGTGCCACTGCCCTCCAGCCTGGGTGAAAAAGTGAGACCCTGTCTCAAAAAAAAAAATTTTTTTTTTTTTTTTGCCTCAACGTTGCATCTCTAAGGATAATCATGTCCTCTTTACAGGACTTCATTTGTGTCTAGTGCACTTAAAATGCCTCACATAATGCATACCTCATATTCCAGAAAGGCTAGTTATTTATAAACGGGCTTTGAATTGTGTTTAAAAAAATCCTACAGGTCTAGTTTTCAGTCCCTGAGCATAAAATTGATCAATAACTCTTTTAAAATAAATATACATGCACATGGCTTCTGGAATAATAGTTGGCTTTTCTTGCTCCAGTTTCTCACTCAGCACACACGAGCAGCTAGTCATATACAGGCTCGCGTGTGCCTGGGCAACCGTGCAACTTTGTAATGGAAGACTATGCCCAACCGTCAGGTTGATGTCACCATGTTTTAAATCTAGCAAGTTTCAGAGTCACTGCTTTTACCCAAGTAGAAAGGCTGTATGACACATAAATCAGAGGTTTGCTTCAGTTCAGCACTGGGCATTAAAAGTCTGGTGTTGAAGATAGTCTATACCATTTAAGGGCATGTCTTGGTTGATAAAGCTGAGAAAAATGGTCAGCAGAATAAGCAATTCTTCTGGTCTTTCAACTTAGAGCCCTATTATATAGATGGTATATCCCTGTTTAATGATGCCCCTTTTAAAATTAAGAGCAAACTGACTGTCAAATTGGTAGTCACTGGCAAAGAAACAGGAAAAACAAAACTAGCAAGTGACAATACATTGTTAATCACAATAAAACAAAACAATGACCTAACAATCAGTATTTAGTTCTGATTGAACCCATTTATCTGTTTTGTGTAATATTATGTAACCACTGAAATGAATTAGTCTAATCTGTATATATTAACATTGAAAGAACTCTATATAGATTTATAAAAACCCAATTATCAGGTGTATCATGATATTATTCACATAAAAATGTATACAATACTGTGAATACTACAAATGAACACCTATTACATGCATAGGGATGAATACGCAAAATAAAACTATAGACAGCAATCTGTAATAGTGGCTTCCTGTAATGGGGAGGTAGGAAACCATGGTGGCAATGGAGTTATTTAAAATATATTTTAGACTTGTCTTTAATGTTTCTTTTAATTTTTTTTTTACTTTTAAAAAGTCTATCTCCTTGTGCAATTAAAACCTTAGAAGTATAAAATTCCATATATCTCCTTTTGATGTAATAAAGTTATATTATTTTCATAAACCTGAATCAAAGAAAAAATGTTTGCCAGTCTCACAATTTAACACAACAATTAGCATTTTGGCATGTTATCATTTATCTAAAGTTATGCTATAAACATTTATTTCAATTTTTTAATTATGAGACCCTTTATGGTCTGTATCCTGCTCATTTTAATGGGCATAATATTCTACCATGTGTCTATACTTCAACTTCACTGCTTTAATTTTTGGTACAATTGAAGTATGTGATTAACACAGTGGCAGATTTCTCCCCCATGTATCTTAAGAGATACTTATTTTGAGAAGAATTAAAGAATCAAAATGTTTAAACATTTTTAATGTCTCATATGTGAATGCTTTTAGGAGTTTTCAGAAATTTTATTGATAAGAAGAAAAATTGCATGGTCCTGATGGGGTCTGCAATACACAGCAACATCCTCAACTAGCCCAAAATAACACTGAGCAGCCCAGAGAGGAACAAATAACTCACTCACACATTCTGATAACCCTGTGGAATTCAGACATGAGGTATCCTCCAAACCACTTCAAATGCCTCATCTTTCTGGAGAAGACTCAAAGACAGAATAAATAATGGAATTGCACCTCTAGGAATGATTAGTAATCAACGAGGAGATGGTGTTGAAAAGCAAACAAACTAAACCTCCAATTCTCCCCTCAACTTACTGTAATAACCAATTAACTTATCAAACTAATTTCCAAATAATTGCTGCATCTCAGTCCCAAACAAGAGTTATTCTAGAAAGAAGGGAAAACGGGCATACACACTTAACCTGAACACTCCATTTGCCTTTGTTGTGAAAATAATCTTATTGATGTAGGTGGTTCACTGTAGCAGCAGGTCAGTAGTAAAAACAATGTCAATGCCCATCAAACACAGCTTATTGTAATAGTATCTCTGGTTAAGTTACTTGAAGAGTTAGAGGTAGAGAGAATTTCTTGTAAAAGGCCAATCTCTACTTACCATTTGTATAAGGATTGACGGTCTTTTTATTTGTCATTACACGTGCTGTGGCATTATTTACCTATGTACATAGAAAACTCAAATAAGCACATATTCTAGGGCCAGCTCCCAATTCAATTAGTTGCATGCATTATGACCGTGATTACTTATTAAAAAAAGAAAACTGAAAACTAAAATGCATTTTAATTTATAAAAGGCAGTAGGTGCATAACAAAATCATACATTTTTAAAATTACATGTACTTCATAACCATTTAACTTACAAATCATTTCAATAAAGCAATGTCATATCATTAAGAGTTTAATAAAGAGACAGTAAAAGCAAATTAAAAGATACTGCATAATTGAAGATTTAAAAGCATGCGTGTACTCCATGGTAACACAGAAACAATATTTTTTTAACATAAAATAAAATTTATATGAAGGAGCATGCAGTGGAGAAGAGAGAATAGACAAGGTACAAGGGAACATAAATGTCAAAAAAAAGGGACAAACAAGTCTTAGCCGTGTGCAACACTTTAAGAGGAAAGAACCATCAGGAAAGCAACAACTAGCATTCAACACTTGGAACAAGAGCCTTTTACATCGCAAGAATTAACAAAATCATTCAAGCTTTAAAGTCACAGCTAACAAAAGGATAAAAGAGAGGGTGCATTGTTTAACACAATATGGAGTTAACAATCTGAGTAAGATGTGCACCGGTCATAACTCAATCCAGTCAGTGCCTCCCAGGCTAGCTTAGAACGTACACTCAATTACAGGCGTACCAATATCCAAAAAAATAGAGCATCAAGAAAACTTAATACAACAAGTCAAAAAAATTCACGTGGTATATATATGTATATAGATATATCAGCACTAAATACGTGAAACGGCAGATGGACTTCACCACTTACCATTCACCACCATCGCCAGCATGGGTTTGTATACAGTTACCATGGTTACTGAGAGTTTGGTGAGGGGCCTAAGCGTTATCGTCGAAGGGGAAAATGAAAGGCAAAATATGCAACATCTTACTCCAAAGACTAAAGCATTTGTAACTGGTATTAAAAAAAAAAAAAATTTAACAAATATGACCCTGTGACTATGTTGCGGGAGATCCCAGTGGCACAAATAGCAGACTCTGAGTGTCAGTATTTTGGTATTTATGCTTTCAGTGAACAGGGGCCAGATATTGAACAGGAAATCCTGTTTGGTTATTCACTTTGTTATCAAAAGAATACAGAAATTCAAACTGGCTTCTTAAAAAAAAAAAAAAATGAGAGGTTTAGTAAAACCTCTGATTTTTTTTTTCCAAAAAACAAAACACAACAAAACAAAAAATACAATCTTTTTTGCTTTCTCAATTTGGTTTAATTTGCAAACCACTGTGGATCCCTCTTCAACCCTGAAGTGTAAAGAAAAAGAAAAATAAACTGTTCTGTATTTTGTTCGGTTTGCAACACTGTCTATTCTTTGGAACCTATTGCACCCATTGATTATAAAACATAGAAAATAACAAGAACAAAAAAACCCTTTCCGATTAACCTTTCTTTTGTCTCACGTTTGCCATCCACCTTTCAGTGGTAATAAGAGTAACATAATAAAGTAAAATAAAAAAAAAAAGTAAGGCCAGTTTTCCTTTTTATATATAAAAAAATATATATATATATATA
>NW_016805992.1:105807-200730 GCF_001698545.2 Rhinopithecus bieti | reverse complement strand
AATATATATATATATATATATAAACAATGAGGGGGAATAGGGTCACATACAAGACGCCAATGATGCATCTGGAACAACGAATGAGCGTGAAGCAGACATTTATAAAAAAGATGAAAAGGAAAATATTTTGAACATGCACCTCGATTTTACGGCCCTCTACCACGGTGCCGTGTAATTTCTCCCTCGCCCTGTCCGCATCGGCACTATTTTCGAAAGTTACGAAACCAAATCCCTGCATGCAGGAGGGAGAAGGGAAAACAACATGCAGATTATTATTTCAGTCAACGACCACTTGGTAATGTTCTCTCGCTTTAATTTCTATTTCTTGTCCTGGCTTCAGTTCTGTAACATGCAAATTAGAAAAATTATAAGAGTACTGAGATGTGCAATAATTAAGCGACAAATGTGAACAAGATACTTTTTTCTGTCACCAGTTAGCTGTAACCCCTGAAGTATTCAAAGAAGGATACCAAAAATACCTTTCTAAATGTCACTACAGAAGAAAATAAATCTAACGAAAAGAAAATGAGATCAAAATAAATTTACAGTGTCTTCACAGAGAATAAAATGAAATAACGAGGAAAAGAAAAGGGAACCACTTTTTTGACATGCAAATTAAAAATAAAATAAAATAAAACGTGTGCACGAAATTCAACAATGAATGCCAAAATCCTCTAACATTGCCTACAGAGTCATGCCGTGTGGTTTTAAGAACATCTCTTCTTCATGCAGTTTTAGGGTTATTCAAATTTGTCAATTCTACAGCCTTTACTTCTCAAAAATAAAAGTTAAAAGCCTAAAAAAGGAAAGACCTTTTTTAATAATAAATCTTAAACTCTTCGGTCTAGTAAACAAAAAAGTCACATGAAATGAATAGAAATAAACTTCAGTTGATTAATACAAACGATTCAATGTTTGTGATCATACTTTCCCCACTCTTCAAATTGCATACTTGATTTTGAATCTGACAATCTTCCATCCTACTTTATTAACCAGAAAGGGGAAGGTGTACCCATATTGTCAAGTTCTGGCATTAGGTCAATATTTAGTTTTCATATCAACAGGTAGCAAAGAAACTTTGTTAATAGAATGTAATTTGTAATAATATTCTGGCCACTTCCTCTTTTACTGATAGATAACATATATACCTTTTAATTTACCACAGGTACATTGGCTTTTAATATTTCAACCTCAAAAATCAACCCCGCTAAACTATATTGTCAAAATCCATATTTTGTCTTCACTGACATTGTTCCTAAGTACAGAAAATATGACACATTATTTTAAAGCCCCTAAAATATTTGTACATCTTGTTCTGAAATATACACCAACCTTTTGAACAATTTCCACATAAATATCCCCAGCTCTTTCTGATTGTTCACTGTAAACTGGGTGAAATCAAGCAATACGTTGGGGCTCCTTTTAGCATCAAATAATCCGTGTTGGCACCAAGTTAGTTGGGACAGTGTAATACCCAGTTTTACTAAAGAAATGCACAATAATTACAAATACATGGTAGTTACAACCAACTGGTGATAACTCCCAATCCTACATTAGATCTCTATAATAACCTCCAAATTTAAGGCTAAAGAGCTATTGGACACAGGGTGGGGAACATCACACACCAGGGCCTGTCGGGGGTGGGGGCCTGGGGGAGGGAGAGCATTAGGAGAAATGCATAAGGTAAATGACTAGTTGATGGGTGCAGCAAACCAACATGGCACATGTATACCTATGTAACAAACCTGCGCGTTATGCACATGTACTCTGGAACTTAAAGTATAATAAAACAAAAAAGTATTGTCCAATGGGCTGGCTAAGGGAACTTTTCAACAGTCAGGCTCATCAGCCGCAGAGGACAGGGGATATGGATGTATTCCAGTGAGGGTAGATGATTATTTGTCAGGATTCTATAGATAGCTGTACCTCAGAATCCACTACAGATTAGTTCCAAGACACCCTCGCCCCAGATTCCCAAATCCTTGCATATTCAAGTCCCACAGTCACTCCATGGAACGTGAATATAGAATAAAATCAGCCCTCTGTATATCGTGGAACGTGAGTATAGAACAAAAGCAGCCCTCTATATACGGGTCACACATCCTGGGAATACTGCCTTTGGTTGGAGAAAAAAATTCACGTATAAGTGGACCTGCACAGTTCAAACCCGTGTTCAAGGGTGAACTGTATTGAGAAAAATAACGTTTCTTTAGGGGATTGAACCAAATTACCTTCCATAATCTTTCCCATCGTGAAGGTCTGTGATTAGGATAAGCCTGAATTATCTGATTCATTTAAGACTACTTGCTCTGTAACAGAAGGGTCTTACTTAGTCTTGTGCATGCACTATGCCCATATTGGGTAAGCAAATATAATCGCTAACTATATAGTTCGGAAATGATTGTTTTTCAAAGGGAAAAAAGACAGAATTTAGGGGAATTTCGCTCAATTTGACAGTTCTAACTCTTGGCCAGTATCTATCAAACTTAGTCGCACATCAGAAGGAACTTGGCAGCACATTAAACATTGAGATTCCTGAGCCTTGCTTTGGATCTACTGGATTAGAATCCCAGAGTGGAGTCCAGAAATGTGTTTACTTAAAATGAGTGGCCCAGTGATTTGATTTCCATGACCTCTCATTTCACTATGCGTGATCAAAACCATCAAAAGAAGGTTTTGGGCCAGGCATGGTGGCTCACACCTGTAATCTAAGCACTTTGGAAGGCCAAGGCAGGAGGATCACTTGAGCCCAGGAGTTTGAGACGGGGCTGAGTAACATGGCAAAACCCCATCTCTACCAAAAAAAAAAAAAAAAAAAAAAAAAAAAAAAAAAAAAAAAAAAGAAAAAATCAGCTGGTGTAAATGGTGTGCCCCCTGTGATCCCCAGTCTGAGCCCAGTGAGATTGAAGCTGCAGTGAGCTGTGATCACACCCCTGCATTCCAGCCTAGGTGACAGAGCAAGACCTTGTCTCCCAAAAAAAAAAAAAAAAAAAAAAAAAAAAAAAAAAAAAAAATAACCCAGGTGTGACAGCCTACACCTATTGTTTCAGCTATTTGGGAGGCTGAGGTGGGAACATTCTTTTGCTTGAGCCCGGGAGGTTGCGGCTGCAGTGAGCTGTGACTGTTCCCCTGTACTGCAGCCTCGGTGAGACCCTGTCTCAAAAACAGCAGGTTTTCATTCTTTGAAATAAGTAGAATTTTGTATTGCTGATTTCTATAGATTCTCGACTGTAGATTTTGACTCAGTTACTTGGAGCTTACACGTAGAGGTACAGCTAAAAATCGCATGTCCCAGGCTTCTTGGCAACGTTCTCTTCCTCCCTGAGGGGCCTAACTTCCTAGCAACTATAGCCATGCCACATACTCCAAAAGGAATCAGAGAAACGAGGGCTTTGGATTTATATTCTCTCTAGGCAAGACAAGAAAATCCATAGCCCCACTGGTATAGCTGGAGGGTAAGGTGATGTCATTTCTGCTGATGGGAACTAGCAGTCATCACTACCACAGCACCGGGAAGAACATAGCCAGGTGAGGCTGAACACTCATCCACCTGTCCAACATTATCCTCCAGAATCTTGCTCTCATGCTTCATGTCTGAACCCAAGGCACACCTACTGCCCTGAAATCAGCATCATGTATGTTTAGGAGAGACAAAGGCAGAAAGAGAAATACATTTTGAATCCCAAGGAAGGGGCACGAACTGAAAAGGAAATAGCCTAATCTATTCTCAAGTTCTCACTTTTTAAGCGAAGAGAATATACTAATTCTTTTATTATTATTCTCATTATATTCTACGAAACTTCTTTCTGTCTTGTCAGCTACTTGGTACTCCTCATTTAGAGCTGAGATTTCCCAAAGTTGGGTGCAGAAAGAACTTGCTCCAGACAGTCGTCAAAATGCCAAACAGACTTTCCTACCTGTTCCGTTGGACAATTCTACCTCCCATCCAGAAAAGAAGTGGCACGGCCTCCCTGGGTTAGCAGGTTATCAAAATTCTCACCTGGGGGTTGCAATGTAACCAGAAAGACCTCACCTGGTCCTCTCCATGAGCACGGAACCTTCCCTATGAAGCACAGGTGCCAGGCAACTTTGAGAACAGGTGCTAACGTTGTTTTTTCTGACCTGCCTCATGGTCGGGATTCTAACTCAAGGAAACAGCAATTTGCAGTTTTTAAAAAGATGATGAATATTTTTACCTCTGCCTTAAAAAGGAGAACAAAACAAGCACATTCTGAGCCTGGCTTGCTGGGCATAGGGCTGAGTGTGATGCTGATGTGTAACTGCTTAAAAAATCAAGACTGCAAGAAAGGGGTACAGAGAAGGGGAGTCAGAGACACATCTTCCCAGTGTTTACCTTTAATGCTACTGAAGAAAAGAAATCGGTGGTCTGTGCCCTGCTGTGAACAGGTACAATCAGTAGGGCAGATAACGGGGGCCTTAAGAGGATTGCCAGACCGGCGTGACTTGCTTACTTTAAAATATTTTTGCAAATCATACATTCTGATCCTCCTGTATCCTAGTTATTGTTCTTTTTTCATCTTTTGTATTTTTAGGCAATATCTTCCTTTTTTGCATTCATGGAAATATACCATTTTAGATCTTAAAGGTTTAAAGCACGCTGGATGGATGAATGTACGGATTTTTCATCTTAGATGAAAAAATCCAGTCCTCTAGTTTCTGGTGCAGGGAAATCATATTCAGAAGAGGGGGGAGCTGTTGAAGAGTATCTGAAGAATAATTTTCCGATGGGACTCTGAGCCCTCTCGTCTCCCTTTTACTCCAATGACCTTTGTACATGCAACTCCTCCTGCCTGCAAGACATCCCTCTTTCCCCTCTCTGGGAAATTCTTACGCATCTCTCACTCTCAGCTTACGTGTTCCTTCTTTGCAGTAAGCCTTCTCACAATATCCGTCTGTCTGTTCAGACTCTCAGCGGCCTCTCACATCACCATAGAACAACATAGGCTACTGCAGTCACTCAGCTTCCTAGTCCATCTCTCCTGCTACTCAGGAAAGCCCATGAAGACAGGAAATATTTCTGCCTTACTAATGGTTGGCTCTCATGAAATGCAACACTTACTGATATCTACTGAATCAAAGATCAAAGTGTAGATTTTTGTTTTTTTCTTTGAGACAGAACTTCACTCTTCTTGCACAGGCTGTAGTGCAATGGCTCGATCTCGGCTCACCGCAACCTCTGTCTCCTGGGTTCAAGCAATTCTCCTGCCTCAGCCTCCTGAGTAGCTGGGATTACAAGCATGTGCCACCACACCCGGATAATTTTGTATTTTTAGGTGACACAGTCTTGCTATTCATCCGTACATTAAATACTTGAGTTACACATTTCCAAGATAATATACTTACTGTCTGTGCATGTATCTTGTTGGTTGGTTGGTTGTTTTGAGACAAGGTCTCACACTGTCACCCAAGCTGGAGTGCAGTGGTGCAGTCATAACGCACTAAAGCCTTGACCTCCTGGGATCAAGCAATCCTCCTGCCTCAACCTCCCCAGACTACAAGTGTGTATCACCATGCCCAGCTAATTTTTAATCATTTTGTGGAGATGGGGTCTCACTGTTGTCCAGACTGGTCTTGAACTCCTGGCTTCAGACAATACTCCCACCTCAGCTTCCTAAAGGGCTGGAATGCGCATCCAGCCCTTAAGTACATATGGGTTTCCATGTCCGCATACACATACGCACACACCCAGCACACACAGCCTTCAGCACTGAGTGGCCTGCCTGAAGAACTGCTCTAGAGAATGAAAGGCAAGAAGGTGAGTTCCTGGCTCGTAAGGGCCCACTCATTTTCTGGCTGTCTGTCCAGCACCAAATGATGAAAATGAGGGCATAGCGATGGTTCAGGTTTCTGAACCATTAAAATGGAAATGTTCATCTAAATAAGGCCCTTTCCCATAAAGGATAATGTCAAGTATGAAAAATATCCCTGTGAGCTGCTGCCCCCATTTAGCAGTTCCAACTGGACTGTCTCAGTGCCATTCCAGCAGTACCTAAACAGTCAGCTCCAACACCTGCAAGACAAGCTCTTTCAGAGGGCGCATACCCACTGAGAGAGGCTATTTTGGATGTTTCCTAAACCAAAAGAATAAAGACCAAAAAAAGGCAGCTTCACCAAGTCAGGATCTGGATGCAGCAAACTTAAATGGTCTTTTTCCTGAAGCCCCCAGAGATAGACTAATCATGGGAATGACGGAAGATGTCTTAAAAATAGTATCGCCATTGTACTTTCAAAATAGCAAATGATATTCTTCTAATGTCCCAAAACAGCTCTCAGAAGGAATTAAATAGCTTTCTTCAACTGGCAAAAGTTACAAAACAAAATATAAATTAAACATATTAAAAAATAAAACCAAACACATCTTTGAAGGCAGTGCTGCTATAGACAGACTGAGAGTCAGAACAAAGTTGGTCAACATTCAGGTCATCTACAATTTTGCCAAGAATACAGAAGGCCCGAGTGAACAGGATTAGGCTAGGCACATTTTTCTCTCAATGCACTTTGCTTTGCAGTTATAGAGATAGTCCCCATAATAATTTTCATACAAGAAGCAGGAAGAGAGTTAAGTTCGAGAATGATTGTAAAATATCTGAAGCTATGGAAAAATGACAAGGTCCCTGAAGGAACAGAATCATAAAGTGTAATGGATTCTGTTTTGCTTTTGTTTTTACTCATCTGACAGATTACAACATCACTTTGGCTGTGGAGGAGAAAATACTGTGGTTTTCTTTCCTTGATGCGATCAACATCATCCTACCTAATTAATACTAAATCAACTTAGGAGGGAAGAAAACTGTCCAAAAAAAATTTCAAAGGTTTGTTTTATGGGGCAAAGGTGGGTATATATACCCAAAAGAACTGGCACTGTGGCCTGTGACACTTCAAAGAAAGCTAGCACCACTTAGTGACCCTTCATGATACTGACTTGCCCCAAATTGCCAGTGTAATGAGAGTCAATGGGCTGAAACCATTATCTCTCAACGTTTGCATTCATAGTCTGAGGATGCAAGGAGAAGGGAACTTAAAATTCCTAACAGCCTGGGGAGTGGCAGCCAGGAGACCTGGCAGAGCTATTGAAAGCATTCACTTTCTGGTTACCAAGATCCATATCTTTTTTGTTCTCCATCATTTCTCCCTGTTAACCCCCTGTGTCTGCTGATAGGCCTCATGTGGTGGTTTCCTCAATTGGGGATTTTCAAATTGGGGATTTTCATGGGGTTCCTGAGTGTTCTGTGGGTGCAGGTAGTAAGAGGACACTTGAAGAACAGCAGCAACAACCAAAGCCCAACACTAGTAAGCACCACTGCCTGTTACACTCACAGGGAAGGCTTGGCATGGGTCTAAAAGGAGAGACACAGCGTTGATCATTTTAAGGACAGGCCTGCAAGTGTGGTTAAAACACAGGTTGCCAAGCACTAACTTGAGAGTTTCAGATTCAACAGGTCAGGGCTGGAGCCTGAGGACTTGCATTTCTAATCAGTTCCTAGGTGATGCTGATGTTCCTGGTCTGGGACCACCCTTGGTTAACCACTGATAGAGAGGCGGCTTTAGAAGTGTTTGTGTTTTTTTCTTCTCCCAACATATTTCTTTTGTTTGTTTTTGAGACAGGGTCTTGCTGTCACTCAGGCTGGGGTGCAGTGGTGCAATCTCGGCTCACTGCAACCACCACCTCACGGGTGCAAGCCTCCCAAGTAGCTGGGACTACAGGTGCATGCCACCACACCCAGCTAAGTTTTGTATTTTTAGTAGAGATGAGGTTTCACCATGTTACCCAGGCTGGTCTTGAGCACCTGACCTCAGGTGATCCACCCACCTCAGCCTCCCAAGTACTGGGATTACAGGCATGAGCCACCGCACCCAGCCTGTATTTCTGTTTTGAAACAGAACCTCTCCTGATCCCAAACCCTCCCCATAGAGCCCCTGACTTTGATTAGAGTTAGGGAATCCATTTAAAAATTGGTTGCCTTGAAAAAACAAACTCAAAGCAATGGCAAATCGCAAAATGTGGATTGGTAAACATAGTAATGAATAAAATTACATTCAAAAGGTTGGTGTATATGAGATTTTTCTCCCCTACAACCCAGGAAAATAACTGCACTTTATTAATACAGAATAATCACATATTTACCTGCTCATGAGACTATCAACTCACTTTTTAAATAAAGAACATAATTATCACTGAAAACAAAATGTAGCAACATCATTATTTTTTTAAGCATGGATAATTTTCCTCTGGAAACTTGATAAATAAATAAATATATATATATAAAACAGCAATTTAAAATTATTCCCCTTATACATTTTAAACTGAACCCGATGTCTTTCCCACCATTTTGAAAACGGAAGGTGGTCTCTAAAGGAACTCCCGCTGAAGTGTATTTTCACAATGAGCTGATTAAGACAGTGCAGTTGTTTCCCCTTACAACAAATATTTAAAAATAAACTAAACAATTCTAAAGTGAATTAAGTTGCTTACCTTTGAGCCTCGCTCATTAAAAATAATTTCAACATCTAAGATTTTACCAAATTGCTGCAAAGAAATAGAAATATCTTATAAGCAAGAGGAGAAATGCAGTAGACATTATTAGGTACAGTAGTAATTGTTTCCGACACCAATTTTTTCTCTTAATATCAAGGATATACATTTTATGTTTTATGGCTCATGTGCTTGAAACAAGAGAAAATAAAACCATCCATATTTTCTCCTTATGATGGAACACAGCAACAGGGCTTGGTACAAAATACTAAGAGGTGAATTCTATATTTCTTTTCTTTTCTTTTCTTTTTTTTCCTGTGTGCATGTCTGCGTTCCCAGGCACTGAGCAGCAAAGATTTAAAAGGGGCTAGTATATATATATACAATGACCCTTCTGGTCTATCCCACCAAACACTGGGAAAAACACCCTTGATGAAATGCGATTTTGATAATCAATGTCCAGTGAGAATCTGATGTGACTGGTTTTGGCTCCCAGCTCACATAAAATTTAGGAGCAGCTCTATCATATGAAAAAGAAAGTATGAACACAAAAGCCAACTTCACTATCCAGGCACCATGATCATGATGGTATCAGCAGTTGTAATCAGTGCTTGGGCTGAAATTCTCTCAAGATAATTCTCTATAGTGTTAAACAGATTTTAGACAACTAGCATGACTAGGCTGTATGAAAAGTCCAGAAACAGAGACTCAGATTATAAATAGAGACAAATAAAATGCAGACACGTGGTTAAGTTTAAATTTCAGATTTTTCAGGATATGTCACACGCAATGTTTGGGACATACTTACACTTAATATCTGTGGTTTATTTGAACTTCAAATTCAATGACTGCGTCTTACATATTTTTTAAATTGGTAAAATCTGGAGTTTCTAGTGAGAAATGCACATCAAGCGATTCTTGATTCGCATTTCAAAATGGGGAGTATGGGCCCTAGAACTACGGGCATCAGATCATCCAAAATCCTTTCCTCCAACCTTGGAAGTTTTTCAGTTTTCTGAGATCACACGAAGTAGAGTGGGCATTTCTTGAGTATAATAGCCTAACCTGCGTACGAGCAGGCAAGAGAGAGGGTGATGTAAAATCATGTACCGTGGCCCAAGGAAAAATAAAATGAGAATTTTATCTCCATGCAGACTGAGAGCAAATGCCCTTTGAGTGATTAAAAAACAGGGCAACATAAAGATTTCCATCCTCTTTTTTTTGTTTTGTTTTGCGCTTTCCTATCATTCCATTCACTTCTGCGTTCTGGATTTTAATTGCATCCTTTAGGACCCTCAGAGGTTCTGTATTCCATCTCTCCCCTGAGTGGAGAGCATTACACGTACTTCTGTGTAGCAGAGGACAGAGTGACTGGGGTGAGGGGTGGGGCAGGATGAAAAAGGAACAAGCAAAAAGACCACACGAGAAGCGGGGGAGGTGTGCCTGACCAATGTGTTCCAGTCAGAGTATCCACAGACGCAGAGAGTGAATGTCAAGAGGGTCCTACTAACTTTCAAAAAACAAACTATTTAGAACATACAGATGCTATCCTCTGGAATGTACAAAGAAATCCACCCTCCCCGAAACAGCAGAAATAAATGTGTATGCCACTGGAATACAGACAGTTCAGTCTTGAAATAAAAATAGTTCTGACTATGGAAAAAAGTAACCAAAAGTTTGTAATTCTGTACCATAGAAATGTGCCCATGCCTCAGGATCCATACACTATCCAGCCAGGGGAATCATAGACGTGCATATTTCTAGTTGTGAAACAACTACTAGTACTTCTGCTCAGAGAAGCAAAGGATAGGAAGAAACCAAGGAGAAAACAGAAGAGAATGCAGAAACGGGTCACATTGCTTGCACACACAATAGAAATGCCAACAAACATGCAGCTAACTCATCCTGCAATTTGTGGACTTAGATCTTTTGGTCAAGAGAATTCCTTTACAGAGCATTTTCAGTGCCCTAGTTTTAGGCAGAGAAAAATCACTGGAAATAGAAGAAAACTTTCAGATGGGGGAAATGAAGGATTTGCCGTTCAAATGTGAACTGAATTTCATAGTAAAGAAACCTCCAGTTTTGTGAACTCCTCAAGCAGTAATTTTGATACAAACACCCTAGAATATTCAGTCTATACAGACGCTATCATATTTATTTCAGGCATAAGAGCCTAGAAGCACATATATTTACAGAAAGAGAAGCTTGACAAGGACTTCTTCCAAAACCACGATGCAACTGTCATCTATGGAACATTCTCTAGGCAGTCAACCCAAAAACATTTCCTTTAAAATAAGATCTGATTGAGACAGAACCAATCAAACAGCACTCTTAGCATGTGTCATTCCCTAAATGAAACAATGACATCAACTGCCCTGAAATGGTCTCAAAGTTTGCTTCTGTGGCAGTTGCTGTTAGGTTGACGGTTCTCAAAGCCAGTGAAACAAGCCCGAAGAAGAATGCTGATGTAAGCCCCATTTCCAAGACAGTTGTGTACTATATTTATAGTATCAACAGTTTAATTGGGAAGTTTGCTACTAATGATGTAAACACAGCTGGCACATTTTCAATTTAAATAGACACAACTCATTCGCAGACATAACTAGCATTTGTTTGCTCAACAGCAATGTTCAGCTGCATTCAACAACGCCTCAAATCCACACAAGGTGTCTCAATAGCTGTATCAAGAACAGGATCCAGGCAAGGCACGGTGGCTAACACCTGTAATCCCAGTACTTTGGGAGGCTGAGGCGGGCAGAACATGAGGTCGGGAGTTCAAGACCAGCCTGGCCAACATGGTGAAACTCTGTGTCTACTAAAAATATAAAAATTAGCCAGGCACGCTGGCAGGAGCCTGGTATCCCAGCTACTCGGGAGGCTGAGGCAGAAGAATCACTTGAACCTGGGAGGTGGAGGTGGCAGTGAACCGAGAATGTGCCACTGCGCTTTAGCCTGGGCGACAGAGTGAGACTCCGTCTCAAAAAACAAAACAAGATCTAGAAGTTTACAGGCACACACTTGGGCAAATATGTACCAAGCATTTTTAGATGTTCTCAGATCAAACAATATTTCTCTGAAAAATTGTGAAGGATGTTCAATGGATACAGCATAAAACATAAAGGTTAGTTCAAAGATTGTGCATAGAGGCCAAGGAAAGGCATCATCCCAGTTTTTCTTAGTGTCAGCTTCGTGTTCAGAATGCAGAAGTAGAAGGTACCATGCCCTGTCCCACCATAATGGCTTCACTCCTCGTTACATCATGGTAGACGGAACTTTGCATTAACATCGTAAGTACAGGCAAGCCCGTCTCATTACTAAAAAGTGATCTTGCAATCTTCCTTTGCATGTGCTGAAAGTCATGTGATCTGCTTTTTGTGGCAATAAAGAGAAGTTCAGTGGACTATTTTCCTGTCCAGAGGGCCTATGTTTTGTTTTCTTGTGTTTTTTGAATTTATTGCTGTAGAAACTGGGTCTCCCTATGTTGCCCAGGCTGGTCTCAAATTCTCTAACTCATGCAATCCTTCCACCTCGGCCTCCAAAGTCTTGGGATTATGCCTAGCCAAGAGGGTCTGTATTTTGACTCCTAAAGTAAGGCTGAGGAATCAACAAGGGTGTTGTGTAAATTTGAGAACTGCAGTCACTGAGCAATTGTTTGACCATTCTGTGATGGCATCCAGAACATCCATCTGTTGTAGCAGAGGTCTGGATATATCACAATCCACTTCTCTCACTTCAAACCCAGAATGTTTAAATTTTAAATATTAAGTTAAACATTCTATTCAGGGCACAATATATTGCAATTAATTTGTTACAAATCCATATACTCCTCTCTTGAGATCATCAAACATTTATCTTTAAAGACAATGCATGCTCATGCATGATACCTAACATGAAGACAAAGCTCCAGGAAAAAGGAGCCATATATAAAACTAACATCCCTTCCAATGAACCATTTAATATCAATGCCACTGTACAGAACAGCTCCATTCACTTAGACCTCAACTGGTATTTTTTAAAGACTGTGGCTTCTGCTTTGTATGTTGTAGCCATATAACATCTTGCCCAAGGAATGTTCAATCTCAAATGAAAAAAAAAAATAAGATGAGCTAGAAGATCTAATGCCAAACATGGGAACAAATGCTTCCATTGAGTAGAAAATGAAGAATATGAAGCACAAGGTGAAAAAGGTAATCAGAATCCCAATCTTCATGAAGAAGTGCTAAAGATACAAATTAAAAATAAAATGAGTCACCTGCAGTAACCATTAGGCATGCAATGGTTGCAGATGGCATGGTCGAATTATGAATGGTTACAGACGTTGTAATGACCACTGCCAAGTTTTAGGCAGTTTGAAGAAGGGGGTTGCCTTTTTATCTTGTTTTGCTTTTGACTTTAAAATCCCATGCCTGTATTTAACAAGAGACAAAAGTGGGGGAGGAGCACAAAGATCTTTGTGACTGTTTTTCTCTGTAATTATCCTCACTGTAACCCCTGTCAAAGTGGAAACACAAAGACAGGATAGAGGACCAAAAGGAAAGACGTCTCATGTCCAAATGATGTGAGAAGTACCTAACTGGAATTAAACTGTAGTTTCTTGGAGTAACTATGACCTGAAAGAGGAAACCCTCCTAAATTCCCTAAACTCCATGCAGGGAGCCAATGAGAATGTTTATAGATGCTTCACAATGTGATTCCTGCCGCTAAATGTATCCTATAACAAGAATGGCTCTGTGACCACCAACGTTAGGCAGGAAAGAACAGATTTTTAGTGCATAAAACTGCATTTCTTTACAATGGTGGTTGTAAACTAAGGAGGCTTAAGAGTCATTACAAGGGAGTCTGTGAATCTGTACGTTCTTGGTACTTTTATAGACAAAGTTAACAGAAAAAATAAAGCTTTCAAAAAATCTTTCAGAAAAAATAATACTTTGAGAAAATGGACACAGATGCTACTTGTGATGAACAAGGTTAAGTTTGTGCTACTGAATGCATGGCGCATTCTCTTAATTGATAGGCATTAAGTGTATCTATCATCTTGCCAAATTGACATCTTGTCAGTTGCTTGAAAATCTTGACTTTGAAGTGGTGGCGCACGCATGTAGTCCCAGCTAGTCAGGAAGCTGAGGAACGAGAATCACTTGAACCCAGGAGAAAGACTGCAATGAGCCGAGATCATGCCACTTCACTCCAGTCTGGGCAACAGAGTAAGACTTCGTCACAAAAAAAGGGGGGTGCTGGATGGGTGCAGTGGCTCACATCTCACTCTGTAATCCCAGCACATTGGGAGGCCAAGGTGGGAGGGTTGCTTGAGGCCAGGAATTTGTGACCAGCCTGGACAACAAAGTGAGACCCCATCTCTATTAAAAAAAAAAAAACAAACTTAAAAATTAGCCAAGCATGGTGGCTTGTGTCTGTAGTCTCAGCTACTTGGGAGGTTGAGGTGGGAGGATCCCTTGAGCCCCAGAGTTTGCAGTGAGCGTGATCACACCACTGCACTCTAGCCTAGGTAACAGAGTGAGAACTACCGGGCCGGGCACGGTGGCTCACTCCTGGAATCCCAGCACTTTGGGAGCCTGAGGTGGGTGGATCACGAGGTCAGGAGATCGAGACCATCCTGGCTAACATGGTGAAACCCCGTCTCCAGTAAAAATACAAAAAAACGAGCCGAGCATGGTGGCGGGCACCTGTAGTCCCAGCTACTCGGGACGCTGAGGCAGGAGAATGGAGAGAACCCAGGAGGCGGAGCTTGCAGTGAGCCGAGATCATACCACTGTACTCCAGCCTGGGCAACAGAGTGAGACTCCGTCTCAAAAAATAAATAAAAATAAAAATAAACAAATAAATAAAACAAGAGTCCTGAAACTAGTATATTTGGATCAAGGTTTGATGACAGGTAGTACAATTTTTTGGCAAGATCTTGCTCCTTGCCGTCTACCCTAACTCTATAAGACTAGAGAGACTAAGAATCCCTCCTCTGATTCCTGTGAATATTTTGAATACCTTTGTGATTTAGCATTGTAGCCTGCAGTAACTTTCCTGATAACTAAGAAAACCATGGGGGGAAAGCCCCCTTAGGGGTGGAACTTGGGGTGAGCTGCAATGAGTGACACCATGAAAGAGTGTCAAGACGCTCATTAAGGGAACTGAATTCAAAGCCAACATCACAGTGACACTTGATGAGAAAAAACAGACTGCATAGCAAGACGTCTCCTAACCTGACATGGCAAAGAGAATATAACTCCTCTTACCGCCCATCATTCAAACCTGGTCTTACTGCCTCACACACACTTAACCTCAACTCTCACTTTGAATGCTCTGCACTTTTCAAAGTCATCTTTGACCTGAAAGTGCCCGAGGGTATCTCTGTTCTGCAGGAGTTGGAGGGGCTCAACTCAAGGTTATTACCAAATGAGAGAGATAAAAGTGCAAGAGCTGACCTTTTCCTCTGAAATGTCAGCATTCAAAGCTGGGTATCTTAAATATTAGGATGCCTGTTCTGCTTTTGTGTCAGATGCATACTTGATAAGCATCATGTGTGTGTAAGAAGTAAAAGGTGCAAGCTCATTCCCAACACAGTGCCTTTGAGTAGTGAACCAGAGCCTTCCATTTTATATGGAGAACAACACCAGCGTGGCTCAGAATGGGCATCTTCCTGTTCCTTTTGTGATATTTGCATCCATTTATAAACTCCTAGAGGAGGAGTCTCTGAGCAGCCCACCTTTGCTCTAAGTCAAATGTTAAGGATGTAATTCTTTTCACTGAATCCACAGGCACCTGCTATCATTGCTGGGATGCCATGGGCAAATTGGCTACATTCACAAACATGAAAGATATCCAAGCCCTGTCATAGCCTTGTCCTTTGGTTGAACGGAGGTCAAAGAGATGGCAAACTCATGGCTTCCCAAAGTGGACAGTGAAGATAACTTTGAGAAAAAAATAATCAGGGGCAAGATGATCTATAAAAAAGCAATGCTATTATTATCTCCTGGGCTAGTGGTGACTTGTGGCCTTCTCTGTGTTTCATCATGGTGCCTGGGCATGGCTACCCTTTATGGCATATAGCACCACAGCAAGTGCCTCTGAATCCCTGTCACTGATTTCAGAAGAATGTAGACTTTAGGAATCAACATGCACTTAGAAACTGGTAGCTCGTTTGGTGTTGGTGGTAGTGGTTTTGCTTTGTTTGCTAAAATCAGCTTTATGCAGAATTAGTTGTTCTCTGTTGCTGCATCTGAAATCTAAATGCACAGTGCCTGGGAAAGACTAGGGAATGCAGGAATACACTATGAGTCACCCTCTGGATAATCTGACAACTGCAAAAGAAAGCAAAACCAAGAGGACTCGAGGTGTACTTTTGCTACAGTATGATGTCCTGGGCCATTGGATTTAAGACCATCAATAGGCTTCTTTCAACAGTGGGTCATCGAGGAATTTTTTTTCCATTTGGCCTTCAAGTTACTTCTTAGAAGAAAACCACTTGGCAAAGTAGATACATGGTGAGCATATGTACAGAAATACATGCTAAAATCATAAAGAGATCCTAGCCACAATATACCCAAAAACTAGGCTCTAAAATGTTTCTCCCCATGCAAACATCTAACCTTAGTATTGTAAATACCCCCAAACTTACACGAGACAGGGAGGTCTCTGGAAACCCCAGAGTGGGCACTGCTGAGAAGAAAGGTGGTACTTACACCAAACATTTGTCTGAGGTCCGGATCCCGGAACCTGAAGGGGATATTGGAGACATGCAGCCGCTTGGGCTGAGACTTGTTTTCTGTGTTTTCGGAAGGTTGTGTCTGGGGCTGGCCATCCGTCGGTGCTGCATCATCTGTCTGCTAAAAGAACAAGAAGAAATCGGAGAGGTTGAGTGGACCACAATGCTCTGTTCCAATGCGCTTTTGCTTACCCTGAGTGGTAGGAAAAGATCAGAACTAAGGAATCTGAGAAGGGAAGAAGATGCTGAGGCATGCATGCATATTCATTCAACAAGTGTTTTCTGAGCATCCACTGAGTGCTCATCATGAATCTGGGATTGGGCAGTGGGCAAAGTAGATAAAAATCCCTGCCCTCGGGGAGCATCATTCCAGACAATAAATCCATAGAGTGTTGGCAGACAGAGAAAAGCACTATAGGCTAGAAAAAGCAAAGGAAGGGGACTGGGAGCTGCTGGGGTTGGGAGGTGGGGAGAGGGAACCTCATCAAGAAGCGGGTAATAATCATTAAAGGCAGGAGACTGTGTATTTCTTAACTGATGCTGTTCAGAATCTGAAGATATGCCTACATAATTGTTCAGGTAATTGTGCAGATAAAATATAATTAAATGTAAAAAATTTGAAAAGACTAGTTGGCATTCTGGAGTTCAAATAACCAGTTGATGGACTTATTCTTTTGAGGCTCTAATTGTACAAACTTGTGCTGTCCACTACAGTTGACCACGTGACAATTTACATTTAACTGAATTAAAATAATATATTTAACTTCGTTTGCATTAGCTGCATTTCAAGTGCTCAAGAGCCACATGTAGTTAGTACTTCCAGGCTGAGTAATGCAAATACAGAATGTTTCCATCTCTGCAGAAAGTTCTGGTGTGCTGTTTGCCTAGACCGTGTAACATTATTAGCATAACTCATTGTTTCACCACCCCTGCCTTCCAAATAAGGCTGTATAACATGATGTTACATTGACACCCATATATAGGCAGGAACTAGGGGAAAAGTCACAGTCACATTAGGTATCATTATAGCCACTGCCATACTCTCAGTTCTAGAGTTTTAACATTTCAAACATTTAACGTATGATACTTTCTCTGCAATTAGCATGTGTTGCCTCTAGGTGACAGTAAATGCCATCCACGTCAGACACCAACTTTGAAACTATGATAGAAAGCTTATGCAGAAGCCTATCAAATTTATGAGTGAGGAATCATCCTCACCTTTTTATAAGCAATCTAGAAGTACATAATTGGGACAAAACTATCAATGTAGGCAGCCAGGTGAAAAATAATAACAACTTAGAGGAGAGAATCCTACAAAGTGAAATACAAAACAATCACTCAGATAACACGGGCATAATTAGCAAGTTTCTCAACAGCCCTGGTATTTACTGGAAGGTTTCACTTGCATTTTCCTTCCTAACACACCCTGAATTGCATTTTGAAGTAAAGACCTCCCGTTGGCTCGCAAACCATTCTTCCAAGCTGCTCTGGTATCAAAAGCCCTACCAATTGACTTCTTCAACTTTTAAGGGCAAAGTCATGTGTTTAGACAATGTATTTAGTCATTTTGCCTATACTGTTGGATTGAATACAAAGCAGTACGATGGTCATTTTCTTAACTGGAAAATAAAGCATATGAGTTCATACCTTTTAAGGCTTTGTGATTGAATAATGTATGCTAACTTGGTCAAGTTCGTGGTATATATTCAATAAATGAAAAGTAACGAACTGTTTAGAGTAATGGTACTTTTTTTAAATACCAAAAAGAGAAATAAACCTCCTTTGAGAAACAGGAAAGGTTGTCATTTGCTTATTTTTACAGTGTTTACACATATTTATTGAGCAAGTGCTTTGTGTTAGACACATAAATCAGCCCTCCAAGTCACATGCAATTCCAACTCTAGTGAATGACACCAATAGAGAAAGACAATCACAAATAGACTCATTTTGTCATTGTTTTTTGTTGTTTTCTTGGAGTTGGGTCTTGGTCTGTCACTCAGGCTGGAGTGCCGTGGCACAATCATGGCTCACTGCAGCCTTGAAACCCTAGGCTCAAACAGTCTTCCCACATCAGCCTTCCAAGTAGCTAGGACTACAGGCATGCGCCACCACAACAAGCTAATTTTTATTTGCAGAGACAGGGTCTCACTATGTTGCCCAGGCTGGTCTTGAACCTCTGGCCTCAAGTGATCCTTGTGCCTCGGCCTCCCAAAGCACTGAGACTACAAACATGAGCCGCCATCCCCAGCCAATACAGACTGGTAAATGTTGGGATAAGAGGCAATCACAAAGGGCTGAGTAACCTTAAATCAGGGTCATATAACACTGCTGGAGGTTCAGCAAGGCTTGCCAATTCTGGAGGTTAAATTTTAAGTGGGAGATATCTAACAGAAGAGGTGAAAAGGACTGAGGCTGTACCGAGAGAGGGCAGCGTATGTGCAGAGATGTCAAATGATGTCTTGGATTCAGACAGTACGTGTGGCTCCAGTACCACTGGTCAGATGAGGCAGGTATGAAGGGAAGGCAGGAGTTGAGGTTTCAAAGATAGTCAAGGGGCTAGATCAAAGGACACTGTGCGAAGCAAGAGTCTGAGCTTCATCCTAAGAGCAATAAAGAGCCACCTAAGGATCACAGCAGGAGGGTGGTACGACCACCTTGTGACACAAATGATAAATGTCTGTTTAATGGTTGGCTGACTCACTGACCGAAAGTACATGAATAAACAAATTAATGAAGAAGTGTACAATCAACGTCACCACCTTCATGTGATAGTTGAAAAACAACATTGTAACACTGAAACCCAAACAGAGCAGAATGTGGGTTTTCTCCACTGAGAATATGAGGTTTGGTGCCATGTCCATGACACAGAAATGAGCTTGAATCATGCAACTGTCCCTTTTCAGAGGGTAAGGGGTTTTAACTCTCTACACCCGGACTCGGAGTTTACAGATGCTGTAGCTGAAACCTCAAGCTTTCAGTCCATTTTTTTTTTCCATCCTGTTAGAAGTTTCTGTTTCAATGCAAAAATAAAATGAGCTCCTTCTTATCCTGAGAAGGAAACGTAGATTTGGATTTGTGTAGAACTGCTGGATGTTTCAGCTTAATGAACCTAATTAGGAATTACAGAGATTATGATTAAACATATTAAATGATTAATAGCATTGTGCCACTCATGTGAAAATTAAAATTAATCATCTCTAGTCAAACAGCACTTTGGAGAAATCTTTGCATTGTTTCCTTTGATAAAAACATACAATACTCAATTAATCATTTTATAGTATATGCTTATATACAAATGCCTATAAATTGTTATAGAGAAATACCTGTGTATTAAAAAGAATCCTTAAAGCATGCAAAATTAAAATAAAAAAAAAGCCAAAAGTGTTTCAGGTCATTGTGGGTGTATGGAAAGCGAAAAAGAGGAGTGTTAGGAACTAGAGGTTGAGGAGTGAAGAAAATAACAGAAAAAGGAAATCTCTTTCAGCCTGCATGCCTTCTATGTGGTGGGATGCAGCACAATGAACCACGGTTTTGGAATCACGCAGACCATCTCTGTTATTTGCTAATCTTAGGCAGGTCACTTTTCTTCTCTGACCCTCAGTTTACTTTTCCATCAAAGGATATTAATGGGGTAATGGGGCCAGGTGCAGTGGCTCATGCCTGTAATCCCAGCACTTTGTGAGGCTAAGGTGGGCAGATAATTTGAGACCATTCTGCAAAATAGTGAGACCCTGTCTGCACTAAATAAATTTTTTTAAAAAAGCTGATTATGGCCACGTGCCTGTCATCCCAGCTAGTTGGGAGACTGAGGTGGGAGATGGCTGGAGCCCAGGAGATCAAGGTTGCAGTGACAGAAAGTCACACCACTGCACTCCAACCTGGGCAATGGAGCAAGACTCTGCCTCTAAAACAAAACAAAACAAAAGGACACTAACGGTACTAAGCTCACAGGATCATGGGAAGGACCAAATGCAGCGGGAGATGACAGAGCAGCTACCACAGAGCCTAACTCACGTTGGGGTTAGTGATGGTCACCAACCCCTCCACTGAGTGTGATCTGTTTTTCTTCCCCCTTTTCTGGGACCTTCCAGGGAAAACATACTTAGAACAAGCCTGAGTTTTATGTCTCTGTATTTGTTTTCTGAAAGATGACCACAAAGCTGGTGGCTTAAAGACACTGGACTTCATTCTCCTGTAGTTGTACAGACCAAAAATCGAAAATCAAGGTGCCAGGAGGGCCACACTCCCTCTAAAAGATCTAGGGGCGGAATCATGCCTTGCCTCATTTAGCTTTTGGTGGCTTCAGGCATTCCTTGACTTGGGTCTGCATCCTTTCATCCTCTGCTTCCATCTTCACAGGCCCTATTCCTTCTACATGGCTGAAACTCCAATTTCCCTCTTCCCTTTTCTTCTTAAAAAGATACTAGGGTCGGGCGTGGTGGCTTAAGCGTATAATCCCAGCACTTTGGGAGGCCGAGGTGGGCAGATCACAAGGTCAGGAGTTCGAGACCAGCCTGACCAACACGGTGAAACCCCGTCTCTACTAAAATACAAAATTTGTCAGGTGTGGTGGCACACGCCTATAATCCCAGCTACTCAGGAGGATGAGGCAGGATAATTGCTTGAACCCAGGAGACAGAGGTTGCAATGAGCTGAGATTGTACCATGGCACTCCAGCCTGGGTGACAGAGCGAGACTCTGTCTCAAAAAAGGATATTAGTTGCTGAGCCCACTCTAAATCCAGGATGATTTTGTCTTGATCCTTACTTACATCTGCAAAGATCTCCTTCCCCTCCCCCACCCCTGCCAAATAGGATCATGTTTATGGAAGTTATGACAAGTACATAGTTTTTGGAGGTCACCATTCCCTCTACTACATCTCTCCACCAAGCATGTAAATCAAAGGTGCATGGAGTACAAACAAGCAGCTGTCACCCAGGAGGAAATGCGTCTTCCACCACTTCAGGTAGCATGAAGTTCTCACCATGAGTGGCCTCAAAGCAGATCTAGGAGAAGGAGGAATGAATGTTCCTGCCAGGCTGTCATCTCTCAGTAGGAGTTGTGATGGTTAACATTGAGTGTCAACTTGATTGGATTGAAGGATGCAAAGTATTGGTCCTGGGTGTGTCTGTGAGGGTATTGCCAAAGGAGACAAACATTCAAGTCACTGCAACGGTCGACCCACCCTCAATCTGGGTGGTCACTATCTGATCACCTGCCAGCATGCCTAGGATAGAAGTAGGCAGAGGAACGTGCAAAGAGTAGGCTGGCTGAGTCTTCCAACCTACAGCTCTCCCCTATGCTGGATGCTTCCTGCCCTTGAACGTGGGACTCCAAGTCCTTCAGCTTTTGGACTCTTGGACCTTCGACCACAGACTGAAGGCTGTACTGTTGGCTTCCCTACTTTTGAGGTTTTGGGACCCAGCCTGACTTCCTTGCTCCTCAGCTTACAGATGGCCTATTGTGGGACTTCACCTTGTGATCGTGTGAGTCAGTACTCCTTAATAAACTCCCCTTTATTTATAGATAAACATCTATCTTATTAGTTCTTTCCCACTAGAGAACCCTAATACAGGAGTCACTTCAATGAGACCGCCCAAACGAAGAGGAGACTTAAGTCTTCCTCTTTCCAGCCCACTCTCCCCAGTGGCCTTTGATCATGGCCCTGGATGCAATGACACCTGGCTGGAAAGCCTTTCATTAGCCTCTTGAAAGACCATCAACACTGAAGGACAGAGATGCTGCCTGTATATTCTCAGTACCTACTACTGTGCCTCACTCAACCTGAGCAGTCATTATAGCATCCCTGAGAAGCTTGCTGAACATTACGGCAAAAGCATAGTGTGTAATTCCTAAGGAAAAGACAATGTCAAAAAGCTCGGAAACTGGCTAATAGAAACCATCTAGAATGCACATTCCTGGAGGGCAGTGGCTACGGGATTCCTAGCTATAGTCTCCAAAGCTGCAGCATATCAAAGCTCAGTGGGAAGTAATCTCTGAAAGAACTCCCAATTTATTTGACTGTATTTTTGGAGACAGAGTCTTACTCTGTTGCCCAGGCAGGAGTATAGTGGCACAATCTCACCTCACTGCAACCTCTGCCTCCCGGGTTCAAGCGATTTTCCTGCTTCAACCTCCCAAGTAGCGGGGATTTACAGATGTATGCCACTGCACCTGGCTAATTTTTGTATTTTTACTAGAGACAGGGTTTCACAATGTTGGTCAGACTGGTCTCGAACTCCTAACCTCAAGTGATCTGCCTGCCTCGGCCTCCCAAAGTGCTGGGATTACAGGTGTGAGCTACTGTGCCTGGCCATAAAAGTTATGTTTGGCTCTAAAGTGATACCTACCTGAATGGACATGACCATATTTGGGAGATCAGAAGGTGAGACACAGCAATGCAGTAAATTCAGAGAATGGAGGAAATTGAGGGCAGTCAGTAAAGTAAGGATGTCAGAGGTGGACGGGAACGTGGCCAGGGACACCCCCTTCTCAGTGGTCTCCAACCTAGATCCTCCTTGGCTGTCTAGGTCTATAAGGTTCAGTGTTCTCGGCCGTGACCACTCCCACCTTGCCTGCTGCCTGTCTCCCATTCTTGCTCGTTGGCCTCTTTGCTTTTTCTGCCCCCATCTTTGGTCTTTGCATTCATTCTGCCCTTTGCTTGGAAGACTCTTTCCCTGAAACACCACATGTAGCTTGCCCTGTGGCCAATACAATCTCTGTCCAGGTGTCACCCATTGGAGAAACCTTCAATGGGCCCATGATAACAGCAACTCTGCACCAGCACTCTATCTCCCCTTGACCACTGATGTCTTCACAGCACACATTTCTTCTTGCCTTTTTATTATTTTATTCTGTGATTTTGTATATTGCTTATCTTTTCCAACAGGATGTAACTCCAGGAGAGCAGAGACTGTGGCTTTTCTGTTCACTGAAACCCTGGACCATTGGACAGGGTTCCTCAATGTCAGTACCATTGACACTTGAGGCTGGTTCATTATTATTATTATTATTTTGATGGGTGGATCATCCTGTGCACTGTAGAATGTTCAATAACATCATTGGCCTCCACCCACTACAAGCCAATTGCCTACCCTTGAGTTGGAACCAAAAATATCTCCTGAGATTCAAATGTCTCCTGGGAGGCAAAACTGTGCCACCTGAAACTGCTGACCTGGAGTCCATGATAAGTTCTCAGTAAATATCTGCGGCGTAAATGACTAAGCCTGGTTTTACCATGAGCAAGCTGCAAGGCTGCTCACTTTCATGTCTCCGGCGCTCAGTTTGCAAATACATAAAATGATAAATGTATACCTGTCCTGAATTCTTGAATTCTTTAGAGTGAAATGACATCCAACTCTGGGAATGGTTAAGTCCCATGCATAAAGACGGGACATAATTATCATGATCATTATTAATAGCATTAATAACCATCAGTTTTTGTTTTGTTTTGAAACAGAGTCTGGCTCTGTGGCCAGGCTGGGGTGCAGCGGCACAATCTCGGCTCACTGCAACCTCCGCCTCCCGGGTTCAAGCGATTCTTCTGCCTCAGCCTCCCCAGTAGCTGGGACTACAGGTGTGTGCCACCATGCCCAGCTAATTTGTGTATCTTGAGTAGAGATGGGGTTTGGCCATGTGGGCCAGGCTGGTCTCGAACTCCTGACCTCAGGTGATACACCTACCTCAGCCTCCCAAAGTACTGGGATTATAGGCCTGAGCCATGGAGCCCAGCCTAGCTTTTGTTTTATTTCTCAGACCCACGCACAACTCTGAGATGCAGTCTCCCCATCAAACAGGAAAGGCTGCAGGACCCTACACAGATGGGGAGTCCATTAACCCCAAGAGGTGGGTTTCCAGGTGGCACTTGGCAGAGCTTCCCTCATAAGCTCATTAAGACCACAATGCCAGCTTCCGCCCGGGCCCAGAGTGAAGGCCCTATTAGGAGGCGGGATCTTTGCGGCAGAATTTTTCTTAATAAACAAACTCCCCAGGTATCAGCGCAGGTTATAAATGTTAAGAAAACACCACTGGCACTTTAATCTCCTGAAGATCACTTCGTGCTTCCACAAAGACCTTAATAAAGAACCACGGGGCTCCCTCTGCTATAATCGTTCTTAATTCAATGGATAGCTCTGAGCAACCCAAGACTAATCCTGGTGAAATTGGATTTTGATATCGACCAATCCAGGGATGACTGTTTGAGAGAAAACGCATAGCCATGTAGAGATACATGCCTTTTGGATTCTGTCCTCGTCCTGGGGTTTCCTGTGTCTGACCCTAGGGAGACACAACTGAGGCCACCTGTGTGGCATCTTCTAGTGACGACCAGGTAACTGGGTACAGAAGCACAGGGAAGGAATTCTTTCTTCAAGTTCTGCAGTACATGTGTAGGTTTGTTACATAAGTAAACGTGTGCCATGGTGATTTGCGGCACCCATCACCTATTTATCCTAATGCGCTCCCTTCTCCCCTTCCCCCAACGAGTCTCAGTGTGTGTTGTTGCCCTCCTTGTGTCCATGTGTTCTCACTGTTCTGCTCCCACTTATGAGTGAGAACATGCAGTGTTCGGTTTTCTGTTCCTGCATTAGTTTGCTGAGGATAATAGCTTCCAGCTCCATCCATTGTCCCTGCAAAGAACATAATCTTCTTCCCTTTTATGGCCACATAGTATTTCACAGTGTATATGTACCACATTTTCTTTAAACTATCATTGATGGGCATTTGAGTTGATTTCATGTCTTTGCTATTGTGAATAGTGCTGCAGTGAACATACGTGTGTCTGTGTGTTTATAATAGAATGATTTATATTCCTTTGGGTATATACCCAGAAATGGGATTGCCAAGTAAAATGGTATTTTTGGTTCCAGGTATTTGAGGAATCACAACACTGTTTTCCACAATGGTTGAGCTAATTTACATTCAGGGAAGGCATATGTATGGCTAGGTAGCTGTGCGTTAAAACTCTAGTTTCATCACTAGTCCAGCTATGTACATCCTTCTGAGCCTTAGCTGCAAGCTTAGATAAATGACTTCTATCTCAGGGTTGTCTGTGGGTCCAGGGTACTGGTGGCAGTCCTTACTCATCTAGTATGGGTTAAGTAAAATGTATATGATACCATCATAAAGTTGTCAGTAGAAATCGGAATACAGATAGAAATTAGAGATTTCGAAGTTCTGTGCTCAGGGGAGAGAGGGGATAATTAGAAATAAAATAAGAACTGTAGCAAATTCTATTTGATGGAAATGAAAGATACATGCACTCATCACACAGCATTAGATATAGTTCAAGGATGCTGGTGAAGAACTTTAGAGAAGCCTGTCTAATAAAATGTAAGTGATACACATCATTTTAGAATTCTTACAAGTCAAATTTTTTTTAAATGTAAAATTTTAAGAATGTCCATTTTAACCCAATTTATTAAGGATATTATTTCAACATGCTATCATGTAAAAGGTATTTTGTATTCTTTTCTTTTTTGGATGATGTCTTTGAAATCTTGTATTTTACACATCTCCATATGGAAACTGAATTGTCATTGGAAATACCTGATTTATATTTAGCCTTTGAAAAAATGACAGTTGAAGGATCCTCCAAATGAACTAATAACAATCAAGTATCAGTGCTTACATTTAAATTGAAGTTAAATCAAGTTCACTAGTTGTATTTGTTTTGTTTTGTTTTGTTTTGTTTTTGGAATGCGCTCACTGCCATTCCCCGGCTGGGATGATCAAGGCTCATTGTAATCCCAACTTCCTAGGCTCAAGTGATCCTTCTGCCTTGATCCCCAAAGTGTTGGGATTACAGGCATGAGCCACCACACCTGGCCTCGGTAGCTGTATTTCAGCTGCTCAACAGACACCTGTGGCTGGTGGCTCCCTGTGGTAGACAACACAATGGCCTGTTAAAGATGTGAAGGTTCTAATCCCTGGAATCTTGAATAGGATACTTTACATGGCAATGGAGAATTCAGGTTGGTAATCACAGGACCATAAAACAGATTATCCTGGATTACCTGTGTGGGCCCTGTATAATCACCAGGGTCCTGAGAAGTGAAACAGATGAAAGTGGCATGGAAGAGAATCCCCAATGTCAGAGTGAACACCCAGTGAGAAAATCTCAACCCACCATTACTGGTTTTGAAGATGGAGAAAAAGGCCATGAGCCCAAGAATGACAGTGGCCTTCAGGAACCAGGAAAGGCATGGGGACAGATCAAATTGTGAGCCTGTAGGATTACCATCCTGACAGCTACAATCCTTGTAAACCTGGTGATATCTATGCTACACTTCTGATCTCCAGAACTGTAATCTAATACACTTGTGTTGTGGAAGTACTAGGTGTATGATCATCTGGCAGCAAAAGAAAACTGCACTCTCATCAGAAAGCTCAGGTATGGAACATTTTCATCACTGTCAAGTTCTATGAGACAGGCCTGCTTTAGAGCCATGGTGTGCTGGGGAGAGAAAAAGCTAAAATGGAAAATGGGTTTAAAAGAGAGGAAAGTAGAGAAAGAAAGTCTTCCCTAGGACAGTGACCATAATGACCATAAAGTGACCATAATAGGAGCTGGATAAAATGAGGCTGAGACCTACTGAGCTGCATTCCCAGATAGTTAAGACTTTTTTTTTTGAAATGGAGTCTTGCTCTGTTGCCCAGGCTGGAGTGCAGTGGCACGATCTCAGCTCACTGCAAGCTTCGCCTCCCGGGTTCACGCCATTCTCCTGCCTCAGCCTCCAGAGTAGCTAGGACTACAGGCGCCCGCCACCATACCCGGCTAATTTTTTGTATTTTTAGTAGAGATGGGGTTTCACTGTGTTAGCCAGGATGGTCTCGATCTCCTGACCTCATGATCCGCCCACCTCGGCCTCCCAAAGTGCTGGTATTATAGGTGTGAGTCACTGCACCCAGCCAGTTAAAGCATTCTAAGTCACAGGATGAGATAAGAGGTCAGCACAAGAGACACATAATAAACACATTGCCGATAAAACAGGTTGCAGAAAGAAGCCAGCCAAATCCCAGCAAAACCAACATGGCAATGAAAGTGACCTCTGGTCATCCTCACTGGTCATTATATGCTAATTACAACGCATTAACATGCTAAGAGACACTCCCACCAGCACCACAACAGTTTACAAATGCCATGGCAATGTCAGGAAATTACCCTATGTGGTCTAAAAGAGGGAGAAACCCTCAGTTCTGGGAACTGCCCACCTCTTTCCCAGAGAACTCATGAATAAGCCACCCCTTGTTTAACATATAATCAAGAAATGATCATAAAAACAGGCAACCAGCAGCCCCGGGGTAGCCACTCTTTTGTTTCTTTACTTCTCTAATAAACGTATTTTTACTTGATGGATTCACCTCGAATTCTTTTTGCATGAGATCCAAGGACCCTCTCTTGGGGTCTGGATCAGGACACCCTTCCAGGAACAATGGTATCCTTTGAAATGAGGAATATTATTTAGTCAACTTTAAGTTTCAAATATACCATTTTTAAATGAAATA
The DNA here is from genome assembly GCF_001698545.2 of Rhinopithecus bieti. Taxonomy (NCBI): domain Eukaryota; kingdom Metazoa; phylum Chordata; class Mammalia; order Primates; family Cercopithecidae; genus Rhinopithecus; species Rhinopithecus bieti. The sequence continues at coordinate 173,014 of NW_016805992.1, read as the reverse complement.
AACCTGGGATGTTAATATTTTTCTAGGGCAATATTGTAAAAAATAAATACCCACCTTTAATTCTAGGTCGGGTGGGTCTCTCAGGCAGTTGGTTACACTAGGGGTAGCTGTCTTATTGCTATCATTATTGTTATTTGGTAGTATTTCCCTTTACTCTGTAAATATGTTTCTTAATCTATTTCTGTGTTCATGTATACACTGAAGGTTTTATGCAAGTGTGGACCACCTTTTGGGGGAAAAATATACATACACCTAAGTTTTGCATACAATCTCAGAAAGTTCACAAGCTCCGTGGAGGATACATAGACACCCCTGGATGTGGACCAGGACTACTGAGGAAGGCTTTTGCTTCTTCCCTATCCTGAGTTAAGACAAAGGATTCTGCTATCACTGATGCTGAATGCTACCTCAACTGGTAGCTTATAATCAAAATGTGAAACTGGCTAAACTGGGATAGAGGATGGAAAATAAAATTGTACTGAGGTCCTACCATGAGCTAGGCATCTCGCTAGGTGTTTTCCATGCCTTATTTTACTGAGTTGCTGTAACAACTAGGAAAACTGAGGCTCAGAGAGGTTAGGCCATCTGTCTGAAGTCACACAGCCAGGAGATGGAAGGATTGAACTTAGGATGTCTAACTCCATATCTGAAACTCTCTTCGCTCCTCAATGACCTTTCAAGGTCAAGGTGAAGATGCTCTGGAAAGTGTAAGATACAGCCACGCAGACCAGCTGCAAAATACCTATAGAGAGGAGTAAAGATTCACAGTAACCCTAACTGCCTATGTTATAGGTCTGGGCTGGAACCAGAGTGGGGAGGTGGGTGAATGAGGCCCTAGCTCATCCAGCCAACTAAAAAGCAAACAAAACCAGGCTGCTTCAACTGTGTTGTTTGAACTACTAGAGCCCTGGGTTGACCTCTGTTAAGCCCTCATTGACAAGTTTTCTTACTAGAATAAGCATCCTATGGATAAACACCATATCAAATGCTTCCTAGAACATGAGCATCCCGTGGAGAAACACTGTTATCAGACACACTATATCAAAAGCCCTTTACTATGGCACATAGTAGGCGCTCAGCAAGTCTTGACTGAATCATTCCAGGAAACTAATGATTTGGGCCCGGCTGCTGCTTCATCCACGAGCATCCCCAATTTCACCATCATGGTGTAGAAACCCAACACCTAAGACACGACGTGAATGCAGCATGATTCTCCCCACAGTCAGCCTACTGACTATGCAGCATCTTTCCTTTCCTACAGGCTTCCTCCCCTCCATGCACAAAACTCTTCACAGTGATAAATAAAAAGTGTACTTTGAATAGCCAGCTGCTGCTCCCTCCTCCACCAATCAAGTTATTTCTCAGAGAGAAAAGCTTGTGAGTGTCTTCGAGGCATTATTTGATTAAGTTGACAATATTATGTGAGCGATGGTTGAGTACCCACTGCGAAGTACTTGGGACCAAATTGATTTGTGTAACGAACACTTGCTCTGTGTCTTCTTGCAGCCTGAATAGCGGTCTTGATTTAGCCAGTAATGCTGGGCGCCGAGTGAATTTACAGGGTCCACGGTCCCTCTCTCTCTCAATCTGCAGAGAATAGCAGGGCAGAGCATGGGCTGGCATAATTCAATACATTGTACTATAAGCTCAGAAAATAATATCGCAGAGCTCTGCAATATACCTATTTGATTTGATTTGTAAACCTGATAAAAAAGCAATCGAGAAAAGTTCAGGGGAAAATATATATGTTCTAAGCAAAAATGTAACTATATTGAACGTGTACAAAGAATCCAAGGATGGTGGCGGGTGGGGGAAGAAAAATCATGCATACTAAATCAACTTCATACCCTAAATTAGACAATATTGCACATTCTCCATTTAAAACGAAGCAAGATTGTGAAAAGTTATTTTCCATTAAAAGTAATAATAATGGTAAGCCCAAGGAATGTGAATTAAAACCCACACTTCGGGTTTTCTCACAATCCTACTTCAAAACAGGGTTTGTACAGATCCTCCCAGCTTCCCGCTTTTTCATTTCAGCTCTTTCGGCAAACAAATAAGTTAATCACATAGCTTTGGATGTAGTTAATGCCTCATTCCGAGCCTGGCTGGGCTGATTCCACAGCCAGGTGACACAGATTTAAGAAATACATCACATTTCCCTGCCACTGGAATAAATTCAATGCTCTGCTCCAGTGATGAAATTCCTCTGAAAGGAGAAGGGCTAGAGGATAGAGAAGGGCTGACTCCAAATTCCTTTGCTATTTTTATTCCTTGAGAAAAAATAGGACGAATGTACAAGGGGTCAGGTGTTTAACACATCAGTAAAGGAGACAGCCTGTCTAGGTGTCTGTATTAGTCTTCTCAGGCAGTTATAACAAACTATCATAGACTGGGTGGTTTAAACAACAGACATTTATTTCTCGCAGTTCTGGAGGCTGGCAGTGCAGGATCAAGGTGCCAGCCAACTCAGTTCCTGGGGAGGGCCCTCTTCCTGGCTTGCAGATGAGTGCCTTTTTTTTTTCTTTCTTTTTTTTTTTTTTTTGAGATGGAGTCTTGCTCTGTCCGCCAGGCTGGAGTGCAGTGGCGCAATCTCGGCTCATTGCAAGCTCCGCCTCCCAGGTTCAAGTAATTCTCCTGCCTCAGCCTCCTGAGCACTTGAGATTACAGGCACCTGTGGCCACCACGACCCACTGATTTTTATATTTTTAGTAGAGACCAGGTTTCACCATGTTGGCCAGGCTGGCTTGGAACTCCTGACCTCGCAATCCACCCACCTCAGCTTCCCAAAGTGCTGGGATTACAGACGTGAGCCACCGTGCCCGGCTGTCGGTGCCTTTTTTCTGTGTTCTCAGAGGGCAGAGAGAGAGAGAGCAACTCTGATACCCCTTCCTCCTCCCGTATGGATGCTAACTGCCTCATAAGGCTCTACGCTCATGGCCTTAAATTAACCTAATTACCTTCCAAAGTTCCCATTTCCAAACACCATCCCTTTGGTGGTTACGGCTCCAACATATGACCTGGGGTGGGGGGCACAATTCAGTCCACAGCTGTGTCATTGAGGCAGCACCTACAAACACCTGCACATAAAGCAGTGTCTGTCCTGGGGGCGTGAAATCAGGTTCTCACTTAACCAATCATTCAAAATATATTTACTGAGCACCTTCTATATATCAGGCCCCGGGGATACAGCAGGCAGGGTTGGAGGTTGGTGTCTGCTTACCAGAAAATAGAATGACAAGACTACAAAATCACTCTTTCTCCGCCTCTTCATGCTGTAAAGATTTGGCTTTTGGTTCCAGGAATAAGTAGTTAAAATATATAATAATAATAGGCCGGGTGCGGTGGCTCACCCCTGTAATCCCAGCACTTCAGCAGGAAGTTGAGGTGGGTGGTTCACAAGGTCAGGAGTTCGAGACCAGTCTGGGCAATGTAATGAAACCCTGTCTCTACTAAAAGTACAAAAAAGTAGCTGGGTGTGGTGGTGTGTGCCTGTACTCCCAGCTGCTTGGGAGGTTGAGGCAGGAGAAGTGTGTGAACCCAGGAGCTGGAGGTTGCAGTGAGCCGAGATCATGCCACTGCACTCCAGCGTGGGCAACAGTGTAAGAGTTTGTTTTCAAAAAAAAAAAAGAAAAAAAGTATATATAATAATAGCAATAACAACAAGACACATTTATAGACTTCAAAACACAATTATCCAGATTTGATTTCCAACTTCATTACTTCCTATCTGTGTGAACTGGAGCAGGTTACTTAAAAGAAGTGAGACTCAGAGAGGTTATCTAGAAAACAGGAATACTATTGGCATCTACCCCAAATGAGTCAACACCTGTAAAGTGCTTAGGATGCTTCCTGGCCCATGATTATTATAATAACCACCATCCAGAAGAGTGGCTGATTAATACCTCAGTGCCACTGAATAAATCCTGGTTGAGTGATTAGCATTCTATTAATCTCTTCGCATTGTCTGATGACTCAGACAAGAGGATTCTATTATTGTGCCCATGTTATGGCAAATAAATTGAGGTTCAGAGGGCCTCAGAGCTTCTTTGGGATGTTTAATCCCTACATGGGAGGCAGTGTGGCAAAGTGGCTTAGAGCCCTGGCATTGCAATGCCCTGGGTCAAATCCCTGAATGGCATCTAAAGAAGATGCAACAGCACTCGGGACACTTGGTTATTAAAACTCAGACCAGTCCACTTTAAAGCTTCCAAAATCAATGAGATTAAAACTCTCTTCCTTTTGCTACAGATCTGTAGCCCAGTGCACCTACAGTGGGCATAGAGTGTTTCTTGCCTGTTGGCTCCAAACTCTCCTTCCTCCTCCTTCCCCCATTCAAGACTGGGGGCTGAGAGAAGGAACCTAGGACGCAGAAGGCAGCTAATGAAATCAAATGCATCCTAGTGATGAGAAGTGCCTCTCTTTGCCTCCAATTTCATTCTGCTGGGACTTAGGTGTCACTGGTGCCTTCCATGGATGTGGTGGGGCTGTGGAGTCTACATTCTTGGGTTACTTAGGGCACTGATCAGCCATCCTCTGTCATTCTCCATAGTTTCCTAGGGTCTTGTGTCTTCAAGGCTGCTGCCAATGGCCATTGCTTCCAACTCTCCTTTTAGAGGTGGGTCCTCTCCTTCAGCATTTGGCCTCCTGGACACTCTCAGAACTCCTACCCTCTTCTGTAACTTCAGGCTCTTTCAAGAGCCAGAGGAACCACAGGGAATAGGTGGCAGGTACCCTAATGCATTCTCAGCCACAGCTCTTACCCATCCTGCTGCTTTGCATGACACCAGCAAGCCCCCACCTTTATAAATCCCCAGATAAAAAGCAGGTACACGTCTCTATGTCATGACATCCTGCACCCAACTAATTTTGGGAACATGTCAAGTACTCCCAAGAATGTTGCCTCTGTCTTCTGTGTTAATGGTCTCATAAAAATGAGCTGCCTTGTTCTCTAGCTTAGCAATCTTCCAGCAGCCTCCTTTTCTGGCTGACGCCTCCACCTTTTCCTCCTGCAGTTTTTTTCTTTTCATTTTTTTCCCCTCATCCCCTCTTAACCTCCCAGTTTTCTTTAATCACCTGTCCCACTCAGAAATCAAGGCCAACCTATACATCAATTTAACACAAAAGTTCATATTTTGTACTGAATCCTAAATTCCACTTAGCTCAAAGATTTTCCCCCCTAATATATTATGCAAGATTTAAATGAACCAAATGGCAATTCTATACATTATGCTAATTTTCCAGACCTAAGAAAACTGCTGAAAGCACAATTCAGTTGCAGAAAATGGACGATGAATTTAAGATGGCCCCGATCTCACCGAATATGCCTGGGTTTTCCTGACTAATTACTTCTTTCTTTGTGTTAATATAAAAGCTTCAAACAGACACAAGCACTCCAAGAGTTTTGTTCTAGGACTACTGGGGTTTTTCCAGGATATGCTGAGACACAGAGATATCATTCTTTGTGAACACCAATATGTCTCTGAACAAAAACTTGACAGTGAAAGAATCCTGTCACATAACATGTACAATTTCTGCAAACTGACACTACTCAGGATATTTCTGAGTTTCTCAGTAGGCTAATTTCTCCTGCATTGGCAGGTGGGGAGGAGAGTAAGTATATGTTAGGAAATGGAAATGCTAAGAAATATACTCTGAAAATAGAAATGCCTGCATCTCCTTTCTACTTGGCTCTTCATCTAGACGGGGATAGCATGCTTTTTCTTTAAAGTGCTATAGAGTGAATAGTGAGGCATCATAAGCCATGCTGCACATAAAAGCAGCCATGGGGTCATATGTACACACATGAACCATGAATATGGCTGTGTTTTGATAAAACTTTATTCGTAAAAGCAGAGACAGTGGGCTGGATTTGGTCTCAGCTCCGTGGATTCCCATGTTAGTTCTCAGACGGACAAATACTCTGTGTCTACACTGTTCAACTCAGCTACCATTTTAAGATATGCTTGTATAAAGAACATTTGCTAGATGTGGGGACTAAAGGATAAAGAAGACATAACCTGAACCTGTAGGGAGCTCCTAGCTTTGTGGGGGGAGAAATGAATAAACCATACAGTCACAGGGCAATGGGTGAGTTCCCTGATTGAAAGACATTTGGATACATAATTCGGCCAGACGGGAATATGTGAAACTTCTTGGGAAAAAAGTCTTATTCATCCTGAAACTCAGCAGTCACACATTAGCAGAACTCAGGAGCAAACCTTTAGGTCCTCTAAAAAGAGTTCAAACTTTTAAAATGAAGAAAGGGAAACATTCGCTAGTCTTGGGACCATCTCTCATCTAATTAGGCCATTTGTGGCTCCAATGAGAAGAGGGTGAGACTTGGGTGGTAGACATGATGCTGTGTGACTGAGAAAGTCACTTGCCCTCTCTGAGTCTCAATTTCTGAAAAAGGAAGGACGACCCTTGCCCCTCTTGTCTTGGGTCATAGAGAAACAAATTAGATGACGCTCCAGAACATACCTTGGCTGTTCCAAAGTGTTATGCATCTGCAGTAAACAATTTTTGCTTTTTTTTTTTTTTTGGATATGCTACATAAAAATGCAAGATTTTTTCCCATAGCAGGATGACAATGTGAAATCCAGAGTAACAATAAGACTTTTAGTCATTGGGGGGGTACTTTCATTTAGGAGACTTGAATTCAAGCCCACCTTTGGTCAATTTCTCACTGTGTCACGTTTCTGGAATGAAATTTTCTGCAGCCAGATAAACCGAAGACATGAAATTTGGTGGCTATGCAGGCACCCATCAAGTGTAATAACGCAAGGCTCAGAGATGTAGGGAGGGTGGGTAAGCCAAGAAGTCCAACCCCAGTAGGGGGTTCTTGATAGTCTTTAGCAAGGTGCAGATTTTGCAGCCTGAAAAGTTCACAGGTTTGCCTCTGGTTGGAGATGTAGAGAGACTTACATGAACCACATTGGTCTTTCTCCAGGGATACCCTGCTGAACATCTCTAAGTCACCTGGGTAAGGGTGTAGAACACACAGATTTCTGGGCCCCATCCCAGAATGACCCATTCATACTCTTATGGACTCAAGATAAATCTTTCGAAATAATCTTCACAGGTGACAGATAGGATCCAATCTTTTCACAAGCCACTGTCTGGTACCTTTAGGGAGGCAATCCTGTAATCATGTAGCATTTGACCGACAGTTGACCCAAGGCAACTATTTGACCTTGGACATGCTACCTCACCCCTCAAGGCCATTCTTCCCACAGCTTTAAAATGGGAATTTATGAATTCATTCATTGGAAGAATGCTGATTGAGTACCTCCTGAGCACCTAGATAAGAACCAAAGACTAAGGAGGGTAGATGAAAAGCGAAAGGCCCACAACGTTCTTACCCTGGCTTCTGGCATTGTGTGGACACACAGCAGATATGAGTCATGAAAATTCATTCTTAACTACCCTCCATATATCCACCTTGGAAAGCAAAATCACTGTTTAGAGGACAGAGTGCAAGCCTTGGATTGGGTCTCTTGTGTATCAGGGTTTGCACACAGCTCCTGGGGTGCTCTTAATTTGCGAGGCATGCGTTTTCCCTGAATTAAAACCTCCACCTAAAAAGAAAGACTTTTATATTTTTAAGGCAGATGGGGTTGGGGTTGGAGGCAGGTGATGTTTCAAATGGTTTCTCTGACTGAAGTCAAGCAAGACTTCCTTATGGATCTCAGATGTGCCCTAGTTTCTATGAGAACATATAAAGGAAGAGACGGAGAAAGAGAGACTAGGTGAGAAAGAGACTGAGAGAAAGAGATGTATAATGTATATAACATAATACAATCACAAAGCAGAATTTCATGGCAGATATAACATTCTGATGGAGAGGCTCAGCGCTGACTGATTATTTGATGCTTTCGATCTTTTATATTGAATTTGAGATTACAAACCTACTTTTCCATTCAGCCCTGCCCTGCAGCTTTCCCCGACATTTTGTTATCTTCACCTAAACCTTTCAGGAAAGGCCTCTGAACCTCTCTCCTATGCTGGCTGCAAGGGAAATAGGATTAAGGCCTTCTCCTTTAACAGAGACCAAGCACTCTTCATTGACAGGTAAAATAAAACTATAAAATAATTTCATTCCATTTTAAAAGTAGGGGAAAAAATCTCTTCGAAAGAGCAATGGTGGGGTTCATTTAGCATAAATGCCCACTAGCATTTGCTAGGAATACAAATCCCATCTACCTTTTTCCAGATGCTTACCACATTATATAGCATTTTCATGCACTTAGTTCACAAATGCTCTCAGAAAGGCTTATGGCACTGGCTCGGTACTTTCAGTGTGCATCAGAAGCAGCAGGATGCTTTTTAGAAATGCACATTCCAGGCCGGGCGCAGTGGCTCAAGCCTGTAATCCCAGCACTTTGGGAGGCCGAGACGGGCGGATCACGAGGTCAGGAGATTGAGACCATCCTGGCTAACCCGGTGAAACCCCGTCTCTACTAAAAAATACAAAAAACTAGCCGGGCAAGGTGGCGGGCGCCTGTAGTCCCAGCTACTCGGGAGGCTGAGGCAGGAGAATGGCGTAAACCCGGAGGCGGAGCTTGCAGTGAGCTGAGATCCGGCCACTGCACCCCAGCCTGGGCGACAGAGCAAGACTCCGCCTCAAAAAAAAAAAAAAAAGAAAAAAAAAAGAAATGCACATTCCAGGGTTCTAGCCTTTTCGATGCTGATTTTGTCAGCCTGGGGTAGCTGGTGGACGATTGGAGTTTGTTGATACTCATTTCTGAAAGCCAGTTGCTAACTTGTCAGGAATTCTGTAACTCTGTTGTTAAACACAACCTTTAATAAAAAATGAAATGACATAAGCCCACAAAGTATGTATATAGTAAGAAAGTATATGTATATACATATTTATTAATATATATGCATATACATTGTTGTATATGCATATGCATATACAAAAATATATGTACACATGTATTTAAATATATGCTACACATGCATATATTCATATATTATATAGTATACAGTATATATTAAATATACATATATAAATATATACATGCATGTGTTTATATATATATACACAAACATATGTCTTATTTTGACATAGGGCCTCACTTTGTCACACAGGCTAGAGTGCAATGGCATAATCATGGCTTACCGCAGCCTCGACCTCCCAGGCTCAAGTGATCCTCCCACCTCAGCCTCTCAAGTACCTAGGACTACAGGTGTGCACCAGCATGCCCAGCTAATTTTTGTATTTTTAGTGGATATGGAGTTTTGCCATGTTTCCCAGGGTGGTCTTGAACTTCTGGGCTCCAGTGATCTACCACCTCCGCCTCCCAAAGTGCTAGAATTACAGGCATGAGCCACCATGCCTGGAATCAATAAAGTATATTAAAAGGTAATAAGTAATGAGATTTGAATATTTTTTTAAATTTGTTTGTTTAGTGTATCTGGATGGTGGAAACACTTCTGCATATTTTTTCCTAACTCTGTGTTCAGTGATGAGGCATTGGTATCTTGCAATTGGCCATGATGGGAGTATTTGCACCATGGAAACTGGCAAATACTTCAGATCAGTCTCTGGAGCCCTCTCCCCCACCTTTCCTCACCAAGCTAGTTGTTAAGCATTTACCAGCACATCACTGATTAGAGCCAGCAATATGTGTTTATAACAAGCACATCAGGTAATACTAACAAAAGTGCTTTCTGGGTCACAGTTTAAGAAAATGCTTTTTTTTTTTTTTGGAGACAGAGTCTAACTTTGTTACCCAGGCTGGAGTGCAGTGGTACGATTTTGGCTCACTGCAACCTCTGCCTCCCAGGTTCCAGTGATTCTCCCACCTCAGCCTCCTGAGTAGCTGGGATTACAGGTGCCCATCACCATGCCTGGCTAATTTTTGTACTTTCAGTAAAGTCGGGGTTTCAACATGTTGCTCAGGCTGGTCTGGAACTCCTGATCTCCAGTGATCCACCCACCTTGGCCTCCCAAAGTGCTGGGATTACAGGTGAAAACCACCATGCCTGGCCGTTTTTTGTTTTTTTAAAAATGGTCATCGGAGGTATTGTATTCTGGTCATTTTTCCAGTTGCTTTACAATTCTCTTTGGCAATAAAGCTGGGCCAAGTATTGATGAAGCCCTCAGCTATAGAATAAGAAACACCTGGGTTTGAGACCAGGCCCCATGACTGGCACGTGACAGTAGGCAAATTACTTCACCTCCATGATGCCTCAGTTCCCTCATCTGTAAAATGGGTTTATAATATTGCTCTGTGGACTCACAGCAAAAAATAAGACAACATTACAAAGACTGTATCAAGCCTGGCTCCAAATAATTGTTCAATAATTGATATAATTGGTGTTTCATGACATCCACGACGAGCAGGATATCGTTGTTGTTAGCAGAGGCATTTGGGAGAAATCCTTAGAAACCTTGGAAATGGTTGATAGACATTAAAATGACTTAGAAATTTTAAACTAAGTAGGTTTCAGAAAACAACAATAACAACCTTCATATCTGATTCAACAAAGAATTATTTTCAAATAATTTTCAAACAATAACAGCAGTGCATAGCATTGCACATGGGTCATACCATTTATCCCCATGGTACCTCTATGAAGTTGGTGGTAAAATTATGCCCATTTTACAGATGAGGAAATTAAAGCCTAAGAAGGGGTCCATATAGCTAGCAGATAGGAGAGTGGGTCCTAGAACTAAGGTCTTGGAACTGAGCCAGTGCCTTTCCACTAATGTCATGCAACTTTCTTGGAAATGAAACTCCGCATCCAAAAGAGAATGCTAAAACTGAAAACAAGGATAGATCCATGAAGGGGAAATGCAAGGTGTAAGTTTCACACTGAATTGCTTATACAAATAAATCTTATAATATTCCAGAGTTACCTGTGGCCATCACAGGAAATATGTTCCGTACGTTTATCTTGGGTTCCATCATCTAAGAAAGGGATCTGAGTTATGCAAACAACTACTGACTTGATGAGTAATGCTATTTCTTCATGCGCCATGGTTGAATGAAATGGAGGGGCAATATGCAAATCTAGCCGACAACCTGGTATACAAGACACAGAACTAGCTGTAGTGTTGGGAGATGCAAGTTCGAATCTTGGCTCTCAGAGTTGACCGAAGAGCTGCGTGATGTTGGGCAAAACTTAAGACTTCTCAGGGCCTTATAAATGGTGGTCATGATACTTAAATTTTAAGCTGTCATGAGGATGGCACAAAATCTAGATAATTTAAACTGTTCAGCACAATGCCTTCATTATCAAAGCATTCAGAGTTATGGCTACTTTCTTCTTGTGGTATAAAATTTAATATTTAGGTTCAACAAATATCCATTAAGCACTAGTATGTGTGGGTACAATCCCAGGTGTTGGAAATACATCGTGGAGAAAGTAGGAAAAAAAATCCCTCCTCTCAAGGAACGTAAGTTTTAGGAGATGAGGAGGAAGACGAAGCATAACCTAATCAATCAGAGCACTGCAGAGCATGTTAGAAGCATAGGCACCATGAGATAAATACTGAGCAGGAGGAAAGGACCGTGGAGTTGGACTTGACATTTTCAATGAATGGTTTTGATGAAGGTGACATTTGAATCACAATATGACAAAGAAGAGTGGGCCACTGGGAGAGCTCAGGCTATAATGACCCAGTCCCAGACACAGCCAGTGCAAGGGTCCTGCAGTGAGAAAGTGATGAAGCATGAGGTTGGTACAGAACGTTCAAGGGGAAGACAACAGGAGATGACGTCAGAGACCTGACAAGGGCACAGGAACAGGTCACGCGGGTCTTTGTAGTGCGCTGTAAGAACTTTTGCTTTAAACAAAAAATCTTTTTTAACTTTTTGAATAATTTTAGATTTACAGAAAAGTTGCAAAGATAGCACACAGAGTCCTCTCATATCCTTTTCCCAGCTTCCCCTAACTCTAACATCTTACCCACTACGTGCATTTATCAGAACGAGGAAGGTAACGCTGATGTCTGACTATTAACTAAACCATGGATTTTACTGAAATTTCCGCGGCTTTTCTACTAATGTCCTTTTTCTGTTCCAGAATCCATTCTAGGATATCAAGTTGCATTTACAGGATTTTGCCTTTTGCTGCGACAGAAATGGGGGAGACATCAGAAGGCTTTTAACAAAGGAGAAAAGTGAAATGATTTCTGTTTTAGCAACACTTCTAAATGTTTTCTTTCTGTACTTAAATCTGAGTTGAGAGTAAGAGGGTGGGGGATGCATTGTAATTTAATGGGCTTCTACTAAAATCCCCCCTTACCCTACCCACAACACTAGCAAATACCCTTTATCTGATTTATTCTGAAAGAAACGGCCAAAAACAATTATCAGATACTTTATAAATATGCAATACTATCTAAATGCTAAATAATAAACACAATATTCATTTCCTTAGTGTTCTACTTGGCTTTTACTGCTACAAATGCTAATCGTCCCAACACCTTGGATATATGTGACTCCGTTCTCCCTAATAGCTAAGTATTTTCAACTTCTATTTTCTTAATTGTCTGAACCCATAAGCTTGCTTGGTTAGAACATGGTGATACTGTGGCCAAGATTACAGGTTTGATGTCATGCATTTGGCTATGTACAAGGAAAAAAAAAAAAAAAAAAAAAAGGATGAGTGCACAGCACTCATAAAATTTTTTTTCCAAATTGGGAATAGTTAAGTTATAACTGTAGGGTACTTGAAATTAAAAATAAATAAATAAATAACTAAATAAAAAAAGTTAGAGGCTCCAAGTGCTCAACTAATCTGAATTCACTGATGCTAACTTCATGGCAATTCTAAATGTAAGCAGCTGACTTTGAACATCTCCACATTTCTGACAGGAAGCAGATCTAGAGAAGCTAAGTCTGTTTCCTCCAACTAACACTTAGTCTACATGACTTAGAGGCTGAACTTGGGAATTTGGTTTTCTTTGTTCAGCTCTCTTTCTCTACCACATGCTGTGCAACCTTGAGTGTGTTAACTCACCTCTCTGTGCTCAGGTGGCTCATGACTAAAATGGACATTTACCTAAAAGTATATAAAACACAGGATTGCTATAAGGATAAAATAATGCATGGGAAGTATTTAGCACAGTCCCTGGAAGATAGCTGATGAACTGTTCCTGGGATGACTAAATATTTCTGTGCATTCCTTTGCCTGCTACTCTTTGTCCCCCGAGCTCGATCCTAGAATACACACATTAAATTGAAACTGTCTGTTAGTTTTCCCGTCAGTCCAGCTAAGCTCTGGGCTCTGACAGAATAGGATCTGGGTCATTGTCTTCTTTTTTGAGACAGGATCCTGCTCTGTTGCCCAGGCTGGAGTGCAGTATTGCGATCACGGTTCACTGCAGCCTCGACCTCCTGGGCTCCAGCAATCCTCTCACCGCAGCCTCCCAAAATGCTGGGATTACAAATGTGAGCCAGTGGGCCTGGCCTTCTTACATTCTTTAATCCCAATGTATAGAGCCTAACATACACTAATGGCTTTTGAACAGAACGTAGCTCTTCAAAAAGACCTGCCAGGCTGACAGCCTAGACTTCGCTGAAGTTAAAGGTCACCATCTACTAAAAATCTTGTCTCTTCTCAGCTCCAGCAACAGCCTCCTTGGTTTATGAGTTCATCAAGATTGGGTTGTGACTACCCTAACAGGTGGAGTGAGTCGGCTAACTCTATGCTATAGTAAGCACTCCCTCACAGCTGGGGGTTAGGATACAGCTGCATCTTGGTAATGCTGGACAGTGCCTTCTGAAGTGAGCTGTGCACCTTCCAAGCGCACAGGCCACTTGCAGATCTTCACTTGAGTCGGGAATTTTGCCATAGGCATCCCCTTTCTCTTGTGAGTATTCAGCGGTGCTCAGTAGTGCCTGATAGTCCTGCACATCTAACACTCATTTTTAATTGTTATGGAAGATCTCAGGCTATGTATACCGCTTTTAAAATTGAAGATACTGGGCTGGGCGTGGTGCCTCATGCCTGTAATCCCAGTGTTATGGTATGGAAGACCAAGGCTGGAGGATCACTAGGGGCTAGGAGTTTGAGACCAGCCTGAGCAACACGGGGTGATCCCACCTCTACAGAAAATTTAAAAAATTAGCTGGGTGTGGTGGTGGGCACCTGTAGTGCCAGCTACTCTAGAGGCTCAGGTGGGAAGATCATTTGAGCCCAGGATGTTAAGGCTGAAGTGAGCTAAGATTGCACCACTGCACTCCAGCCTGGGAGACAGAGAAAGACTCTGTCTCTAAAGAGATAAATAAATTTAAAAAAAAATTTTAAATGTAGAAACTGGAAATTTTTTTTTTTTTAAAGGAAGGAAAAAAGGAGGGAGGGAAGGAATGAAAGAAGGAAGGAGCACATACCTTGTTTCTCCTGAAATATCTTACTTGCTTACCGAGAGGAAAGAGAAAATATGGTTAAGAGTGTCAAGTTAGGCCGGTCTCAGTGGCTTACGCCTGTAATCCCAGTGCTTTGGGAGGCCAAGGCGGGCACATCACCTGAGGTCAGGAGTTTGAGACCAGCCTGGCCAACATGGTGAAACCCCATCTCTACTAAAAATACAAAAATTAGCCTGGGGTTGTGGCAGGCACCTGTAATCCCAGCTACTCAGGAGGCTGAGGCAGGAGAATCTCCTGAGCCCGGGAGGCAGAGGTTGCAGAGAGCTGAGATCACACCATTGCACTTCAGCCTGAGCAACAAAGCAACGCTCCATCGCAAAAAACAGAAAGGAAAAAGAGAGTGGTAAATTAGTCGTTCACAACAAAGAATGGGTGTCGGAAATGCTTTAGACATCAATCTTACAGGGTCATGAACTATGGATTTCTTGTTTTTGCTTCTGCAGCACATATTAAGAACTGAGTTGAGGTTCAGTTCAGATTTCGCCTTAGAAAGCATCATTATCAATTAACATTGACCCAGTGGTCATTCAGGCCGTTCCATTAGAGTCAACTCTGCAACTTCTCTGAAGACACCCTGGTGCTAAAGAAAAGGCTTCCAGAAGAGATCTTCTGAAGTCTTTTCACCTTCCAATGCTGAAGTCCTTTACCTCTAGATGTAAAATGAGTATTCTGTCTCCTCTCATGATAAAATAAATTGATGGAGTCTACGGATTACATAAGAAACTATAGCTACTGATCAAAACTCTCATAGACACGGCAATAAAGAAGCATACCTGGAAACCAGTAGTAAAATTCTACTATGAAAAGAAAAAGTACAAGGAAAGAGAAATCTGGAAACAAAATCTAAGGATGAAGGAAGGATAACTGGATAAAGATACTCTCTACTGTACCAATATGGGAATTAAAAAGGGGTGATGGAGAGAATGGGATAAAATGACTGACACAAGTGGGAATGAAAATCTCCTTATACAATTGTAGGGAAGGGTAAAAATGCCTGCCCTGAACATCATAAAGAATGAAGAAATGGAGGATGTGGACGCACGGCCTTTGCACATGCTATTTCCTCAGCTGGAATAGTCCTCCTAGGGTTTGTCACATAAATGATGGACTCTTCTTTATCCTAATGTCATACAGAAATGTGCACTTCTTTACAAAACCTATCTTGACCACACCATCCAGTAGTATGTTGGAAAAAAAAAATTAAAAACACTGCCAATGTCTGTGGTGTAAATATTGCACATCATGGCCTATTTCAAGCTACCAGTGGGATCTCATTGAACACAGGTTTGGCTAGTAATGCTCACAACTGGCCCTTGGCAGCCTATTCCAACAGCTTCCTGCATGCCACTGATGCAGCTAGAGTAACTCCTATCTGCTCCTCCAGGTCACAGTATTCCATTGCATTACCCTTTCAAGTTCTTTGTAACATTTCTCACATTCTGAAATCACCCCCATTTATTTGTTCACTTATTGACCATTTCCCTCCAAACAATGTCAGCTCAGTAGCACGGAGCTCTGGGCTAACTGGATCACTACTGTCTCTCCAGTGTCTCATGGCTTTCATCCAGCAAGTGCTCCCCAAATATTCCTTATTTGGGCCCCCATCCCTTGTCGTATGGCTTAGAGACCCTCTCCAGGCAGTGAGCTGGGGTCCCTGGAAGGTGCTTCTCATCTGCTTGCCCTCTGTGGATGCTTCATGCTGTGTAATGTCTGAAATCACTGTTGCTTGTATGTTGACTTTTTTCTAAACTTCAGTGGTTTTGGGGGAACAGGTGGTGGTTGGTTGCATGGAAAAATCAGTGGCGATTTCTGATAACTTTTTAAAAGTTCTTTAAGGCAGTGATGCTCACCAGTCCCTGTTACTCTGTCATGGTGAAAGCAGAAGTCCTATATGCGTTGCCTGTTTAGATGAAAATCCCATTGGTGTTTTTTCTTTTCTTTTTTTTTTTTTTGAGATGGAGTCTCACTCTTGTCGCCTGGGCTGGAGTGCAGCGGCACAATCTAGGCTCACTGCAACCTCCGCCTCCTGGGTTCAAGTGATTCTCCCACCTCAGCCTCCTGAGTAGCTGGGATTACAGGTACCTGCCACCATGCCTGGCTAATTTTTGTATTTTTAGTATAATTGGGGTTTCACCATGTTGGCCAGGCTTGTCTCAAACTCCTGACCTCAAGGGATCCAACTGCCTCAGCCTCTCAAAGTGTTGGGATTACAGGCGTGAGCCACTGCACCTGACCCCCATTAGCATTTCTGAGTCTGGATGAAGAGAGGTAGTCATTGTGGATACTGAGGATTTTTAAAATTCAGGGCAGTGTCTGAAAATTCACTGTAGGTGCCCGCCAGTGAGTCCAGAGACATGGTGCATATTTGTCCAGAGGCATAGTGCATATTCTAGAAATTTCTAAGGCTTCCTACTTCAATGAGGTCGGAATTAAAAATGAGAACCCTCTTTGAGCACTGTTTGTTAATATGAAAAGCATCATTTAATTAGGACTAATATAAGATGCCCTGTAGAGTGATAATTTAATAATTTGGCGTTTTATTTATACAGTGCCCCCAGGCTCCTCATTAAAAATGGAAGAGACATTCAATGGGACAACACAGTTCTGCTGCTACACACATTCCACGGGCTCTCAGATCATAAAGGTCCCCCTCTGGGCATCGTCACAGCCGCCTCCATAGCCCCAGAGCAGATATGTGTATTGCCAAATTAACCTTCACGGGCAGAGGAATCCAGAAACCACTTCTTTTCTCTGGAACTCAAGGGTATTTCCCAGCCCAGCCAAACATAGACTCTAGAGGAACTCACTCAGGAGAAGGGTAGGCTGGGCACAGTGGCATTCCAGCGCCTTGGGAGACTGAGGAGGGAGAACTGCCTGAGGCCAGAAGTTTGAGACCAGCCTGGGCAACATAGAAAGACCTCTACCTCTACAAAAAAATTTTAAAAATGAGCCAGGCATGGTGTTGTGAGCCTGTATTCCCAGCTACTAGGAAGGCTGAGGTGGGAGAATCGCTTGAGCCTAGGAGGACAAAGCTGCAGTGAGCTATGATCACACCACTGCACTCCTGCCTGAGTGGCAGTGAGACCCTGTCTCTAAAAAACAAAAGAAAAAGAGAAGGATATGATGATGGTTAATATGGTCAACTTGATTGGATTGAAGAAGGCAAAGTACTGCTCCTGGGTGTGTCTGTGAGGGGGTTTCCAAAGAAGATTATCATCGAGTCAGTGGACTGGGAAAGGTAGACCCATCCACAATCTGAGAGGACACAAATTTAATCAGCTACCAGTGTGGCCAGAATAAAAGCAGGCAGAATAATGTGGAAAGACTAAACTGGCTGAGTCTTTCAGCTTATATCTTTCTTCCATGCTGGATGCTTCCTGCCCTTGAACATCCATCAGACTCCAAGTTCTTCAGCTTTTGGACTCTTGCACCTTTAATCACAGACTGAAGGTTGCACTGTCAGCTTCCCTACTTTTGAGGTTCTAGGATTCGGACTGGCTTCCTTGGTCCTCAGCTTGCAGAAGGTCTATTGTAATTGTGTGAGTCAATTCTCCTTTATAAACTCCCCCTTATACACACAACTATCCTATTCTATCCCTTTAGAAAACTCTAATACAGGTACTCTTCCTGCTTCAACACTTTCTAGTGGCTTCCCCACGCACTTAGAATTAAACCTAAACTCCTCACTTGGTTTGCATGGCCCCACCTTTATAACCTTTATTTCAAACACTTCTTTGCTTATTCACAGCCTTACAGCACTCAGCAGCCATAATGGTTGTTCCATATTGGGGGCTAGTGAAGTCATAGGCATTGGGAGCTACTTTCGCTCTGTAAATACCTTGAGGGTGTTTCCCGCCTCAAGTCCTTGGCATATGCTGGCTCTTCTCTCTGGAACCTCTCCCTTACACTGTTTGCCAGACTGGATCCTTCTCATACTTAGTCATCAGCTTACATGTCACCTCTTCAGAAAATCCTTCCTGTCCACCCTCTTGTCTGTTTCTCTCCTATCACCATCTGGGCTACCCATTACTCTGATGTGTTTCTTTGGCCCCCTGGAATGTGAGCTCTGAGATGGTGGCTTTTCCTTGGTCTGCATATTCAACATCCTTCCAGAAGCCAGAGAGGTCAGGTCTTCATAGTGACTATGTCATTCATAATGAAGTGGGTCCCTAACTAATAGGCAGGAACATGCCATCATGCCTGGAATTTCCTCTCTGCTTTCTGCCAGTCAGTAGCCAGGCTGATGACTCCAGATAGAGGCAACCATGGCAGTGTCAAGTGGAGAAGAAAACTGAGCAAAGCTGTCTTTGTTCCCAGACAATGGGAGATATGGATGAACAGCAGCCGAAACTGACTGAAGGGGAGAAGCTTTGGACTTGTTTGACCGCCACCCCCTATCCGCCAAAGCATCCTGCTCATCCCCATCACCGCATTTGTGTGCATTTGCCCCTTGCATTCGTTCACAGCTCTAGAGTAGGATGAGTTCCTTGAGGGATGGATTAGGTGCCATTCACCTCTGTATTCCTAGCGCTCAGTGTCAAATGTAAATGTTGTTTAAAAAACAACTAATGAGAGACCGGACATAGTGACTAACACCTGTAATCCCAGCACTTTGGGTGGCTGCAGCCAGTGGAAAACCTGAGGGTGGGAGTTCCAGACCAGTCTAGCCAATATGGTGAAACCCTGTCTCTACTAAAAATACAAAAATTAGCCGGATATAGTGGCAGGCAGCTGTAGTTCCAGCTATTCGGGAGGCTGCGGCAGGAAAAGCACTTGAACCCAGGAGGCAGAGACTGCAGTGAGCCAAGATTGCACCACTGCAGTCCAGCCTGGGTGACAGACTGAGACTGTCTCAAAAGTAAAAATAAAATATAAAAAACGAATGAGAGAATATGACGTGAATAACTCCTTGGTTTGTTTTAAAATATTGCACAGGGTGAACAGTCACTGAACATGAACAGAATAAGTTGCTCGAAATGCACCTGTCTAGCTTATTTTCGGTTTACAGAGTGTGCTCTTTACAGCAATCCAAAACAGGCACTACACGTGGGCTAATGCTGAGATGGGCCTACTAAAATCTGTCCTTAATACCTGGATTTCCTCCACCACCAAGGAGTAAAGCCAAACGGGCACACGGCTGGTGGTATCCATTCTGCTTTGTCTCCTACCAGGATAGATTACTCTTCTGCTGTTAAATACACACAACCTCCACGTTCATTAATCACAATAACAGGTTTCAACTCCATACTAGCCCATCCCAGAACAATAGCAGAGAGCTATACAACCTGTTTCCACCTGCATAAATAAAATGGTAGGAGCAAGGTGCCTGAGTTGTGAACTTAAAAACAAGAAAAAACTATGTACAGTCTAATTTGCAAACATACATGCCTTTTAATGGTGCAGCTATTCGTCATGCCTGCCTCAATTCTGATTCTAACACTGCCAGCAGTGTGGTCAACTCACTATTAATATATGGAAAGGATTATTTACCTTGTTTTTTCTTCAGTAAATTACATTGGTCTTTTAAGTAACCCTAGCTTGGAGAATGGAATAAATGCCCCCGTCAGATTACCATTTTCTTCTTTCCCCTTCTCTTGTCTTTTCTTCTCATTTTTGGCATATAACAGAAGGCAAGGTGCTCACTTAATAAATTACGTTTGCAGAAACTGTGGTGCCAACCGACACAATTATACACTTGTTGACTTAGTGGCCACTTACAAACAGACTTCGTAAGTCATCACACTTCATACCGAAAGGTGCTAATGCATCATTATGATCTAGCAGGTTGCCTGCTGGATTTTACAGCATTGCACACTACATTAACCTTTGGTACCACCAATATTTATGACCTTATAAGAAAGTATTTATCAAGCTGAAAGCCAATATGCAGGGCCGTGCGTTAGCCAGTGCTGTTTAGGAACCATTATCACTCCTTTCTTGAGGCATTTTAAATCACTCTGAGATAATGCTTGGTACTGGTGTGAGTGCAGGAGACAGGGCACTGCTGTGCAGTCTTGGTGGGAGTTTAAACGGGTACGATCTTTCTAGAGGGTGATTTTTTTTTTAGTTTGACTATCAAAGGCCTTAAAAAATGTGCATTTTTACTCTTTGACCCAGAAGTTCTACTCGTGGGAATTTATCCTACAGAAACAATCATGGTTGTGTGCAGAGATCTGCAGAAAGAAATTCATCATAGTGATATTTGTCACAGTGAAAAATGGGGAAAAAAAACTAAAGTGTCCAACTACAAGGGATTGGCTAAATAAACTATGTCCAATCCAAACGATCCCAGACAATGAGACACAAAGAAGCCATCAGAGAAAACAAACAAACAAAAAAAAAATCTGAATAGTCATTGGATAATGACTCGGAATTATATGTATGATATTTTAAGTTAAAGAGCAAGTCACAAAACTGTATGGCAGGTATCATCTTTATATTTTTATCTATTTTCTAATTTTTTTGTCAAACATTGCAAAGCCTCTCAAAAGATAAACAACCAGGTGGTCAATGAGGTGATGAAGTAACTGTGCTTATTATTATTTATTTGGATATACTATCTTTCCTATAATGAATATGGGTTTAAGCACATCACAAGGGATTACGCTGTATTAGTTTCTTGATCTGCAACACCTGACACAAGGTAAGCAACTAATTTTTTTTTTTTTTTTTT
Source organism: Rhinopithecus bieti (assembly GCF_001698545.2). Lineage (NCBI taxonomy): Eukaryota > Metazoa > Chordata > Mammalia > Primates > Cercopithecidae > Rhinopithecus > Rhinopithecus bieti. The sequence continues at coordinate 151,954 of NW_016805992.1, read as the reverse complement.
TTTGAGGTGGAGTTTTACCCTTTTGCTCAGGCTGGAGTGCAGTGGTGCAATCTCTGCTCACTGCAGCCTCCACCCTCCAGGTTCAAATGATTCTCCCACCTCAGCCTCCTAAGTACCTGGGATTACAGTCCTGTGCCACCAGGCTTGGCTAATTTTCATATTCTTAGTAGAGACAGGGTTTCACCATGTTGGTCAGGCTGGTCTCAAACTCCTGATCTTAGGTGATCCACCTGCCTCTGTCCCCCAAAATGCTGGGATTACAGGCCTGAGCCACCGTGCCTGGCCTGATTTTTTTTTTTAAATGAGCTTAAAGTCACAGAATAATAGTAATAAGTACTTCTATTTTTATAACATTTTCCAATTTCTAAGGCATCCTCACATCTGATTTTGCACGTGAGTCTCAAAATAGTCCTGTCAGGTAGATAGGACCAACATTCCTGGTTCTGCTCCCCCGATGCAGAGACAGAGGCTCTGAGGATGTCTGTGACTTGATGATGGTTATTGAGTGTCAGAATGGCAGAGCTGAGACCCAAGACCGCGCTTTCTAGCTCCTGGGGCCCGGTTCCTTGCCCTCTACCTCTGTCTGGAAAGAATATAGCAGCCCTAGGTCGATCAAGTCACCGTGTAGGTCAGCTTGGAGCATTTGGCTCTGGGAGCATTTGGCTTTAATTCTAAATGTACTGGGTCAGAGATGGAAAGAAGTAGAGGCTGAGCTGGGGTTCAGTAAAACAAGCCACAGTAGCACTCTACCTAAGCCCCAAGAAATAGCACCGTCCTGTCTGGCGCCTATTAACATGGCTTGCGGCTTGTGAAGCCTACAGGGAAGGTCGGGGGGGCGGGTGCCAGGGCTGGGGTTTTGATGTCTCCTAGAGTTATCGACTAATGTGCATCTGTTGGACAGGGAGGTGAGATCAAAGTCTCCCGAAGAGTATAAAGGCGGAGGCCTGTCTGTGAGCAAGGGGCCAAGAGGGTTGCAAACAACGCCGCCACCTCCACCCCCATGACCCGCACGCTGCCTCTCTCACCGGTGGGCTTTGTGTCTCAAAGGAAAACTGCTGTTTCAGGAAAGAAAGGGCGGGGGCTCTTGCCTGTCAATCTCTACAAAAACCTTTACTTCAACTGTGTTCTCCCAATCCACGTAACTAGTAACTACTCAAGTTCACCTTGATGCTCAGCAAGGCAGAGGGGCCCTAGGAAAAAAAAAGATATTTCCTGCCTCGAATGATAATCATGATAGCTTTTATTCTGCATGCTTACTCTTACGGAGACACTGATGCAATTTCGCTGTATTGCTCTGCTCAGTCCTCACAACAGCTCTATTCAGTCATTTACTCCTTCATACATTCCATTCGCACATTGTAACTGAACTCCTATTTGAGTGAAACATCACAGACACAGGGATGATGAACAAAATGCAGGATGGTGCTGACATTCCACTATGTCCAGAATTGGTAAGCAAACAAAGAAAATTACTAGTTGCAACAAGTGTTATAAAGGAAAAAACAACAACAAAAGGAACAACAACAAAAACAAGAAACAAGTATCTCACGTGTTAGTAGTTTCCTGGGACTGCCATAACTTATTACAACAAGCTGCGTGACTAAAATAACAGAAAGGCAATCTCTCACAGTTCCAGAGGCCAGAAGTTCAAAATCGGGGTGTCACCTAACCACGTTCCATCTGAAAGCTCTCAAGGAGTCCGTCTTTCCTGGTAGCTCCTGGCAATCCTTGGTGTCCCTGGTATTAGCCCAATCTGTCTCTGTTGCCCCTTGGACTTCTTCCTTTTGTGTATCTTGACATGGTTTTCTTACAAGGACAACACTCATTGAATTCGGGGCCCACCCTAATCCAATATAACCTCATTTAATTTAATTATGTCTACAAAGACTATACTTTCAAATGAGGTCTCCTCCTAAAGTTCCAAATGGACATAAATTTGGGGGACACTAATTCACTCAGTACATGAAATCCAGCCCATTTTATAAACCAGGTGACACAGCCAGTAAGTAATCAGACACAAGTTCATCTGACTCCAACATCCACTTCTCCTTAGTCATAATTTCCCTAAAGCGATCACCATCAAATATCTGTCACCTCCAAAGGACAGAGGCATGAAATATAATGTAGCAACTCAAAGCCCAGACTTTAGGAGTAAGCTTTGGGTTCAATTCAGGCTTTCCTGCTCTCATTCTCCTTTTCCATAGAAAAAGGATCCTCTTTGCTTTATAAAGTCATTGAGAAGGTAAATGGAAATAAACACTTTAGAACACACAGATATGGCCAGGCACGGTGGCTCACGCCTATAACCCCAGCACTTTGGGAAACCAAGGCAGGTGGATCATGAGGTTAGGAGATTGAGACCATCCTGGCTAACATGGTGAAACCCTTTCTGTACTAAAAATACAAAAATTAGCTGGGCGTGGTAGCACGTGCCTGTAATCCCAGCTACTCAGGAGGCTGAGGGAGGAGAATCGCTTGAACCAAGGAGGTAGAGGTTGCAGTGAGCCAAGATCGCGCCACTGCACTCCAGCCTGATGACAGAGCGAAACTCCATCTCAAAAAATAATAGATAAATAAAAAATACACACACAAACACACACACAAAGACACTGCCCAGCATGTTGCAGATTGTCAGTAAACTACAGCTGCTAAGAAATCCTTAAACAACAGTTCTCAATTTTAACGTGCCTAAGACTGGATTCAGACACCTTTTAACTTATCTGAGATTCCACTGTCTCCTCTGAAAATGGGAAAGTCAGCTTTATCCAAGAGTTTCTGAATTCAGGTATTATAAGGGACAGGTGCCTAGAACCTATCCAGTCCTCGGCAGTGATAGCTGCTGGCATCTCCATGATCATTACCAGACCCGTAAAAAAGTCTTGTATTTTCTATCAGATCTCAAAAGTCTCCAAGAATCTGACACCCTTCATTCTATGTGAGTCGTGAGACTCAGTTCTCAAACCCTTGTGTGAAGTCATGTGTCAGGCCAGCTTTGTAAGACTTGCCTAAAATACTCGTTAAAACCATATTCCCATTGGCCATTCCGTAAGGCTTGGATTCAGTAGCTCAGGAGTTGTCTGTTCAACACCAACCCTGGGTGATTTAAATGCATGGCAGGGTGCAGAAGCAGTAGGATTAGGAGGTGTTGCCATAGTACCATGCTTGGTCCACCTAACCTCTTTCCTCTACCTATAGGATTGTTCAGAACCTGGAATATTCACTGAGATGCAACCTAGAGGGGTGGACAGGGCCACACAGCCTCAAATGTCGGTACCTACAGTAGTAATGTCACTTGCCTTTTCTGTTTGTATGCGTGGGGTGGTGGTGGTGGTTTTAGGAAGACAAAAATTATGTGTGCCTAGATGGATTTTTTCCCTTTCCCTCTTTCTACCTCCCCTTTTCTCTCCCCTCCATCCTTCTATTTTTTTTTTTTTTTTTTTGAGACAGTCTCACCTCCCAGGTTCAAGTGATTCTTATGCCTCAGCCTCCCGAGTAGCTGGGATTACAGGTGTGTGCCACCATACCTGGCATTTTTATTTTTACTTTTAGTAGAGACAGGGTTTTGCCATGTTGACCAGTCTAGTCTCAACATGTGATCCACCCACCTCGGCCTCCCAAAGTGCTGGGATTACAGGCGTGAGCCACTGTACCCGACCCCATCCCTCTACTTCTATCTCCTTTTGCTGTTTCGCTTTCCCCTTCCTTTGCCCCTTCATGTCTTTTCTTTCTTTCTGTCTCTCCATTTTTAAAATTTATTTTGCCTCTTTCCCCCATGTTCTCCTTCCTCTGCACTTGCACCTGTTTGGGTAACTCAACTGGAATTTCACCTGCAGACCCAGATAATCCAGAAGAGGTGGGGTGGAAAGTCAGGAGGAAGTTACGGGTTGGGCCTACTGCCTTCAAACCCAAATTACATGCTCCAAGTCTGTCTTTGTCACAGGTCCCTGTATTCAGAGGAGGTTTGCTGCTTGGCTAGATATTTAAAAGGAATTATTTTCTTTCCCCTTTGACCAGTCTTCTCTGTGTATATCTCTCTGGCCCAGGTAGCCCATAGGGTGGAGGGGGTAACAGTCCATTGAGAGTGTTCTGGGCTCCAGCCCTTGTTGCATTCATCACAATCTCATCTGCCATTCCTAACAGGGAACTGCTGCTCTATTTTAGAGGTACCCCCAAGAAAGCTGCCAGTACCCACACTTCTTCGCAGCTCAGGTCCAAAAAGAAGAAAAACCTCAGCTGCCGGCCAAGGCCATCTCTCTAACGTCAACTTGAAGCACTGTGCCTTAGGAATCTCTTTGCTGGGAAACTGGGCATCTGCTCACTCAAGACCTCTTTGCAGGCACGTGGTTTGTGAATGGCCTGGGAGATTTGTTAAGCACCCCAAAGCCTTCATATTATCCCACTTCATCCTCATGACACCCATCAAAATCATTTGCCAGAAGAAGAAACAGACACTCAAAACACATGACAGGCCCAAGGCCCACGTCGTTAATGACTAGGAGAGCATGGCTGCTTGCGCGGGGAAAGCCTGCATTCGCTGCATTCCTATGGGCCAATTCTTCTGGGCATTCCCAAAGAATTTTTAACTAAATTTTGATTTCAGAAATTGATGAAAGACAAAACACCAAACCTACAGGAATATAGTGGTATCTGGGACAGTCTAGGTGAAATAAGCAGGATTTTCATTGCACATGGACATATATTTCCTATCCTCTAAATGATCGTGAATATGGAATTCACTGTAAGTAAGATATAAGTTGGGAAAAAATACCTGATAAAAACAAACAGTAATGAGATCCTTTGACACAGAAGATGTGATAGCAGAAAGGAGGAATCGCCTATCAGTGGAGCTCCTTCTGGAGTTAAATCTGAATGAGGAAACAGTTTCTTCACATGGAGCTGGTCCTTTGCCTGGAATCTGCAGCTAACAAAGGGTAGACGCTCCCTTTTAGAAGCGATAAACTCTTCTGAGGGAACGCACCCTGTGCAATTTTGCTGGATGGCTTATTTTTAAGCCTTGGTAAGAGTTCTTTGTACTTGTCCTTAAATATGTATTCTGAGTAATTAGAGTGAATTATCTTTCTGCTCAAGGTACATACAGCAGTCGGGGGTGAAAAGGAGCTTCTGTGAACTGCACGAGCCTTGGATTTCCAGGTGCGTGGTTGGGGGTGCTTCTAAAAGCAAACATCCTGGGTCTTGGGCAAAGACGTGTCTAATGTGTCTCTCACCTGAACCTCTGAGATAACTATCCCTTCAATGCACGGAATTAACCAGGGTCATCAAACTAAAGGTCCCTGGAAGACACAGGTTTTAGTGGTAAATGGTGCTGGGTATGAATCTAGCCTTGGTCACACGAGGAGTTTAGGGTTTAAGGAAAGTTATAAGACTTCTCTGAGCCTTGGTTTCTTAAATCTGCAAAACAGAAATGTTCCTACGAGCTTAGCATGAGTCCTGGAATGACAACATGAACTCCCTTCGGTGAAGAATCTCATAGGTGTTTAATTATTGATCTCCTTATTTCTCATTCAAGAAGAGACAACCAGAAGTACTAACGGTTAAGCCTGAAGAAGTCATGGGTATCATGAGCAGGTTTATGGACATCTTTTATGTCCATAACAACGACCATAGAGACAGCAGAGACAGAGCAGTCGGCAATCATCAGATGTGTCGTATGAACCTGGTACCAGGCTAAGAACTCTGCAATCATTGACGTGTGTTGTCTTCACCACTACCCTCTGTGACAAATACTTTAAATTTTATAATTGATGATAAATAACGCAGAGTAGTTGCGTTACTTGCCAAGTCTTGCATGGGTAATACCTGAGGGAGCCTGGATGTGAAATCAGGCAATCTGTACAGGAGCCACTCTCTCAGCCACATTGCCCACATGGTGCCATATTGCATCATTTTCAGGTACCTTGAGTTATTGCACATATTGCTACAGTCAGAGACCAAGGAGTTTCCAGTGAGGGAAACAGTGAGATCTGGAGAAAACAAAATGGTACAGGAAAGGAAGCAACATCGCAAGCTTGGGAGTCCAATATGAAGGGTAACTCGAAAGTGGCAAAGTGAGCCTTTGAAAGGAGGAGACAGAGGTTAGAAGAATCCCACCACCAATGAGGCACAGGCCTTTCTGTAAAGCAGAAACAATAATGACATACACGATAATAATAGAAGTAGTAGCAGCTACAATTTATGGAGCACCTTCTATGCTTTAGGGCTTAGTGAGGTTAATAGTTTTCCCAAAGTCATGCAGTGAATAAAGGGCAGTGTTGGGATTTGAACCCAGGAAATGCCTGCCTCCAAGGGACTGCCTTCTCCATAAAGGAGAAATAAGTCAGTATGGGGAAGGAGTTATCTTTTTGTCTCTTCTCGTCTATCTGGATGCTATATTCTTACAGTTCTGATAATGAGTCGTCTCTCACCCTCCCAAGCCTCATCTGAAGTTCACTGGGGAGAGCGGAAGCAGGAAGCCCACTGCTATCATGCACTTGGTCGCCAAGCAACAGACTACTCTGCCTGGTCCTTTGTGGCCAGAAACAATCTCAGTATCCTTATTCCTGCATTTCATTTATCTGGATCACCAATGCCTGGTGGCATCACCTCTATGTAGAAGACTACAAGTCATCCATTTAAGCATGTTACTTTGGGTGATCCCATTGGGAAATACATGAGGAAACACATTATCTGTTGTGTTGCTTCAGATCATGGACAATATTTCACCTGGGCTTCTCATATGTCCAAAAACACGTTCTTTATATTATCCCGTGTTCCACCTCCAAGAAGAGACTCCTATTTGGTTGGGGGTTGGTGAAGAGGTTGCACTGGGAATACAGACAAATGGGGGACACCTGGCTTTGCACATGCTCTTCACTCTTCCCGGAATGCTGTTCCCACTGTCTTCTCTTGCTGGACTCTTTTCCATCCTTCCAAACACAGCTTAACTGACACCTCCACAGAGAGGGCTTCTCTGATCTCATGTCCCTCCCTCCTTAATCTTCTCTTTTTCAACCTAATATGTGTTTTCTTCAAAAGGTATCATGGTGGATTGAAGACGGTTGCACATCCTTTGACATATCTCCTAGTCAAAGGTGGAGTCTTTTTCCCTCTCTTTGAATCTGAGATAACCTTATATTAATCAACAGACTGAAGCAGACACAGCATATAGCAAATGCCAAGGCTGAGCTTTACGGGATATGCAGTTTCTACTCTCATTTCTTGAGACACACCTTTTTGGAATTCAGCCACCACTGAAGTGTGTGCATGCTGAGATGATGCCCATATGAAAGTCTGATTGACCAGAAACCACCATGCTGTGAGGAAGCTCAAGCTAGCTAGTCATGTGGAGAGACAGAGTTGGGTGGGTGGGGAGGTCACACAGACAATCATCAAGTTCCAGACATCTGTGGGAAACGTTGGAACTTACTCCCCAGTTGCAAGTGGTATATGTACCAAGCTGATCTGTACAGCTAAACTTCACCCAAATACCTGTAACATAGAACTGTAGGTAAATAAAATGTTTGTTTAGGGTAGTTTGTTAGGCAGCAATGCATAACTGAAGCAAACATTACAATTTGTAATTATTTAGTTATATTGTTGATTTGTTTCCATCTCTCTCTCCTACAAGATAATATTCTAAATGAAGAAACCATGGCTAATTTTTTGCATTCCTGAATCTTCAGTGCCAGTTATACAGTAAGCACTCAACAAATAATTTTGAATGTATGATTTACCATTAAATAAAATAATAGCAACACTATAAGAAGTAATAGTACAAACAGTAGGGTGAGGTAGTTGTAGCAGTAATAACAGTGGTCATCATAGGAAAAGTAGCACAATAGTAGCAGCTATGGGCTACTGGGGCAGATGGACAGCACATACCATTGCTGGACAATAGGAGGCTTTAAACAAGGATCTTACTGATGGAGGGAAGAACTAATGAAAGAAAACCATTCAAGTGAAGCCCAGGCAGAAGATACCCTTCCTCAACAAACTCTCACTCTCAGATCTTCTGGCGGGTCCTTATTCTCCTCTACTAGGATGTATGTCCCTCCAGGGCAATACTCACAACTCTTTGTCTCCCAATCTCAAGGTCTAGCCCAGAGCTGATCACTCTGCGGGAACCTCCATTGATTTCTCACTCTTTCTGGGCACAGACAATGTCTGACTCATCTCTGTTTTCCAGTAAGAACCTGGCACACAGTAGGTGTTGATAAATGTTTGCTGAAATAAATTTAATTGGGATCAATGCCCAAAAGGCAGATCCTCTCATTTCCATTGTTTAAAAATACCATGGATTTCCCCTCATGCATTATGTATGATGGAAATTAATTTATCCAGAATTGTTTTCCAATGCATAATTTTCAAAGGCTCTAGTCTGCATTCAACTGAAATCTGCACTGGGGTGGGGGCGGGGTTTGGTTAGTCTCTGACTCCTGCGTTAATTCCAAACACCATTCCTGAGATGGACCCAAGCCTGGGTGAAATCACATTAGAAGCCAACATTTCCTGATTCCTATTTCCCTTGGCAAGGTTAGGATGGATGCATCTCACAGAACCAGGTAGATCTTTTTATGATGTCTTCATTCCCAGCTCAGTGGCATCTCCATTCTTCCATCCCCTTAGAAGAAGGTGGCAGGAAAAAGTGTGAAGTTGTGATTACGAGTGTAGGTCTAGAGTCAGACATATTACTAAGTCAGACTTGTTCAGCTATGACCTTGGGAAACACACTGAGTCACATCAACTGCCCATGTACTTAGTTTCCTCACTGTAAAGAGAGCATCGCCACATCCTCACTCAATGGTCACTCTCAGGATTAAATCACAAGGGACTATACCATCCCAAATTGTCACAGAAGTCCACAGGTGTGTATACTGTGTATTACAGAGAGCTCTGACAGATTATTTGGTCATTCAATATTGACCCCAACCCATGTTCCAGACCACTCTAGTTCATATCAACATCTCTCATCCAGCCCACGGCAAGAGCTCACTGACTGTCCTTTCTGCCACTTCCCAACACCATTACTGCTTTTCTCCAATCCACTGTCCACATGGTAGTCAGATCATTCCTAAAATCAAACCTAACGATGGCGTTCTTTTTGCTTAAAATCCTTCAATGGCCTCCCATGGTACAAAACCCCCAAATAAGGTCTGCAGGGCTCTGCATGAGTGTTTCCTGCTCACCTATTTATCCTCAACTTGGGCCACCGTCTCCCTGCCTGTCCAGCCAGCCACACTGACATTCACTTTGTCATGGGAATATGCCAACTTCCTTTCTGTCACTGGTGTGCTGGTAACTGATGAACAATCAGCTCTCCAGAAAAGTAGACCAAAAGGCCCTCATCTGTAGCATTGCCAATGCCCATGGTGTAAATACTCTCACCCTGGAGGTATCAAGCTACTACCATGGCATCCCTGTCCTGTTGGAAAGAGACATGTACAACTGACAATCACAGGCCATTAACAGCTGGCTTCCACATGCCCTCGCATCTTACTTCCGCATCTGCTGTCTGTCCTACCCAAGACATCCACCCATCTTTCTCTGCATGTCTTTTATTTATTAATTATTATTATTTTTGAGACAGAGTCTCACTCTGTTGACCAGGCTGGAGTGCAGTGGTGCGATCTCGGCTCACTGCAACCTCCACCTCCTGAGTTCAAGCGATTCTCCTGTCTCAGCCTCCCAAGTAGCTGAGATTACAGGCGTGCACCACCATGCCCAGCTAATTTTTGTATTTTTAGTAGACACAGGGTTTCACCATCTTGGCCAGGCTGGTCTTGAACTCCTTGCCTCAAGAGATCTGCCCACCTTGGCTTCCCAAAGTACTGGGACTACAGGCATGAGCCACCTTGCCCAGCCTCTGATTTTGATTTTAAAAGTCACTTCTTTAAGGAAGTCTTAACTGCATCTCCACTTTGATTTGTCTCCCTGTTGCTTGTTTGTGCATCACCCTATATCTTTCCTTCACAGAAGTTTTTCCAAATGTAATTACAGTCAGCTCCCTTTTCCACGGGATCCACATCCACAGATTCAACCAATTGCAGATGGAAAATACAGTGTTTTCTTATTTCCACAGGATATAAAACCTGGTGGATACAGAGGGCTGGCTGCATTCAACTGTGTGAGTGACGTGTGTGTGTATTCTGTGTTACGGTAGACTGAACATTTCTTGAAGGAGAAGCTATGTCTGTCTTACTCACTCTTGTATCTCCAAGGCCCAGTTCTCTGCCTCTCAAATAGTAAGAACCCAAGAAATATTCATGAATAAATGAATAATACACAATTATGGAGTATCTGCTTTGTTCCAGGTACTTTGCCTTACACTGAGAATAAAAGTGATGAATAAGGCACAGTGGTATCCTTGAAAAGTTTATAGCTTTATGCTGAATATTAAATTTTAAGTGACTGTAAAATTGTTGATGTTCATTTAATAGATTAATTGATGTGTGACACATAGTAGGAGTTCAATAAGTATTTTTGGGTGCCAAACAAAGAATGGATTTGCAAAACATATAAAACGTACAAAGGAAGAACCAACTCTGGTTTTGATTTACAAAGGAATAAAGATTTGATAGACTTTCCAGCAAAGGCAATGGCAAAGACTTCAGAATTTAATTCCAGCATGGAAGGCCTCCCTTCCCTGTATCTAGCTTCCTTCCTGATACCATCTAGCCCACTTTATTTTCAAACTATGCTGAGGTATCAAACACTGTTTGCATCTCTGAGATGCAATGTCCAGTGAGATGTCTGGAAACATGGTTGGCCAACATCCTCGCTGTTAATAAAAATGGTGTGGACCAATTGCTCGTATCCATGAAATGCTAAGTGACTATGAAGGCAGATTCCAGGCTCCCAGCTACAGAAAGGACCTGTAAGCCCAGCAGCCCTGAGCTGGCCCAGGGAAATGATGGGAAATTCAATTTCATAAGGGCTGTTTGCAAAGTAATCCAATACATTATGGTGTGTGCATTATTATTGTATTATATTGAGTAATATCACATTTAAGGAGATTTCATAGCATCATAGCCATGCACAAGGGAATATAAAAGCGGTTAATAAAAGAGAGAAGTCCAATTTCCCTTCAATGTTAGTTATGCTCCTATTATACTCAGAATAATAATCAGAGGTCCACTTAGCCTGAGTTGGGAGTTAACAGAGCTGTAATTACCTCGTGTCTACAGTGTCATTACCAAGGGCTCAGCCCCAGTGTCAGCACTTGATATTCCAGCTAAAGAAGGAAAATCGCAGGGCTTCCTAAAGCCACACACACACACAGCAGGGCAAGTCCAGATGTTTGAGCAGCCCAGGGTGAACTGTGTTAGAATTAAAGGCCCCCTAAAACCTGTATCCTGCTCATTGGGATTTTCCTTTGCTATAAGTGGATATTCTCCTACTCTATGAACCCTTACTGTGAAAAGGAAACCTGCCATTCCCCCGACTAAATACATTACTGTTAGTTCTCCCTCTGTTGAGCCTGGTGAAAAAATGCTCTGAAGATTTGCTGAGAACAACAGAAGATGCACTAACGGCTTTTCCCAAAACTCACTTTTAGAGGATCAAATCAAGCTTCCAGGAGCTCTTCCTGGGATCAGTTATTCTAGCTACAGGGGAAGTTATCCTGGGGCTCACCGCATTCTACATGTAAGCTTCAGAGACAGGCATCAGTTGCCTATTTTAGTTAATCATTGGCTCCACTGTGTATGCTCAGTGTTTCAAGAGTTGCTGTGGTGGCCGTGCACTGTGGTTCATGCCTGTAATCCCAGCACTTTGGGAGGCTGAGACGAGCGGATCACCTGAGGCCAGGAGTTTGAGACCAGCCTGGCTAACATGGCGAAACCCTGTGTCTACCAAAAATACAAAAAATATTTGCTGGGTGTGGTGGTGGGTGCCTGTAATCCCAGCTACTCTGGAGGCTGAGGCAGGAGAATCACTTGAACCTGAGAGGTGGAGGCTGCAGTGAGCTGAGATCGAGCCATTGCACTCCAGCCTGGGCAACAAGAGCGAAACTCCATGTCAAAAAAAAAAGACTTGTTGTGGAAATACTGGGACCTCTGACATGAATCAGGGCTGGATCTGAGTTCCATGTCCATCACTTCCCTGTGCCAGTATTTGGAACAATTTACACAACCGTTCGGAGTCTCTTTTCCTTATCTTTAAAATGAGGTAACATTACCCACCATTACTTTTAGAATTAATGGACTTAAATCATTAACACAATGCCTAACACCATTACTACTTGCTCTATTAATAATACCAATTGAGAAACTCATTCTCTGACTGAAGAAGAAAGTAGTATTTACTAATCCCACTTTTGTTTAAATCAAGGTCAGTAGAGATGATTCCCAGCTTACGAATATTTCAACTCAATGATGTGGAAACAATACACATTCAGTAGAAATCATGCTCTGAGTACCCATACAACCATTCTGTTTTGCCCTTTCAGGACAGTGTGTAATAAAGTGCATGAGATATTTGACACTTGAGTATAAAAGAGGCTTTGTGTTAGATGATTTTGCCCAACTGTACGCTAATGCAAGTGTTCTGTGTACCTTTAAGGTGTGGCTAGGCTAAGCAATGATGTTCTGTAGGTGAACTGTATTAAGTGCATTTTCAACTTGTGATGGATTTATTGGGACATAACCCCAGCATAAGTCAAGAAAAATCTGCAGTGACATAGGTCCCCTTTTTAAAAAATACAGGGCTGTGTGTATGAGCATGGGTGTGTGTTTCAAGGTGGAAGAAAAGTGCTGTATTTCTGATACAACAACTCTGGCAGTCACTAAATTCTGGCATGACACAAACACATTTTTTATTTTCTTTCTGGAGTTCCACAGGGAAGTCCGCTTTGATGGAGAGGAAACAATTTAAAAATGGAATTCATCAGCCTGGTAAGAAATACCAAATCTTTTATTAGAAAACAACCCAGAGGACTTGAAAGAGTATCATACTCAAGTGCCCACGAGGACCAGGGCATGCAGGTAGAAGGGTACACTTGATAAAACCCTACAGGCAGTGCTGGCGACAATGACAAATAGTCAGAGGGGACGGGTGACACATCCCCAACATTAACTGCCATGTTTTGTTAGATTTTTCCATTTTTTAATCAAAGCCAGCTTATTTTGTGAAAACTCTCATTTTACAATGTAGGCAATTAATTAATTTGAGTCCAATAAAATAGGCCTGATGCCTGAATATAGCCAGCAGGCCAACAATATGTACACTTTGGCCTAGATCGGGGGTTGGCAAATTTTTCTGTTGAGGGTCAAACAAAAGCATAATTTTGGCTCTGTGGACCATTGATCTATGTCACAATTACTCAAAGCTGCTGTCATCATGCAAAAGCAGCCATAGGCAATATGTGAACCAGTTAGTGTGACTGTGTTTCAATAAAACTTTATTGACAAAATCATTGCAGGCAGGAGTTGGCCCATGAGCTACAGTTTGCCAACTCTTAACCTTGCTACTTTTGCTGATGTTAAAAGCCGGGAGAAGACTGGAGAGAAGAGAGAAAAGGAAAAGCTGCTAAGGGGCTCTGGGCCCCATCCACAGCTAGACTAGGCAAGAAGAAAAATGGCCAACGCCCTGTATTCCAGGGTGTGCATCCAACTCACATTCTCCCTTTTACTAGGTCCCCTCTGGTCTTCTCTGTCAAGAGCTTCAATATCTCAAAAGAGGAAAAATTCACAAATCCAATGATGAATATACCCTGTCTCCCCCTTGTCCCCAACATCTGCCTTCTAGAGTCAGAGAACCTCTCTGGGGCTCATCTCCCCCTAGCTGGCCCCACCGACTGTTGTCTCTTCCCCTTTTGTGTAGCCACCAGATGAATGTCACCGCCTGGAATCCCAGCAAACTCCCGGCATAATTGCCCACCCAACTCCCACTTGCAAGCCAATCAGAGGGAAAGAGGGGGATGAAATCCACCTCCTGTCATTGGAGCGCTACATCTACCATTGCTTTTCTTAGTGGAAAAAAAAAGTAGCTAGTTTCTCCCCCTAAAAAAGGCCAGGGAACAATCTATTTAAATTATAGTGTAACAATATGGAGCAAATATGCAGAAGTCAAATACAATTTGGGTTACAATTAGCAATTTCCTTGTAGCAAGTTTCTCTGGGAAATCCAGGTTTCCTCTTGTGAGCTTGCCAAAGGGTTTGAAGGCCCCTTTCACTCTATGGGGCCACTGGATGCCACTGGGAAAGGGGATGGGTTAGGGATGGGAAGGGGGTGTGTGGGTTTACCTGTACAAACTGAGGGAGTTTAGAGCTCTACAGACTTTCAGGATTGTTAAGATATTTGCCTGTAATGATATTATCATAATTGAAATAGTTACCAGGGAATGTCATTTAGGTAAAATAAACCACTAACGGGGTAATCACACAACACGGGTTTTGAAATTTGCCAGGACTATGTTTGCATTTGCTTCATATCTGTGCCTCAGTTTCCTCATCTGTAATTATGGTATGATCGCACCTATTCCTTGATGAGTTATGTCAGTGAAATACACAGTATAGTGCATGGCTCATGGACTGGGTAAGAGAGTGGACCATGGTTGCCTTTGAATCCCATCTCTGCCCTTATCAGCCTTGTGACCTTGGGCAACATCCTCGATTTCTCTATGCTCTGGTTTTCTCATCTAGGTCATAAAGGGTTAATGAGAGTCCCTGCCTCCTCTAGATGCTGTGAAAATTCAATCTAATTGTCCACAGAAAGCTGATCGTACCACTTCTACTGGGAACCCAGTATGAGCTCACTAAATGCTAGTGATCACTATCCATACATTATCAATAAATGATAGCTACTTCCTCTTTTGTATCTTCCTTTCAGCCCAAGAAGTTTCTATTTGATGTTCCCCATCTGACAATCAGAATGTGCATTTACATCTCTCTCTTTTAAAAGATCAGGGCAGCCCATATTGTTTGGATTGTATGATACGCAACTCTACATTTAAAAAAAATTTTACAAGTGAATTGCCTTTTCACTTTCAAAGCAAATCTGCAATATTTAAGCCTTCACATTAACTGGTCCTGATGGTCTGGTTTGTTTTGAGTGGTACAGGCTGAAAACTTTGGTTTACTGCAGAAAGAACTTGCCCATGGAGCTTCTGTCCCAAGGACACTGAGATGGCATACAAGTCAGGTCATCAAGCCCAGGTACATTCTGCTGCTGCTGTCAGGGTGAAGGCTTATTTTCTGGGTGGTGATGGCTTTCTCCCCAGGGCCCAGAAGCCAGAGAGCGCATGAGCATCTCCCTGGGATCTCCAGACCGCCTGGCTCACTGTCTCTTGAGAGTCTGGTTATGTTTCTACCAGGGGCAGAAGTCAGCTTCTGAACTGCTGCAGAGGTTGTACAGTCACTTAGACCTAGCTCTATATCAAATGCTATAATTTGACAATTTGACAAGCTCCACATTCTTCGGGGATGCAAAGGAAGAAACCCAGACCCCCTAGTTAGTGTCCTGACCCAGAAGTAATGATTAGGACTGGAGCTGGCAGGAACACATGACGTTGCTGAATTCACACAGACCCATTGATACAACCACCAGGGGCGGCAGGAGAGAACTAGATAAAATGAAGACTTTTTTTTCTTTTTTTTAGAAGTCTGGAAGTCTTTGTGAGAATAAGGCCCACTCGTGGCTGAAACCTCTGGCTAGGAACCAAAATAGGATAGCAAAGAGAAACAGAGACAGTGTACAGCTCAGTGTGCTCCTAAAGGCAGTGTCATTGGGACTTTGTCTATTTCAATGCAGAGATAACCCTGGGTATGTGTATTTTAAAAGCAGCTGTGGAATCCAGGAGATAGAGGTAGAGGAAGGGCATGGTACAGTGGAAGTTTTCTCTTAGGGCATCCTTACATTGGGTTCTGCTGTGATACTCACTGTGTGACTTAGGCAGTTCACTTTCTCCCTCTGAACCTGAGCATCATTCGTAAATAAAGCAGGAAGATAAGGTAGTAATTTCAAGCTCTAACATTCTATGAATCTCTGCACTGTCACACTGAAGCATCCAAACTGTCTTTTTTATGAACCTGAAATACAGTCTCCCTTAAAGGGTTCAGGTTCCTAAATTCACTTTTTTTTTTTTTTTTTTTTGAGATGGAGTCTTGCTCTGTTGCCCAGGGTACAGTGCAGAGGCATGATCTCAGCTCACTTCAACCTCTGCCTCCTGCATTCAAGTGATTCTCCTGCCTCAGCCTCCCAAGAAGCTGGGATTACAGGTGCCCGCCACCACGCCTGGCTAATTTTTGTATTTTTAGTAGAGACAGGGTTTCACCATGTGGACCGGGCTGGTCTCAAACTCCTGACCTCAAATGATCCACCCATCTCAGCCTCCCAAAGTGCTGGGATTACAGGCGTGAGCCACCATGCCCAGCCTTAATTCACCTCTTGTTAAAAAAACAAAAAAGGTTCCAAGATTAAGTCAGGAGTTATAAACTCAGTATCTTCAGAGGCTGGACAGATAACAAAAATGAATGAAATAGTAGTGAACAGGAGAACCCAGAAAAATAAAAATTGCTGCTTATTCTTAAGAAGAAAGAAATCTAAACATTTACAATGGAAATATGTCAATGAAGTTATAATAGTGGTTCAACAATCCAAAATAGCAATGATTGGATGGACAGATAGGGACCACATCCTGTGGACAGACACTTTGTTTGCTAAACTACTACAGGGTCCTCACCAAAGGGCTGCATACCATCATGCTAATGCCTACCTTAATGGAGAAAACTAAAAATTTATTTTGCCAATGTCTTCAACATAAGCTAATCTCTTTTAAACGTGGATGTTATTTGCCTGGATGCAAAAGTACTTGAGTTTTCTTTTTGTTGTTGTTGTTGTTTTGTTTGTTTTTGTTTTTTGAGACAGTCTCATTCTGTCACTCAGGGTGGAGTGCAGTGGCGTCATCTCGGCTCACCGCAACCTCTGCCTCCTGGGTTCAAGCAATTCTCCTGCCTCAGCCTCCCGAGTAGTGGGGATGACAAGTGCCTGCCACCATGCCCGGCTAATTTTTGTACTTTTTGTGTCGAGACAGAGTTTCACCATATTGGCCAGCCTGGTCTGGATCACTGGCCTCAAGTGATCCACCTGCCTTGGCCTCCCAAAGTGCTGGGATTACAGGTGTGAGCCACTGTGCCTGGCCTTGTGTTTCCAACCCATAACTTATGTGATCTTTTTAAATATGTGCAATGAGAAGACAGAGTGGGTGAATGCTTTGGCTCTTCCAGCTCTAGCATTGCAAGGTTCTGGCTGAGATTCATTCCTGAATCTTCTGTTAACAGAGAATAGCCAACTTCTTTGTTCCAGACTTGAATTCGAAAATTGCACAGAATTCATAGGAACTTACTATGCACCTAAAGAGTATATGGCCAGTAATTAAGGGCATAAAATGATGATTGTTGGCTAATGTATGACCCAAATACCGCCCACAAAATAGATTAATGCCTGTTTCTAAGTTCACTGGAAACACCTGTAGTCCCAGCTACTCAGGAGGCTGAGGCAGGAGGATCACCGGAGCCCAGGAATTTCAGGCTGCAAGTGAGCTAAGATGGTGCCACAGCACTCCAGCCTGGGTGATGGAGTGAGACCCCTCTCTCACATAAATAAATAAATTAAATTGCTTAATGGAGCTATGGGCTATGCAGAGGCAATTAAGATATTCAAACCCTTAAATCAGTCCTTTGTATAGCAGTCTCTACGAGCTATAGAAAGGACAGATTTAGGTGTGTGAAGGACCTAAGCAAATATAGAGACTGCTTAGTCATCCTGAGAGGGTAAATTGATGACAATAAATACAGGTATGAATAAGCACAAAGCACGAAATGAAGACAAAATCACGATGAAACTTGTCAGATGGCTGCAAGATTTGCAATGGAAATATGCCAGTGAAGTCCCCCTAAGGAAACATTAAATCCAACCCTTAGAATATGCCTAAGCTTTCCTCATTTAGCAAAAGCAAGGCGTCCTCAGATCTTAAAAACAAAACTTCAGTCATTTCCTTCTCTAATGAATCTCACTTTGTTTGCCCATGACCTAGACTTAGACCAAGAACAGCTTGCACTGATAATTTGTACTAAAACATGAGCGATTGAAAACTATTTGTCTATAAATCATTAAATACAAAATTACCTTGAAAATAAATTGGGAATTGGAGTTTTAGTTTGACTCTTGAGACAGGAAATTTCACAATTCTTATGATGAATTTATTCCCCTGGATAAAACATTTTTAATGAAGAATTCGGAACCAAGGAGACCACTCTGATTTCTCATTATGGGTACTGTAATTATCTCATAATTATGATGATCTACCTGGCAGAATGTTTACTATGTGCTTGTGATTGTGTTAAGACCTTCATAGACATTACTGTATTAGGACTTCACAACAACTCTAAGCCTCACATATAAAAAAGAAGAGGCTCAGAGAACTTATGTAACATGCCCATGGTCCCACTCTGGGTCATATTGGGAATGAGAGTGCCAAGCTCTGTACCTAGATTCTACCCTGCTTCTCCTGATAACATCTAAAGATATTTAACCAGTGCCATTTTTTTTTTTTTACCTGTCATAGCAACCTCCAATTCTGCCAAAATCTGAGGCTGAAACCCTAGTCCTAAAAAGAATATCAGACACATGGGTCTTTGATGCTCAGAGATATCCTGTTCCTGTCCAACTTATCCTAACTTGGTATAAATCATTCATTTTGGCTCTCCAGGACTGGACACTCTTTGATGACCAGGGTCTTTAAAATAATAAAATAGCCATGGTATTGTGTAATAAAGGTCTTTAGTTTATCCTGAAAGCCAAGGACCATTTATTGCAGAGAATACTTGGGAGTGAGAAGCATAGTTCTCAGGCTCCTAAGGAAATAAGAGACAGTACCCATGTCTTCAAATTAAATGTGAATCTTAGGAAAACAGAACTGGTATTGACAAAACAGCTCAGTCACACTGTCATCTGAAAAGACAATTTTGAAGCCACCGAAACATGTTATTGGAGTTTGCTCCAGGCGCAGGTCTCAAACAAGAGCACACTCGAAGTCTGTAATATTGTACAGGCTTGGGTCTGCTGAGGTCCTCCCTCCCCAGGGTGAAATGAGTAATTCCTTTCTGCAATAGCAATCTATTTAGAAAAGAGGCCAGTGTGGCTGGGCATGCCTGGGGGATGCCTTCTGGGCTTCTAGCCCTTAAGAATTTTGGTCTCCAGGCCGGGCGCGGTGGCTCAAGCCTGTAATCCCAGCACTTTGGGAGGCTGAGACGGGCAGATCACAAGGTCAGGAGATCGAGACCATCCTGGCTAACATGGTGAAACCCCGTCTCTACTAAAAAATACAAAAAACTAGCCGGGCGAGGTGGCGGGCGCCTGTAGTCTCAGCTACTCGGGAGGCTGAGGCAGGAGAATGGCGTGAATCCGGGAGGCGGAGCTTGCAGTGAGCTGAGATCCGGCCACTGCACTCCAGCCCGGGGGACAGACAAAGAATTTTGGTCTCGAGTCTGACATGCCTGTTTTTCAGCTCTGACTACTGTTTCTCAGCCACAGTGACCTTAAGTAAGTGACTTGCCTCACATTCTGCTTCTGTAACATGGGATGATAACACTTCATAAGTGGTGGGGAGGGCCACAATTAGTTGAGATTGTGCATGGAAAGTGCTTAGAATATAGTCTGACATTCAATGAGCAAAAGTTACGATTTTTGACATTTTTTCCTGATTCTCATTTAGATGTAACTCTTCACCCTATTTTTAGACACGGCAACCTTTAATTATTTTGCCCAACTTTCAACGTAAGTAGATGAGGCATAAACCCTCCTCAAAGGAAAAGAACTCTGTTGTTCTGTAATCCATCGTCTGATGGCTGTTTGGAAGAAAAGAGAGAGGGAGGAGATCTGGAGAAGGGTCACAGCAGAGGAAGGGAGTAAGAGAACACATAAGAGCAGAGAGGTTCAATGGTCAGCTTGAGCTCCTTCCACTTGTAAACAGAATGGAGGGTGAACTCTTGTCAAGTCCAGAGGCCAGGTCTTAACTGACCTGTTTATCTAAGCTAGAGGGCAGCCATGAAGAAACCAACCTTTGTGAGAATTCTAAGTCAATGGCCAAGAGATCCTCTAGGGCAGCAGTCCCCAAACTTTTTGGTACCAGTTTTGTAGAAGACAATTTTTCCATGGACATGGTGGGGCAGGGAGGATGGTTTCAGGATGAAATAGTTGCATCTCAGATAATCAAGCATTAGATTCTCATAAGGAGCACACAGTCCAGATCCCTGGCACGTGCAGTTCGCAACAGGCTTTGTGCTCCTCTGAGAATCTAACGCCTTTGCTGATCTGACAGGAGCCAGAGCTAAAGTGGTAATGCTCATTCACCTACCACTCACCTTTTGCTGTACAGCTCAGTTCCCAACAGGCTACAGACTGGCACTAATTTGTGGCCTGGGGGTTGGGTACCCCTGTTTTTGGAGACAGCCGGAGACTGGGGAAACAGCCTGGACTTTAACATCAGGCAGACAAGACATGGGTGAGGACCTCAACTGCATTCCCAAGTCAAAGCATCGTCAATCTCTTTGTCCCTTTATTGGTGGGATTCTAACAGCATTTAAAAGGTTGATGTGGTAACAAAACAAGATGGTAACCAAAAGAGGGCCTAGAATGGTCTTTAGACCACGGGAGACCTTAACCAATGACAGCACACCTCAACTTTTCTTCTCCCAGACACCCAACAATTCTAAAAGTACTTTCTTTTGTCAAAGAGAGGGATAGCCACACCCAAACACACAGAGTCTGTAGGGACATGAACCAAGAGTTGGCTAGCACACAGGGTTGGGCAAGAGTGTGGGTGTCAGGCCTTCTTAAGTTCTGTCCATGAAGGTGCAAATTGGTGCAAGCTCTTTGTAGGGTAATTGATCAATGTCCACATCTTAAATCCATGTACCTTTTAACCATTCACACCCAGAGGCACACAGAGATGGACAGCAATCTTTGTACCTAGCTCTGTACTGCAGCCTGATGGTAAATTTCAACAGCGCAAGATTAAACCCAGAGACAACCTAAATGCCATCATTAGGATACTTCTGTACATAAAAATGCACACACACACACAAAATAATGAGTTGAACCCCTAAATATGATAAAGAATAATCTCTGAGATATAAAGGGGGTGCCAAAGTGGGTGTTTAAATTTCAATTCTGTAATTTTGAGAATGGAAATTGTGAGTAGTCATAAGATATAAAGACTGAATTAGAGACAGATGATAGAGATAGAGGGAGATAAAGATAGAGATAGAGGACAAGCAGGCATATGCTTGCATTTGCATAAAACACTTCTGGAAGGAAATATAAGGTATTAGTAACTCACTTCTGGCAGAGAGACTAAGAATTTGGGTTGTGGGTGTTAGGACATGTTAGTTTTCATTTTATATCCTTTTCCAATGTCTGACTTTTTAAACCCCAAGCCTGAATTGCTGTTTTTCCCTATACCTTAGTGATTTCATCAGCTTCAAAATCAAAACTGGCATGAAAAGGGTTAAGAACAGGACACCATCACCAACCAATACCTTATCTTCCTAAAAGTATTAAGGAAATTTGGAGGCACAGTTAACACTCCAGTGGGAAGCGGCTGAGGCCAAAGAAGAAACTGGCTCTTTAAATAGTTCTTTTCCCTGTCAGTCGAGCCTCCAGCTCAGGAACCTAGCTGGAGCACCCACATTCCTTCTCCCATCAGGGCCTAGAGCTAGTGGGAAAGTGGTGGGAGCCTTTTCAACAGACTGCAGAAGCATTAAAAATAGAAGTTAAGTTGCTATTGGAGATACATGGAGAATTCGCCACTTGCAAATCTCTAATGATAATATGTCAAGAGTAAAATACCTTGTCAGGAACAGTATGTAATATAATACAGTATTGGCTCTGTCAGCAATGTGATCCATGATATGTTTGAAGGCCTACATGAAATAGAAATTCAGCAGAAAAAAAGGCCTACAGGGACTCATCTCAGCCCGTGGGGAACTGAAAGGATGACCTGGTAAGTCTTTTCTGTCTGCATTTTACTGAGCTCTGGTTGGGAGCTCTGGGTGCATCCTCCTTCCCTTTTACAGATTCTGCACTTTGTGTTAAATCATGTGCATATATTAGATGTTCTTGGAGGCCACCAGATGGATGGATGGTTTCTCTTACCCAAAAGTACTTAGTTTCTCAAAGAAATAATGGCCTCTACAATGTCCTTAGAATGATATTAAGCATCGTGAATACATATGTCAAAGAAAAGTTAGAGCTATTCCAGGTACAGCACTATCCTATGGGGAATGACTTAGGTATCTCCCAACAGTAACATTTTGTGCAAATACGGGATCCTGGATATGGGGTGGGGAGAACCATAGTTCCGACCCACCTTGAGGTTAAATTCATTACATAGGAAATTGAGAACCTGGAGTCAAGACAGAGTACACCCAATAAACGTAGGAGGAGGCAGAGACAATTTGAAGTAACTTGTCATAGACCACATTCTGCTGCTGTAGATCAGGAAAGACTAATTCAAAAGCAGCATCTCCTTTTGGCCAAAGAGAGATAAGCATACAGATGTAATTGTTTGTAACAAAAACAAGATGACTCCTTTATGATTCCTGTACTTACCCAATACCAGTTCAAAATATAAATCCTAAAACTTCCTTCAGGATCAGCCACAAAGCCCACCTGCTTCAGCCTCCAATGGCTGTCTTTCCTTTAAAATCCTACCCCTGAGATTGTGTGCCATCCAAACACTGCTGGAGCAGACAAAGCAGACAGTTAACCAGTCCACCATCCATTCACATTCTCCAAACTCGGGCACCCATTGCCATTCAAATACTCTAGGAATTATCTAAGGCAGATTTCTGACATGTTTGCCCAAGTTCAGGAATCCTTCCTTTGCTGATGCTGCCTCCATTCATGGAAAAAATGAAGGCAATGTGGATGGAACTCCTCACATTATCTCTTGACTTGAAAATTTCTCTGCATCCTCCTACATTCACCCTTCCTTCTCTTCTATTTCAAAATTGATGTACTTCCAAATGTCAGCAAAATAATTTCTGAGTTATCCAAAATTTAAAACAACCCAAATGCCCATGCATAGGTAAATGGAGAAATAAACTGTGACAGATCCACGCAATGAAATAGTACTCAGCAATGAAAAGGAAGGAGCTACAGCCACATGCAACAATATGGATGAATGCAAAAAAAAAAAAAAAAAAAAAAAAAAAAAAAAAAAAAAAAAAAAAAAAAAAGATACTGAGTAAAAGAAGCCAAAGAGAGCACATAATGTTTGATGTTACTGATATAAAATTCTAGAAACTGCAAATTAAGCTATAGCAAAAGAAGCAGACCCATTGGTTTCCTAGGAACGAGGCAAGGAGGAGGAGGGGAGGATCATAAAAGAGCAAGAAAAGACTTTGGGATAACGGACATATTCATTATCTGGATACCAGTAATGGTTGTGCATGTAAGTACATTTGTAAAAATGTATCAAAGTGTATACTTTAAATATACACAGTTTATTGTATGTCAACAAAGCTGTTAAAAAATGCTTTCTTCCTTCCTAGACTACCTACTGTATCTGAATACTCTTGGTCCTATTCCTTCTTATCTCCTATAAAACACTTCATCCCTTTCTTTCCTGCACCATTATTCCCTATCTCTTGCTTTCTGTCTTTTGTACCCCATATAGGGACCTTGTTGGCATAAATTAGTGAATCTAAATCAACTATCCTACCAACTGATTTCTCTGACCTCTTTGCTTCTCAGATGCGATCTCTTTTTTCTCCTTATCACTCCAAATATTTATAATGGGCAATGCCCGCCCACTCCAACATATCCCATTCATTCCTCAACTCTTGTCCCTTCTGCATCTCCCTCCACTACTCTAGCAGAGCTGCTTTCTTCTAGATCTTTGAAGATGTCCAAACTGTCACTTCAATAATGTCTTCTCAGTTTATTCCCTCCAGGCTCTATAGCCCAACATTCAATTGGTTGAATGTCCAATCTGAACATCCCACTGATGTCTTATTCAATAGTTCCTCTTCCTTCAAACCCCACCCCGTGAGCTCTCCAGTGTTCTGTGCTTGTCTTTCTCTACACTCCCTACTCTTGATGAACACCAATTCAAGCTTTTTTATACAAACGGCTCACCATGCTACCTTTAGCTCTGATCAGGTTCTGTCTACTTAGTTTCTTTAACGATTTGTTCTGAAGGCATCTTATCGTGAACTCTGATGAAGTGGTCTTCATTCCATGTATTTGGATATGAAGCTCCTCGGTGACCCCAGGGCTGGGACACCCAGTACCAGCCTCAGCCACTGAATGAAGATAACGCCACACAAGCCAGGAATGGAGACTGATTCCCATGAGAGGGCTTATGTAGGATAAATCCAAGAGCTTTTCACAGGTGGTGACTGGAGACTGAACTTGCAGGACAAAGCCAGAGAGTGGAGGTGAGGATGAGGAAGCCAACCCAGGATGGCTTCCCATTAGAAGTTGATGGACATGTTCCAAAAACCAGGCTGTGTCCATCCTCTGCCTGGACTTTTTATCACACAGGCCAACACACTTCCTACTGAGTTTTCTCTTTCCTGTCACCAGAAGACTCTGAAAGGTATAACCTTCTGACTATGATTTTGAAAATGTTTTCTCTTACTGTCATCACGATAGATAAAAGCTGTGAAAACCTATACGCTAGAATTTGGCACATTATCATAATTAACAGAAAACATATCCTATATTCTCCAAAGGCTCTCCAAGGAAAGAGAGCTTGTCTGCACATCAGATTATCTCGCTGCAGTGCCTGGGGCACTGTGGTCACCCAACACGCTATTTAAATTCAATTGTGTTGATCTCTAAAATGTTCTTTTTGCAGGGTAAAGATGTGGAGCATCTCAACTCCCCAACTAGATTAAATTTTCTTTAAGCTAGGCATCACTAACCCTTTCTTTTTATGTTTCATTTCATAACTCCTCTGACTTAAACTCTTCTTAAAGCTTTTAAAAAGCATTGCTTGTAACATGGAATTTCAACCCCTTATCAGACCCACCAGGCCCGTAGGATGTTGAATCCCTGCTCATTCCTCCCAGTTCATCTTGTGCCACATCACCTCCAAATCCCCTTCACCACGCCCGAAACATACTGGCCTCTTCTTAGGGCTTTGAATGAGCCCAGATCTTTTTACCTTTACGACCTTTGACTGTGGTATTCCCTCTGCCTGGGATGCTTTGTTTTATCACCTTAAGGACCATCTCCTAAAGAAATGCTCCCAGACTACACGTCTGCAGGTAGCACCTCTGTTCTTTTTAAATTTCCCTATGGTACCCATATTTTCCTTAAGACATCTATCGCACATGCCATTTGCCACATGCTCAGTTTCTGCCTCTCATACTAAGTTACAAGAAGGAAAGATCATTTTGTTTGGTTCAACCATGCCAGCTAGTATGAGTCCCGGCCCTAGTAGAAGATTCGTAAATATTTGTGAGTAAATAAATGAATACATAAAATTTCCACAGCAGTTAGCTTAATAAATAATGTCTGATTGCATCTTTTTTCAAAATCTGAAAATAACCTATCCAGGCATTACTACTATTGATTAACACAAAATGGCCAACAAACAGTAAACAACAACCCCATCGCTACTACCTGATAGTCAACACAAAAGCAGCAAACACCTGCTGATCCACCAAACTAATTTAACAGACCCATGCCTAAGGTACAGCAACTAAATACAAAAAAATCAGTAGCAGGAGTGTTCAGAAGAACCAGAATGTGGAGACAACCCAAATATCCATCAATGGACTAATGAATAAATAAGCATGGTCTATCCATACAGTGGGATACCCAGCATGAATGAACCTAGACAACACTGTGCTAAGAGAAAGAAGCCAGATACAAAAAACTATCTCTAAGGCAGATTGGTGGTTGCCAGGGACTGGGGAGAGAGAGAATGGGGACAGTCTGCTTAATGGGTAGAGGGTTTCCTTTTGGGGTGATAGCAACATTCTCAAACTAGATAATGGTGGTGGTTTTGCACTACCTGGTGAATATACTGAATACCATTGAAATTTGTACATGAATAAAATGGTTAAAATGGGTAAGCTTTATGTTGTATGTGTTTTACCACAATAAATTTAAAAGGGAGGAAGACAACTAAAAATTTCAGAATGTATACTATTTTTTTAAAAAAACCTTCAAAACTAGCCTCCAAATGAATGAGGTGGCAAGTAGCCAAGTTAGTCAGTGGTTGCTTTTATCATAGGAAATGTATCACGCTTTAAACCCATAAACTTCTTCACAAATACTGGCTTTCCAGAGGTCTTGGGACAGGAGGAAGAGGCAGAATTGCCTTACAATTAAAAAATGTTCCAGACAAGAGGTTTGAGGTGCCCAAGCTTCTAAAGAATTCTGCAGAAAAAGGTTCCAAATGCATGTTCCATATAGGTTTTGTGGTATGCATGATTACTTTATGTGGCACACAAATGAACATTATTTAATTTTACTGTAATTATTTTTGCTTAGAGTTATATTTGATTAATGGTCAAAACACCAGTTTTCATTTACAGTGATGATAAAATGTCTGTGTTGTTCACATGCCTGTTTCTAATCTATTTAATCATTTGTATGCAATAAAATTTACTCTGTATGGTGTATAAAGTCACATAACCATCACCATTAAGATACAGGACAGTTCCCTTATTCATTCAAATTCTCTCACCCTGCCCATTTCTAGCCCCTGCTCTTTGGTCCAGCAATAAAAATGAAGAAACCAGGGACAAACGCTGCAATCTGGATGAGTCTCAAATGCATGAGGCTAAGGTAAAGAAGCCAGGTTCCGAGCTTTGAGGTATGAATGAGGACTAGCTGCAAAGGGGCACAAGATTTGTATTTAGGCTGATGGGAATGTTCTGAAATTAGATGATGGCAATCATCGCACAACTCTGTAAATATGCTAAAAATCAGTGAATTGTACAACTAAAAATATACTAATTTTATGGTATGTAAATTATAACTCCACAAATACTTTATTTTTGTTTATTTAGAGACAGAGTTTCACTCTGTCACCTAGGCTGGAGTTCAGTGGAGCAATCTTAGCTCACTGCAGCCTCAAACTCCTGGGCTCAAGCCATCCTCCCACCTCAGCCTTCCAAGTAGCTGGGACTACAGGCAGGCACCATTACACTCAACTAAATTTTAAATTTCTTGTAGAGATGAGGTCTCACTTTGTTGCCCAGGCTATTCTCAAACTCTTGGCTTCAAATGATCCTCCCACCTCAGCCTCCCAAAGTGCTGGGATTACAAGCATGAGCCACCACATCCAGCTTCCATAAAGACTTAAAAAAAATTCTTACATCAAATTTTTTTTTTCACACACAAAAAGATATTTCATTGGGATCGCCTTCTAGAAAGGCAAAACTACAGGAATAGAAAATTGATAAATGTGCCCCTTTACAAATAAATGAAGTTAATGAAAAAATACTTTGATTTAAACGAACGCTAAGAATGAATGCATGGAGATGAGGTAAACTTCAGAAAGCTGGTATGATGAGCGTGGGCTTAGGGACTGATCTGTTTGCCAGAGTTCCTGGGTAGATGGGGGTGTGCCCCTGCTACCATTCCGAGGGCTGGGGCACCTGCCCCAGGGCAGGTTTGTATAACCTCCCACCCGCAGCAAACACGTCCACTTACTGTGGCGGTGCCGGAGACGGTCTGAGCGCTCGTGTCCGCCGGGCTCTGCTCGGAGTGCGTCTGGGCGGGAGGGTACAGGTTTAACGTGTGCTCGGGAACCGTGGTCTGGCCTGTGTACTCTGGCGCGGGGTGGGGATGAGGGGCCGTGTATTCCGCGGGGATACCGTTTTGCGGGGGAGCAAACTGGGCCGAAGCGTAAGGCTGAGCCATTGTGTCAGGGGCAGCGGCTGCTTCCTGATTACCCTGAAAAATCAAAAAGGTGGAGAGAGGGAGAGAACATCATGAGAAGCCACACTTCAAAAACCTTCCTCCCAGATCCCAGGACGGTCGTGCACTGTGTACTTTGTAGGGGTCACCATGGTGCCACCAGCCTGAGATGGACCAATCGATGGTCATCTTCACCAGACCCTATAAGGAAACAGTAACCATCACTTCTCCCCGTTTTACAGATGCAGAAACCGAGGCTTGGAAAAAATAGTCACTTTTCCCAAGCCATCCAGCCTAATATTCAAAGACGAGGAGGGTCTGTGGCTTACTAGATTGGAATTTATTTTTTTCTGGCAGATCCTTTTTATTTCATTCCCATTTTGGAAGCTGTGAGCATTTAGTTGTCCGCAGTGACAGCAGAACCTTGATTTGATGCTTAAAGTGCCAAGAGAGATTAAATTGAACGTGTGTGTTCTTGAGAGGAGAGACAATTTACGTAAGCATTTGAATTTAATCAAAGTTTTATGTGACTTGGCTCACATAATGGAAAGAGGGAGTATCCTTTTAATGGGCCTAGTGTCTGTGTGGTTGTGTTATGTTGTGTGTGTGTGATGTCCCCAGTGCCAAAATAAAGCAGCTGATAAAAATTCAGGGCCTAATTTGGACAAAGATTGTTCTCTCTGACATCCTCATTTTAAGCATTTCGGAAAAATATTGGATTTAACTCTTAGTCTCATTAGTCCATCCCTCTCCCTCCCTGCCTTACTTTTTTATGAGCACGGAATATTATATAACAATTCATTCTTCAGATCTAGGCAAAACATGCAGTATGACAATTACAACCAACTCAGAAGAATTTTAAAAACACACACAACAAAAACCTGAATTCAAATGCTTCCATTTCAGGAAACATCTCTCTCTCTACCTCCTCCTCCACAGTCCTACCACGACACATACACACACACACACACGGCATAAGAAATTGTAACCCAAAGGTCCAAATTTTCCATGGTCTCAGTAGATGGGATCAAACAGTCAGAAAGACAGAGAGAGGAAAAAAACTTGGCAATTAAGCACACGAAATAGCTGCCTCTCCCATTGTCTCTGGTGAATTAGATGTGACTTTAGCCCTCGTATAATGATACTAGGGCAAAAATATCAGAATTGCTCCTTATCTCTTTGGTACTCGCCACCAACATCCGAAATCCTCTTTCTCTAAAGCAATTTGAGTGCAGCAAAAACATGATGACAGAAAGAAGGGAAGAAAAAAATAAGTTTGTTCTCAGAGCAGCACACAGAACTGGTGCATTTGTTTAGAAGGGACCTTAATTAGAATGTTAAAGATGACACTTGGAAGAGAACTAAGCTTAGGATAAGTTTAAACATTTTATAAGTAAAAACATTCCCATCAGGCTCTTCCCTCCTCCAGACAAATTTCTCCAAATGTCTGTGCCATTGGAAACAAAAGGACACAAACGTTTCTTTCTCTTTCTAACATTTTCCCATAGCACTGGGGCCATGGAGGGTGTGCCTATGCTGAGGCTGAGTTGCTATCCATGAGCAGTTAACCCTGCCCATCCTTGGGAAGCCACAGAACACATGCACTGATATTGCTGGTCTGTCATCACTCCTGTTTCTTCAACAAGACCCCAGTTTCCTTCTGGGGGACAGTCCCACTCTCAGCCTGTATGGTGCAGATACAGTTGAACCCAGCTCCTGGTCACTGCGTGATGAGCCATAGGACACCAGCCTGGCCAATCAGAAGGTCCCACTGAAACAGTCCCATGGATTTGGGTTCATGCACATCTATTGAGTGAGTCCATTAGTGCATTAAGGCCTAGCCACACCACTGAGTCCCAGTCACCCTGGGGTTTTGCTGTAGTTTTGGGGAAGAAGTTCTCTTTCCACTCTGGCAGCTGTAAAAACAACATAAGCCTGGAGCTGCCAAGAACTGACATTTAGGCTGGGCATGTTGCCCCATGCTTGTAATTCTAGCACTTTGGGAGGCCAAAGCAGGTGGAATACTTGAGATCAGGAGTTCGAGATCAGACTGGGCAACATGGTGAAGCCCCATCTCTACTAAAAATACAAAAATTAGTCAGGTGTGGTGGCACATGCTTGTAATCTTAGCTACTCAGGAGGCTGAGGC
This sequence comes from Rhinopithecus bieti, assembly GCF_001698545.2. Lineage (NCBI taxonomy): Eukaryota > Metazoa > Chordata > Mammalia > Primates > Cercopithecidae > Rhinopithecus > Rhinopithecus bieti. Next base: position 121,926 of record NW_016805992.1, on the reverse strand, counting down.
AGGAGAATCACTTGAATGTTGGAGGTGGAAGTTGCAGTGAGCTGAGAGCGCACCACTGCACTCCAGCCTGGGCCACAGAGCAAGATTCTGTCACAACAACAACAACAACAACAACAACAACAACAACAACAACAATAGAATTGCCACTTGAAGGGGACCTGCCTACAGGTGAGGCCAAACTAGAGGAAAATGAAGAGAAGAAACTGAGGAATAGAAAGGTTTCTACTGAGTCGCAGTGACATCATTTGAGTCTTGAATCCAGCTTTACCCGCAGTTAGCACCACCCCTGTTTGTTTTAGTTACACAAGTCAGTAAACGTCCTATATTTTAACAGCTTTACTTAAATATCATTAACATAAAATTATTTATGTAAGGTGTATAACTTGATGTTTTGACATATGTATACATTGTGAAGTGACCACATTCCAGGTAATTAGCATATCCATCACTTCTACATGATTTCCATTTGTGTGTGTGTGTGTGTGTGGTGAGATTTAATTTAAGATCTATCCTCTTAGCACATTTCCAGTATATAATACAGTATTTTTAACTCTTGTTCCCATGCTGTTCTTAAATCTCCAGAACGTATCTGTCTTGCAAAACTGACACTTTGTACCCTTTATCTCATTTTTTAAGCTACTTTTTCTGTTACTTACAACCAAAAGGGTCTTGACTAATTAAAAAAAAAAAAACAAACTTCTGCTGCTTTATAACTAAACTAGTATCTTTTCTTTTTCTAGGCTGTTCAGGGAACATATCCTTCTGTACAGAAATTTCATAGCGATGCCACTTCTCTATGGGTGATGAAAAGCCCCAGAAATGTGGGGATCTTGGGAACCATCTGATGAGAAATTCATTGTGCCAGAGGCAGCTTCTGCTTAAAGGTCTGTTTCTGTCTCCCCAACCTTCTACCTGGCCCATCTCTGAATTGAAAGATAGACTTATGTCAACTCTTACAGGGAAGCACAGAATAATCACACAAGCAGTGGTATGGACAATGATCATATGAAGACAAAGGCTTCCCTCCTCCACCTCCAGCAGAAGATACTTTCACCAGGAACATATATAATCCTGGGGCTTTTCATGAGTACAGAGCAACCTCAGGAAAAGTGGCCCATTCCTACTAGTTCCTGCAAAAAAGCTAAGGCTCCTTGTAGACTTGGAGCTATCTCTGTATCGAACAGAGAAGGGTCATGCCCTCCAGAAGCTTATGGTAAGTTAAGGGAGAAGAGCTCCATCCTCTCAACTCCATCAAGTCTTCACATTCACTGCCCCTCAGCTTGGAAAGCCTCACCTACCCACTTGCCCAGCTAGTCCTTTCTCTTCCTTCAATCCGCATCAAGAGTCCCTCCTCCAGCAGGCTTTCCTTGATGCTGAAACTCAGTCAGTTGCCCATTCCCTCTACTCCACTGCAGATGGATGGCCATAGCTCACACAGCTCCAAGTACTGCCATGGCCTGTTTATTTGTCTGTGAACTCCCTGAAAACAGGACACTCTGCCACATTCCCTGTCCCATCTCCATGGTCCAACAGCATACTAGCTGCAAAGTGGACATTTATAAATGTCTGCCAAGTGAATATGTGCTTGAAAAATGACCTCTGGGCTCTGTAAAGCCTAGTCTGGCAGCAGAAGATAGGGTAGGGGGATGAAGAGAGGACCTAGCAAATGACTCATGAGGCAAACCTGGCCCAAATTTTGTTTTTGTAAATAAAGTTTTATTGGAACACAGCCATGCTCATTTGTTTACTATCTGTAGCTGCTTTTGTACTACAAATGCAGAGTTGGATAGTTGTGACAGAAACTGCCTAGCCCACCAAGCCTGAATGATCTATTATCTTGTCCTTTGTGGAAAATGTTTTCTAATAGCTGTGGCAGAATGTCATTAGATATGGGGTCACCAGTTAAGAAGCCATTATTGTATAAATAGTTTGGGCAGAAAATAAAGCAGGCAGTGAAGCAGAAAGAGAGAGAAAGGGGCTGTATTTTCTCTAAACCAAAGAGGGGTGATAGCTAGTCTTGGAGACTGGCAATATTGAAAATGGTGCAAAAACAGTGAGTCAGAATCTTTTGGGGAATTTACTTTCCATTAGCAGGTCTTTGACCTGTAAACACACATGCACACAGGCTTTAAATCTGCATAAGTGGGCTTATGAGCAGAAGGTTCATGACGGCCTCAGACTTCCATGAAAAGCAGCCCCTTCTCCTCAATGGTCCTCAGAAGAAAACCTAATAGGTGGCAGGCACTGTGCTGGGCGCCTCATACCGGCAGTTCTTCCAGAGTGGTGACTGCTCCCCACAGGACATAAGGCAATGACAGGAGACAGTTTTGATTATCACAAATGAGGGAGGATGTGCTACTGCCATCTAGTGGGTGGAGGCCAGGGATGCTGCTAAACATCCTACAGTGTACAGGACTGCCCTGAACCGCAAAGGACTGTCCCGCCCCAAATGTTAATAGTGCCAAGGTCCAGAATCCCCACTTTGCATGCAATGCATCTCTAATGTCAATTTACCTTGTCATCAAAGATGCTCCAGACCAAAGCTGGGAATAATTATTCAAGGTCACAGCCACAGATAGTTCTTAGGAAAGCCAAGAGTTAAACCAAGGCATCTCTCATCTAGCAAGAGAATCACCTGGTGGGGAGTTCACTTCATTCATTCATTCATTATTTTTATTTTTATTTTTTTGAGACAGACTTTTGCTCCTGTTACCCAAGCTGGAGTGCAATGGTGGGATCTCGGCTCACTGTAACCTCTGCCTACCAGGTTCAAGCAATTCTCCTGCCTCAGCCTCCCGAGTAGCTGGGATTACAGGTGCCCACCACCAGGACCAGCTAATTTCTTGTATTTTTAGTAGTAGGGTTTTACTATGTTGGCCAGGTTGGTCTCAAACTCCTGGCCACAAGTGATCTACCCGCCTTGGTCTCCCAAAGTGCTGGGATTACAGACATGAGCCACCGCGCCCGTCCACTTCCCATTCTTAAATAAGCAACTCCCTCTCTACCATATACACCATGGACCTGTGTTTTAGCTGTTGGTGTGTTACTCCCTGTGAGGAAGCCAGGGACTAGGGTATTTGATTCAAAGATGCCAGCAATTCCAATGGACAGGTTAGGTTGGTGACCATTCGAAAGGAGTGGGACAGCAGCCTAGGAAACTTCTGCACTACCTCAAGCCTGAGGCCTGACTTTGAAATGCTTTGAGGCTATCCGAGGAAAGGCAAGGACCAGCTGGGGGCATCACACGTGCCAATGCAAACCACCCACCTCTATCATGAGTTGTCCAATTCTGGCAAACACAGAACACCATGCTCTAGGGTAGCCAAGGAGCCTGCAGTTAGCATCCAGGAACATGGGGCTCCAGATTTCATCCTGTACCTAGAGTTCTCAAACAGATGTTGGTGGGACCCCCCCTACAGTAATTTATTAACACTGACAGCCGTTCCAGAGAGATCCTAATTAATATTCCCAACATTTGCACTTTAGGCTAATTACAGCTAATATTTAATTAAGACCATTGTACTTCTTATGGAATTATTTTTCACCTTCAAATGGCTCCAGAGATATCTTTGTTTCCTCCCTAGTGACGTTCCTGGATTCTTAGCTTTGCTGAAATGTATTTTCTGGAAAAATATATTGACATTAAGGGCACCTTTTCAACTCCAGGTCACAGCAAATCCTAGGCACGCGAACAGGCTCCTGGGTTGGAAACTGAAGCCAACTTCATGTAGGGGACAGTGACAGGCAAAATTATTTGGAGCATTCTGGCTAGACATTCCCTTATTTGCAGAAGCCGCCTTCTTTCTTCTACTCCAATGCCAAGTCCCCACCTTTCCCTAAATAAGTGAAATGATCAGAGAGCTTCTGATATCTGCAGTCAGGGTGCTTGTGGGTGTTCCTAGTTGATGAGCAGGACGATCTGCCTTGCGATTGTTCCCCACACCATCAAGCAAACGCTTCAGAAGCTTTTGCAAACTTAACGTTTAATTTCAGTGCCTGGACTTTCTTGAGTGGTTACTCAGTACACAAAAAGAGGATGAAAGGAGGCCAAGCTCTCACGCTTTAAAACTCACTATTGCTGCTGCAGAACTGACTAGAACCTTGAAATAAACAACATTTATTAGGATAAACTTAGAAGAAACTTTCTTGTCCCCAGTCACCAAACCTCTCAGTCAACGAGAGCGACTCAATGACAGCAGGATGGAAACCTGTCATTACTTAAGAAACCCTGACGTGTAGTTTTCACTCCAGTTACCAAGAGCAAAAGGATTATTAAAATGCAACCAAGTCTGATTCCTAAAAGCAAAAAAAAAAAAAGTCATTTCAATTTAAATATTTTACTGAAGCATGAAATAGCCCGGCTATCATTGCTGTTTTAAGACAAACACTGGAATCTGACTATTAGCATAGTGTGCCGACTCTTGTATGCACACAATCAGAGGGCCACTCTTCTGATGCTCAGACAATTTCTTTGGTCACTAAAATATCCTAAAACCTGAATTTTCTCTCTGAAGTGGACTCAGGAGACAGAGTCAGAGAGAAAAAAAAGTGAGAGGCTTTTTTTGTTGTTCTTTTTGTTTTCCAAGACATTGCCTTTCTCCCAGTTGTTGCCCTGAGTGGTTTAATAAACTAGTTTTGAGAAACTAATAAGACAACCAAGAGTGGTAGCCAGTCAGGCTTTGCAAAATCTTTTGGCTCAAAATCTAACGCAAACCGTATCTCAACTGAAAAATAATCTTTAAGTGGCCGAACATGAAATGGGTCTATTCTTTTCCATGTAACTACCTGACTTTCACTGACAAGGCAAAATACCTGCTTTCATAGCTGTCCAGGTGGACTTTAAAATAGACAAATATTTTCGTGTGCGGGTATGTGTGTGTGCACACTCACACGCCTGCGTTTCCCCACCTTTATAGTCAAACTTCTTGAGCACACCCTCCCTTTCTGCATCTGGAATTTATTTGTCCCCAGTTTATTTCCTGCTGTGGAGAACTTCCTCTGGCCTAAACTCAACCCTTATAATGAAGAAATGCACAGGAATTGTCAAAAGTTAATAAGCCAGCTGATCGTATCTGTCCACACAGCCCAGGAAAGCAACGGCTCCTGCAGTGGGACCCCCCACCAGCATGGACTCACTGGAGGAAACCTATCCATTCTTGGTGGTTGCCTGCAGTTTTCAGTCTTGCTGACAGTTTGTTTTACTTTAGCTTAGGAGCATGGTCTACGCCACTTCTCTGGCAAGAAATCGCGCATATTCAGAGAAACCCTCTTGTGCTGAACCGAACTGAGCTAAACTGCATCATGCCCTACGGGCACTGAAACAAAGAAGAAAAATGTGAAAGGACACCATTAACCTGCTGGTTCTAAGACCCGCTCAGTTCCACACATCAAGCAGAAAGCGCATGCGCGCACGCACACACACACACACACACACACACACACACACACACACGCACACGCACACACACACTCTCTTCACCAAAACTCCTCTCCTTTCCCCGGACATGATTCAAGGAGCAAGCTCCATGTCACAGACAGCACAGGCTTAACGCAAGAAAAGCTTTCAGCTTCATGCAAATCACAATTTTGAGTGAAAGATTAAATGGAAAAAAAAAAAAAAAAATACCTGCTGCACCATCCTGCTTCCTTTCTCCTCCATAAACTTAGCAGCTGTTCTTGTCCCACACCACAAAGCATCTGCCCCAAGCACGCCTCAATTACGAGCGAGGGTGTGCGCACTGTGCAATGTGTGGATGATTGGGGTGTTGAGGAAGGTGGGGGGGCTGAGGCCGCCTGGCTGACCTCCCCCTCAACATCTGACTGATCCCAAAACCAACCCAGATGGGACTTTTTCTACCAGCAATGCCTGGCCCATCAATCACAGCTTGCTCCTCCTCTGGCTCCTACTCTCAGTTTCACAGCGCACCAGTGAGCAGATGATTATATAGAGGAGGAAGGGGGAAAAAAAACCAAAAAAAAAAAAAAAAAAAAAAACCCAGTGCTCGACCACATTAATAGCTGTTTAAAAAACATTAGAAATACGATTCTGTGCATCGCCTGGAGCTGGAATTTTTCATTACTAAACTAAATATATGGTATGCAAAGTTATAAAATCCAGCAGGGAGCTTGCTACTATCTTATTTTATTTTTTCTGAAGAGGGGAGGGCAAACATTCAGGGATAAAAGGGAAGAGATAGAGGAAGGATGAAAAAAGCTTAAAGAGATAGACAGATCGCAAGAGGTAAATTTTTTAAAATACTGTGAGAACATCAGACAGCATGAATTTGTAACAAAGCTGTGTGGTTAACGGCAAATCGATCTTAAAAATACCATAACTGATGATGACTTGGAAGATTTTGAAATCCAGCTCTTTTGCAGATTGGCTGTGTAATCTTAGATAAGTTATTGTGATACTCCAAGCACTAGTTTTTGCTTCTGTTTAATGGCACCAATGATGAGTAGTTTCACCGTATTATAGTAAGGATCTAATTAAAAATCAAATCACCAAAAACTACACACACACACACACATGCGCACACACACAGGGCCTGGCTCATAGTATGCATTATGTAAATGAATTCATTCATTCACATTTAATGAAACGATAAGCAAAATCCAAATCCATCTTTGTTCCTACAGACCTTACAGCCAAGTGCAGCAGCAGACTTCAAGAAGCAAAAAATAAATACTAAGATGACCACAATATTCCAGTGGTGATAAATGCTATGAAGAAAAAGTATAGGGGTCTTGCTTTCTCCTTTTCTTGGACTTTTGTCTTTCCATGGCTTACCTTTTTTTTCTCTCTCCCAGTGAGCAAAAACAAGAACTCATACAAAAAATTCCCCAGTGAAACCCCACATCAATGCCCAATGCAGCCTCTTTATTTAAAGCTGCAAATACTTTGTTCTTCCTTTATTATGAAAACTACAACAACCAGAGTGAAATGTCAAAACAATTTCGGTTATTATTTGCTCATGTCTTTCTTGCTTGTCGAGGGAGAGGTTCTGAGAGTCCCATCCACCCTTCCTACAGATAGCTGCTTATCACCAAGCCTCCTTGCTATAGAAAGAGAGATCTTCCCCCACTGGAGGGAATGGATGGGGTTTCTGAAGCGATTCAAGTTGTAATTAAATGGTATAACAGAGGAGGAGGAGGTGAGGGTGTAAGGGACTGCCTGGTCAACCTTCCTGCTTGTCTGTTTTGCAGGTTCTAGTTCAGGTGGCCCCTGTGCGATGTTTTTCTTTTTAATTCCCAGCTCTTCAAGGTTGGGAATCTGGATACACAGTATTTGTGCCCGTCCTTACATTTCCATTTCCAATCATACTTTGGGGATCTCTGCAATGCATCACAGAGTGAGAGTTTAAAACAAGCAGCCCTTTCACATTCTTCAAAGGGATGTGTCAGCTCCCCTCTCTAACCACATAACCACAGAGGACAAGAGGCCCTGTCTCACAAGACTCCAGCTCAGTATGCGAGGACAGCAGCCATTCCCACAAACCATAAGCTCTTGTCCTCAACTGAGAAGCCAAATTCTGTCCTTCAACCTGGGAAAGAGAGACAAGACCAAGACGGACAATTCCCTGGTGATAGCATTAATGTCCTAGGGAATAATGAAGAAAATACTCAAAAACAAACAACAACGAAACAACCAGCCAGGCGCAGTGGCTCATGCCTGTAATCCCAGCACTTTGGAAGTCCAAGGTGGGTGGATCACTTGAGGTCAGGACTTTGAGTCCAACCTGGTAAAACCCCATCTCTATTCTAAAAATACAAAAATTATTCAGGCATTGTGGCAGGTGCCTGTAATCCCAGCTACTTGGGAGGCTGAGGCACCAGAATCACTTGAACCCGGGAGATGGAGTTTGCAGTGATCCAAGACTGCATCACAGCACTCCAGCCTGGGAGACAAGGTGAGACTCTATCTCAACAAGCAAAGAAAAAGAGACTTAAATAGAGAAAGAGTTAAAGAGTTTCAGGTGGAAACTGTCAGAGAGATGCAACAGAACATGGGTCCTTAGTCCGTGGAACATGAGTTCCTTGGGTATTCTTTTAAAAATATCAGATTCCAGCCTGGCGCGGTGGCTCATGCCTGTAATCCCAGCACTCAGGGAGGCCAAGGTGGGTGGATCATGAGGTCAGGAGATTGAGACCATCCTGGCTAACACGGTGAAACCACGTCTCTATTAAAAATACAAAAAATTAGCCGGGTGTGGTGGTGGATGCCTGTAGACTCAGCTACTCGGGAGGCTGAGACAGGAGAATGGCGTGAACCAGGAGGCGGAGCTTGCAGTGAGCTGAGATTGCACCACTGCACTCCAGCCTGGGCGACAGAGCGAGACTCCATCTCAAAAAAAAAAAAAAAAAAAAAAAAATCAAATCAGATTCCAAGGCTTCACACCAGACCTACTGCCTCTGGATCTCTGAGGGTAGGATCCAGGGACGGGCACTGTCAAAAGGTGCCCCAGATAGTTCTGATACCCGATCCTGGAGAAAAATGTTCTGTGATTTTTATTCTGTCAGTCTGATCTCTTAGGCTGTAAGACCATGTAGGGGATCATCATATCAACATTTTTTAAATGAAATAAACTACACACACGAGAGAAGAATAAAATAGTTAAGAGTTTGTATTGTTTCATGAAAACTTTTTGTGGAGGAATGGGTTCAGAGTGTAAAATCTTTTATGAATTGTGGTAAAAATAAATAAATGGAAAAAAAAAAACACCATGCTAGGCCAGGTAACTTCTAGTATTAGTTACTATCTAACCTTGTAATGCCGTGACTATGAAATCAAAGTCAAATATTGAGGCATCAAGAGCATAATGGTGAAAACTACTGGCAAGTCATTCAATCTTTATGTGACCCAGTTTCCTTATTCCTAAAATATAAATAGTAATATATATTATTCTTCACAGTGAGACTCTTATGATGTTTTAGAGGGAAAAATCTACTGGAATGTATTTTAGAATCTAGAAAGTCCTGTATGCACATACGTCCCATTGTGGGGATAAAATTGGTCCTCCTTCTAGTCCAGTGAAGTTCTTTCTCTGGAGAACCCAGGAAGAAGTGATGTGTGTTGGACTCTAACCTACTTTAGTGAATACTAAACTCATTATGGTACCTTTGGCAGATAAGAAAACTGAGGTGCCAAACAAATGAAAAATACTTTCCAACACATGGATCTAGCACATTAGTAAGGGAAAGAACCAGAATTTTAACATAGTGTGGTCTTATTGAAGAATTCTTGTTACTGAATCCATAATAAGATAAAGATGAAGATGGTGGTGGTGGTAGTGGTGGTGATGATGGTGATAGTAATAATGGTGATGGTGATAATGATGTCTGCTAATGAGGATAAGAAACAATCAGCACACCAATTATGAGCTGATTATTGTTCTAAGCACCAAGCATACAAAATTCAACAAAGTAGCTTTGCCTACATTACCTCATTTAACAAGAATCCAATGTGCTGTGTCTTTTTATCTTCTTTTTCAAGCTAGGTGGGATTACTTGCTCATACTCACACAACTTGTTAGTGCTACATGCCCAAATCTGTCAGAATCCTACATTGTATATTCTTAAATACTTGGAGATGAATTCAAATCTGACCTCATTTAGATAATCATATAAACTTTTGTTCTGATAACTATGCTAGCTTACAGAATTTTTTTTTTCCTTTTTTTGAGATGGAGTCTTGCTCTGTTGCCCAGGATGGAGTGCAGTGGCATGATCTTGGCTCACTGCAAGCTCCTCCTCCCGGGTTCAAGCAATTCTCCTGACTCAGCCTCTGGAGTAGCTGGGATTACAGGCACCCGCCACCACGCCCGGCTATTTTTTTGTATTTTTAGTAGAGATAGGGTTTCACTGTGTTAGCCAGGATGGTCTCGATCTCCTGACCTCGTGATCTGCCCACCTCTGCCTCCCAAAGTGCTGGGATTATGGGTGTGAGCCACCGCATCTGGACAGAAAATTATCTCTTGAACAAAGAATGCTGTAGTTGTGCTGAAGCCATAATTCATAGAATCCAACAAACAACAAAGATGACAGAATCCACGTTACAGATTCCAGCAAAGCTACCTGTCTCATTTCACTTCCCCAGCCTCAATAGGGAAGCACAGTTACAGGATGGAAGCCATCTTGCCATGGCTGACAAACACCAGCCCCAGAAACACAAGCCAACGGAGTGGGCGGCCGACTTGCAGTGAGGAGGTGTTATGTTTGCAAAATGTTCCATCCTGATTTTCCATTTGGAGTTACAGAAGGCAATGGAGAGGTTGTTTTTCTCAACTCTTTAAAAATCACTGACAATAAAATATTTATGGTACTTTGTGCAAGTCAGAGACCTGGATATGGTCACTTCTGAGGTGATAATTCCAAAGGGAAACATGGTTAACCCTTAAAATTTAGGAACATCCAGAACAAGTGAAATTCCCAACCAACAGCATCAGGCACTTAGGAAGATGGAGTTTCTCTCTTTTCCAGGGTCTCAGAGGACCCTGTCTTACCATTTAAAACCCCTGTCAAAGTATGACATTATATACACATTGTGGTGTCCATCTCCAAATGGACTGTGAACTCTGTGAGTACAGGAACCTCGTCTGGTTTCCCTTTTTTTTTTTTTGTCTATCACTGTTGCCTCAAGCATCTCAAACAGTGTCTGAGGTGCACACACATGTGAGCACGCACACACACACACATACACACAGACACATACAAAAGCATTCAAAATGTTTTGTTGAATAAAAAATGAACCCCAAGCTAGTCCCTTCATTTTTACTAGTACTGAGACATGTTCTGACTCACTCAGCACCTCGGGGCACTGAGCACAAGGTCAAAACCATCCACTGTTGCCGTGCATTACTGAAAAAGTTTCCCCATTGGAATATCCAAACACTGCACTGAAGCATTTCTTGCCAGAAAAGCATGCCGCATAGGGCTTCACCTGTCTGTGAAATTGCTGCAAATGCCTTATTATTGCCTGTTATTAATATAAACTAACAGGCAGAGCAGCTGGTATTCTTTGAGCACCTTCTAAGTATCAAACAATGTTAGTCGCTACATATATACACACACACACACATATATATACACACATATGTGTGTATATATATGTGTGTATATATACATATTATAGATAAAGGAAAGGACATAATTGTTAGAGAAAGACTTAAATTTGAGGTCTGGATTTGCACTTATTCACTTCAAGACCTTATGTTTCCTTATCTGTGAAGTGGGTGTGCTAAAAGAGTTTATTACTCGAGCTCCTGTGGAGATGAAGTGAGATTATATATATATATGTGTGTGTGTGTGTGTGTGTGTGTATATGTGTGTATGTATGTGCAATCTCACTTTATATGTGTGTATATGTATATGTATATATGTATATGTATGTGTATATATGTGTAATCTCACTTCATATGTGTATACATATATATAATCTCACTTCATCTCCACAGGAGCTAGAGTAATAAACTCATTTTTAGCGCACCCACTTCATAGATAAGGAAACATAAGGTCTTGAAGTGAATAAGTGCAAATCCAGACCTCAAATCTAAGTCTTTCTCCAACAGTGAGGTTCTTTCCTTTATCTATAAATGACCTTTTTGTGGACTAAGATAAGAGGTGATATTTGTGAGAGTTATGGTGGAACAATTCACCATAAAATATTTATGAGACATTCTGACAAAGCCTTTTAGTATCCTAGGCAAAATTAGAGGTTGCCAAAAAGGCGCGAGACCGTGTTCCTGCCATCCTAAGATCCAGAAACCGGGTAGGTTAATCACATTAATGATGATAGTGTTACTGATAACATTCTTGATAATAACAATAATACAATTAGAAGGGCTTAAGCCACATGCTTGCCACTGCCCTAAATGTTCTGTAAATAGAACTTCCATCAATACAGCCCACAGCCCAATGATACAGGCAAAAACATTATCTTCAATTCATAAATAATAGGCTTTGAGAGGCTAAGAAAATTATCTCAGGTCATGATGGTTGCATGAAGAAATTTATACCAACCCAACTCTGAACCCAGAGCCTAGCCTATGACTGCCATTATTTTCAACTTTTTATTTTCAAATAATGAAAGAGATATAATTATACAAAGTTTCAAAAAATGTAGAAGGTCTTGGGTACCATTCATTCATTTTCCCCCATGATAACCTCTTGCATAACTATAACACACTGTCAAGACCAGAAAGCACGGCTGTTGTAAGTACTTGGCTATCAATACCGACCAACCATCACCACTGCCATCCATTCCTGAGTGACAGCTGGGGCTGCCCATCACTGTCACAGATACACTTGTATGGGCAGAAGGGCAGATGGACAATAGAAAATCAAACTCTGCAAATAAACATTGGCAAAAGTGAATTTTTGTCAGGGAAAGAACAGACAGATGCATTTTGAATTTTAATTCAATAGGGATTCTCCACCTCCTGGGTATGCAGGCAGCCTCAATCCTGAACAGACTTTCATAATCCAACTCCTTTCACCAGCCCACTTTTTCTAAAGGGGGAAAAGTTCTTACTACTACCACTAGAGTAACATCAGTGTCAAATTCACATTCAAGATAAATTTAGATGACTTGTGCTATTGCTAATACTACTACATTTAACCAACCTATCCACAAGAGGGAAAGGATGGATTCTGTCCCCTTAAATAGCTGGCTTGCAGTTACCCTACAGATATAATTTGAGATAATATCGCCATGTGACTTATTCCATCATAGCTGTCCAGAGTATTCTCTGTCTGCTTCTAAAGAAGGAAATTGATAGATTTAATGTGAGACAACTTTCTTCGTAAGAGAGGAAGTCCTTATACATACAAACAGAACCAAATAGCTTAGAGAGACAGCAGCTCCGCCATGAATGTTGCTGACTACGGCATCCCACTAAGAATGTCACCAAGGGTCTCTTGATTTGGAAAATTGGGAGCATTAAGTCACACTGATGAAACGAGAATCATATACCCTCCCCACCGGGATTAGGTTACAGATGACGGAATGTTCTTGTGAAGAGAAAAGTAAACATTCTAGCTACAAAGTAGTGCAAGGAGTGGATACCATCATCTTGGACGTGGATACATTCAGAATAATTTATGTTTTTATTTTTGAGACAGAGTCTCACTCTGTCACCCAGACTGGAGTGCAGTGATACGATGTCAGCTCACTGCAACCTCAGTGTGCCAGATTCAAGCGATTCTCCTGCCTCAGCCTCCCGAGTAGCTGGGATTACAGGCACCTGCCACCACACTTAGCTAATTTTTGTAGTTTTAGTAGACAGGGAGTTTCACCATGTTGGCCAGGCTGGTCTCAAACCCTGACCTCAGATGATCTGCCCATCTTGGCCTTTCAAATTTCTGGGATTACAGGCATGAGCCACTACTCCCAGCCAATTCAGAATCATTTCTTTTTATACCACATTGTAAAATTTTCTACCCATCAAAAAAGTTTGTGTCCCACTACCACTAATTGACATACCTTCAATTTCTTCTTCAACCCTTTCTCAAAGCTAGGTACCTAAACACAGCCTAAACAATACAATGGCTTTGTGGAGGCATGATACAGTGAAAATTAGCAACTACCTGCCGCCCCCACATTGTTTATAAAGAATGTACAAAGCCAAGCATCTGCCTGTATTTTTAATTATTCAGTTTTCTTACATGAAAACCAGAGACCTCCCATAATGTTGTAAGCTCCTTAAGGGCAGGTGCTTGTCCATGTATCTTTAATGCTTCCCTCTTTTTCTTTTGCACATTGTAATCTGGTGTTTGACATGATAAATATCATTGGCTTGCATTCACCTCACTTGTAGAAAGATGTCTAATCTGGTTACTGCAACAGGCAAAGATGATAAAATATGACCTTGTCTTTCATTGTGTGTTGCATAAGTTTTAGCCTCTCATAGTTTGCCAACTGAAAAAAAAAAGGCTGTCATAAAATGAATGATAGTGGGACTTGGAAGAAATGAAATTAGGAGAGACTGCCAGAAAGCAAGGGCAATGAACTATCCAAATAGGCAAGAACATGATACTCACACAATTGTTTCAGGAGTTAAGTATTGAGTATCTGTTGGATGGCAGAGACTGTGCTGTTTGGGGGCTACACTGGTGAATAAGATAGACATAGCCCGGGTACCTCTATAGCTACAGGCTGGCAGGGGTCATAGAATAGTCTAGAGATTTACAGTGCAACAGGGTACATGTCCAGAGAATAGAAATGTCAGAAATGAAAGGATTTATCAGGTAAGGTTTTCCAGAAGAACTGATGTCTAACTTGAGGGTCTTGAAGAGGGAGCAGGAAACAGCCAGGTGGTAGGATATAGACTGGCAAAACAATATGTAGAAAGGCCCATTGAAATGGCAAATGTTAGGATAGAATATCTCATACTCAGGGTGGCAGCATCAATGGAAACAAAGTAGAAGAAAGCAATGAGAACATTTTCAGAGTCATAGGACCTATAAAATATAGAGCTGGGCTGAAGACCTGGAGGCTACTGGATTGTAAGTCTCTCAAAAGCAGAGACCTAGGTTCTGTCTTATAGGACACCATATCTCCAGCACTATCGGAATGGCATGCACAGAGTGAGTGACCAAACACGATTTGATTAAATCAAAGAGTAAATGCAACAATGATACATGCCAAGACAAAGCTGTCTTACGCATTCCCTTGTCTTAGGAAAGAAAGAAGAAGGGTAAGAACAGAGAGGGGGCTGATAATTTAAGCTACATATTGACATTACCTTCTCACTGGAAGTAACTCTAATGCTTGAAATAGAAGAAATAAGCAGAGGAAACAAGTAGTCACTTTAAGTAAATAGGACAAAGGATCATTCTCTTCTCCATTACCATCATCACAGTATCTCAGCTGGGGTGTATTAGTCTGTTCTCACACTGCAAGTAAAGACATACCTGAGACTGCATAATTTATAAAGGAAGGAGGTTTAATTGACTCACAATTCATCATGGCTGGAAAGGCCTCAGGAAACTTACAATCATGGCAAAAGGGGAAGCAAACATGTCCTTCTTCATGTGGTGGCAGGAAGGAGAAGGGACGAGCAAAGAAGGGGGAAAGCCTCTTATAAAACCACCAGATCTTGTCAGAACTCACTCACTATTACAAGAACAGCATAGAGGTAACTGCCCCCATGATTCAATTAAGATCCCTCCCATGAGACGTGGGGATTATGGGAACTAGAGTTCAAGATGAGATTTGGGTGGGGACACAGTCAAACCATGTCATGGGGATAGGTTGTAAAGGTTACTGGGAGCATTTAAACATAATCTTTTTTAGCCTTAATACAATATTGAAAGAAAGTCAGAATGGGTATCATTCATATCTATTTAATGGAATAAGCTGAGGGCCAGGTAGCTCAGTGAAATGCCCAAATCATATCTAGTGATATGAATCCTAGAAGTGTTTCCAATACATCAAACTGTTCCCTAAGTTTTTCGTCCATATGACCTGACAAGTCTAGCTACAACAATAGGCTTACTTGCATGATGCATTTCTAGGTTTCCTCCATTTCCATCTCAAAAACTTTTATGGGGAAATAAGAAAACTGAATATGGACATTGTAACAGCTGAAACAAAATGGGTAGACCTCTCATCAGAACAAAGGGGAAAAACAACTTCACTGGACTTACAAATTCAGTATAACCCAACTAAGCAGAAGCACACGTTACTGAAGTTACTACTATTTTGTAAGTATGTTCAAAGGAATTGAAACCAAAGGGTTCCATCTTGGCAACTGAAAAACCAAGTTCAGTCACTTGCTGTGGCCCAACATGAGGATCTCTAAGCCTATACATCAACTAGTGTCTCCACTTGAGACTGGATAACCTGTAATTCTTCATATGATTGATCAGTGCATAAATATTGTTCTCCTGTAGCTAAGGATGTCTGATCTTTTAAGGACATCTGCCTGATTGAATGCTGAGCCCAGTGGGTTGCAGCTTAGAGTAGTTCAGGGCCTGACTGACTTGAGGAAGAAGAGGTTTTGCATAATGTCAAGGTGCACTCAAGGAAAACCAGGGGTTTCTGGAAATATGGAAAATGTTTGCCTGATTGGTAAATCAGAGGGAAGAAGCATAGCAGTGAACTTTTTTTTTTTTTTTTTT